>NC_134421.1:8976599-9279629 GCF_030867145.1 Opisthocomus hoazin | reverse complement strand
TGTAAATGGTAACACGCTGTTAACCTGGGTGTGTATACAGAAAATGCTTGGGAAACTAAGGAATCATCTCAGGATTATCTTCAGAAATAGTTTTCATTAGTACTTCACGCAACGTCCATTATTTAGTCATTCTGGCAATTTTGCCCATGAA
Organism: Opisthocomus hoazin; assembly: GCF_030867145.1. Lineage (NCBI taxonomy): Eukaryota > Metazoa > Chordata > Aves > Opisthocomiformes > Opisthocomidae > Opisthocomus > Opisthocomus hoazin. The sequence continues at coordinate 9,279,478 of NC_134421.1, read as the reverse complement.
AAGAGTCTTCCTCAACATGTACTGTACCACAACCAGTATCAACAATTTAGTATACTTAAATGCCTGGCAATGAGGCACGTGGGGAGGGAAGATGCTTCACTGACAAAGTAACCCAGGATCACAGAAGGGCTGAGGTTGGAAGGGACCTCTGGAGGTCATCCTGCTCAAACGCCTGCTCAAGCAGGTTGCCCAGGACCACGTCCAGATGGTGTCTGAATATCTCCAAGGATGGAGACTCCATAGCCTTTCTGGGCAATCTGTGCCAGCACTCAGTCACCCTCGCATCAAAAAAGCCCTTCCTGATGTTTAGAGGGAACCTCCTGTGTGTCAGTGTGTGCACACTGCCTCTTGTCCTGTCACTGGGCACTGCTGAAAAGAACCTGGCTCCATCTTCCTTTCACTAACCCTTAATCATCTTGGTGGCTCTTCACAGAATATCCATGTCTCTTGTACTGGGGAGCCCAGACCTGGACACAGCACTCCAGGTGTGGCCTCATCAGTGCTGAGAAGAATGAACCCTTGTCAGATGAGTTGCCATATATCTTTTTTGAAGATTGATAATGAATAATGTCCTTGCTTATATGTTATTTTCTGTTTTGTGTCATAACCACAACATTGCTTCTCTCTTCTCTTACAGTAAAAAGATGGAATAACAAATATAACTGAGCAACAGCAATATGCACAATGGAAGCGTGTTATTTAGGAGAAGTTGGCAAGAGAATCAAACAGCCTCTAACGAATGCAGAACCTTCCTGCTAAGTTAATGTGACAAAAGCAAAAACTGAGTGACTAACGAAGAAAACAAAAAATTTTGAAACTTACTGCCAGCTGCCAGGCTATGGCAAAAATGTCTTCACCTGAAGCAGCTGAAGCTAAAGTCTAGTGGAAGAGAACATTCTTCGGAGAAGCTCAAAACGTTGCCCTGAATCACCTACTACACATCTGTGCACTAAACCAAGAGCCCTTCCACAAATGAATCGTAGAGGAAAACTTAACCTGGACTTCTATCATCTCCGAAAGGCTATTCACACAGTTCAAATAACGCTGAAGGCAGGAGGAAATTTATCAAAGTCAAGAAATCATTACTTGTTGCTCAAAGAAACAGAAAATCTATTTCATGTGCCATATTCATCAAAAGTCTTCTGACAAGCTGAAAAAATTTTCACAAATCTAGCATTAATTAGCATATTCTACCCCTAATCAAGTAGGCGCAAGAACACATACGCCATGGCAAATTTCCAAGCTTCACGATTTCCCTTTAAGTGGCAACTTCTACTTATTTTTACTTACAGAAAACTTACCTTCTGGCTTCCCACATCACTGATTATGATTATACACAGTTTTTTGTGGTCCAGAGCATCCCTTACCCACCTAGCTCACTCCTTAAGAACCAACCCCTGTGCAAGTATATTGCATCCCACTACACAGGATCTATGATCTACTTCAACTCAATTGAAGGAACTCCAGCCTTTTCCTAACTGCAGTTTGGAACTGGTGCTCTGTGCAAGTGACCTCATGCGACTCAAAAATGTCTGCTTCTACATACCACAGTACCCACAGCTTCTGTCTCAGAAAAATTACACCATATTTTTGCACTGACACAGCCAGCAGAGCCAGCAATTTCAGCCTGTCTTTTCTCCTCTCCAACTTGCCCGTTCAGGTAAGTTCTCACCTAAGCTTGCATCATGTGCACCAGCCCAGCCTTACAGACTTCGAGCCAAGACACATCCCCATCCTCTCTGTGGGGAAAAAACTGAAACATCAGGTTCTTCAGAATCAAATCTCTTGAGTTCAGTAGCACTCGCAGACGTCTGGGTTTCTTTCAACTGTTCTACTAAAACCTAAGGGTACAAAAATTGCCTACAGCTTTAGGATCTCATTCCCCATAAGCACGCACATTCCAGGACAGCAGCAAAGAGCCACCTAACAACAGAGACAGCAAAAACATGAAATACAGAATCCTTTCAGCAATCAGTTCTGGACCAAAGAGCTTGTTCCTAGACAACAGAATAAAACCAGTTTCTTCAAGTTAAACGCATACACACCAATATCTCTCCTTCCTCAAGATCTCACAGTAATCCCTTTATCCACACTTTCTCTAGAAGTAAAAGAAAACTGCAGAAGCCTGCTGATCATTAAGAAAGAACAGGCCTATTTTTTGTCACTCTTACGAGCACTCCACTACACTTAGGAAACTCCACATCTGCAGGACACCATAAAGCCACAACTGCCAAGGATCCTCCAGAAATACCAAAACCAATGCCAGCCTAAGAGGCAGTTGCTAGAAATCTTCATGTATTCTGAAGTACATCAGCCACGCACCGAGTGCTGTCCACGTGCCAGTCCAGTCCCTTCCCCCAGGAAGCAGCCCGGTTATTCGAGACACACTGCTCCACTGTAGTTCCATGAAAAAGCAATGAATCCTTTACAGCTTGCATAACCTTACCATTTTTCCAAAAAAAGACTCAAATACATTTTTCTGTCTTATCTGGTAGCATTAGGTTAAGGTTATTCTCTATCACAAGAGATTAGATCCGATTCTCCTTTTAGCACTGCTGACACAAGCAAGCTGACGCAGGCTAACGTGGACACAGGCAGCCAGAAGACTGGAAATATTCCAGACATACTGGAATTTATCAACTTGTATCTGCCTATTGTAGATAATTGTGCATTAATTTTGCAAATAAGCACTCCTTTGCAATGTAATAAAGATGATGGACTATTTCAAGCCAGAGGCAAGTCAGACGCAGAGGAAGCCTAATTCCATGCTATTCAGGGAGGACTACAGCTCCACAAATGCCAGGCTAGAAGCTACAAAGTTATTTTCGCATCCTTTGCTGCTTGTCAAAATACGCGCTGCCCGAGACTGCACAAAGCAAACTATCTTTTATACTTTCTGCACCGGGCATCAGTACTCAAATCTTGCAGCACATCCCAACTCTAAGATCTACGATTCACATTCGGTAGAAGACACATGAGAACTCAAATCTACTCTGTAAAGAGAAAAAACCCATTATTTGTCTAGGCACAGCGTGTCCTGTATTTGGATTAACACACTTGGTGATGATGGAGGATACTTTGACAGAACCAACTAGCTAATTAAAAAAAATAATTAAAAAATCAAGCATTTGATTTGGAAACTGTTTTATCAGGAAGACAAAATCATCAATACATATCCAATACTATTCTCATCAGTCCCTTCAGGCTTCTAGCACAGAATCAACTCGGTTGTTTGGTCCACTGAGCGAGGATCCACTTTGTCAGAAAATGCTTTAGAAAGCTGTCACATACGAGATCGTTCTTAGCTGGACTAATGTCTTAACTAACTTCAAAGTGAAGTGTTAAAGAGGCAAGAGGACGTATGAACAGGGTTAATAACTCAGCAACCCCCTCAGCATTCACATGACAAGATGCAGAATTTGCATTTTCCCAGTTTCTTTGCTGAAAATCACTGTTGCCTCTTCCTCACATTTTGACACCTTCTCCTGAGACACTTTCCCCCCCTCACCAACCTTCAGTGGTGCTAGTCCTCTTCTCGCCTCTTACAAAGCTTGCTTTTCATTTCCTGCAGTCATCCACTGGAACACGCGCATGCAGTGGGAGGGACAGTCCTTTCCTTCTCCCTGTACACCAGGCTCTAGCTCTTCTCCATCTCTTGGTGGAAGCTTCTCTCAACTTGCAGATCCACTGTGTTAATTTTTGCATTTTTCCTACTCTCTGCTGGCTCTTCACGCTTACCACATTTTCAATAGTGTAGTTAAACTTTTGATTAAACAAGTATGAAAAATACTAACAGCTGAAAAACTTTACTGAATTGAGAACAGCTGGCAGGTTTCACTGCAGAGTTTACACAAGTGATGTGAACGCCAACACCGAGGCTGCCTTTCCTAGTTTATCTTCCCCAACGTTTTATTAATGTTGGTGAATCATTTTTATCACAGATACAAACTTTGACAGTGTATTTTCATTGTTGGCTAGCTAGACAGTTCAGAATGAGTCTGGTAAAATCTACAATCACAGAATAGTAAGTTAGTTACAGACAACAGTATCTACAGAAGTTACTGTAGCCAAGAGAAAAAGGATCTGGTATCTCCTTTTCCACAAAAGTCTACGAACCTATCTTTCTAGACTCATGAAAAACAGCCTTGGTGAAGATGCGTAATAGTATGTTCAAGAGGGAGAATCCTCAAGAAGAGGTACAACATTTTTTGTACCATCCTGCCTGATGACTAGGATCATAACTGGATCAGCTAGTACAGTAACGTGATCAGCAGGCACCTGCCGTAAGCACAGCAATGAGGAAAGTATTAAAAAGGCTCCATTTTCCATTTAACAGGTAACTTTTTCTAGTAAAGAAAGGCTAATTCTTAACCCCTCATAACCAGTAATGGAGGTTTCCACCTGTGTCTGTTGTGACACTGTTCCCATTAAGCAAAAAACCCCCATCAAAACCGGACACCCAGCAACCCCTTCCCTACCCAAAAAAAGTAGGAAACATCTGATGAAGTTAACTCTCAAGCATCAGAGTACCATCCTTTAGGAGTTGGCAGCAAAAGCTCTATTGAATAAAAAGAAAAAAATCTGAAGACTACCTCTGCGACTCCAAGAGAACCACAGTCAATACAGACTTGCCTTCTTTATCAGAGGACTTCCACCACACAAAATCCTGGTATTACTAACGCTTGGTTTTCACTTAATATTCTTGCATCTCTCATTTATTTGCAAAACATCAGTGGCAACTGAGAGTAATCTATGTCTTTTCATTTGTTTAATTCTAAATGCAAATTGAATTGCTCACCATTCAGCTCTGCTCTTACAGCAGAACAAACAGCCTTTCAGTCTGTTGGGCCTTCGCCTCCGAAGTTGCCTCCCCTTTAACAAAAGGAATTCAGACTCCAAATGTTCCTTACTTCTTACAACTGTTTAAAAATATTTTTCTTAAATACAATGGCAAATTGTAAAGGATAAAGCTTAATAAAGTCTACCCTTGTAACGTAACCAAGCAGTTTCTCTATAAGAGCAGAGTCACCAAGAGCAGTGGCTGTCTAGAAGGCGGGTGGGTGCAGTTATCCTTATGGCCCTTGGCTATTTACCCCTGCTCCCTTTCTTACTCTTTCTCCAGAACTTAAACCTTTGGCTGAACCATTTCAGTAAACAAGCAGAAAACTGTACTCTTTGTCAAGGTGAGTTTTCTGCCAGTCTAGTGTTGGAACAGCTTGGCACAGGACCCACTGACCACCTGAGCTGGTGGAAAAAGTCACTTTTCCTCTCTATAGCCCACAGCTGGATGGATTCAGGCTACCATGAAGCAGCAGCTTTCCCATTTTAAGTTTCAATTCTCTTTCATTCCCCCAGTTTTTCCATCACCTACCATCTTTGCTGCTTGCTGCTAAGTAGAATTTGCCTCCAAGCATTATAAAAAGGAAAGCTAACAAATGTTTTCTACCACAGCAGAACAACAGAGTGTGAAAAATAAGAGGTGCCTGTATCCTTCATTTAAATCATTAACCACGAGTTGCACGGCTTGCTTTGATCTAACTAAATCTTTAATTCCATATTCCTCAAGGCTTCTGTGTTGCATTAATACTGGTCCTTTTTATCCACTTTGATACTAACTCAGTAGTCATGAGGATCATGCACAGACCAATTCACTGTATTTATGTTTCTGACTTTAACAACTTCTCCCTAGACAGTCACAAGTCTAAAAAAAAAAAAAAAGAGAGAGAGAAAAACCCTATCCAGATTTCCTAACTTTAAGAATGCAGCTTTTCTTTAGAGAGGTAACTACCAAGACTCTCAACAAGTGTTAAATCCATACAGTGGTGAAATTTAAAAAACAGACTATCATGCAGACACCAGACTATTTCTCTGCACACCTTAAGCTGAAGACAAGTCATCTTTGTGATGGAAAGCAAGCAGCCAACCAGCTAATTACAACAATTGCCTCTAAGAAGCAAACGCTACTTGAGCAGCACTCTTACACAGCTTGGGACACATTAATTAAAATGACAAAACAAATAAAGTCAGTCTCAGCCGAGCTACAGAACTTATTCTGCTCTCTCCTTGCCAGAGCACACACTTAATTAGACTACCCAGAAGAGATAATCAGCACCTATTTAAAAGTTCATGTTATCAACCCATAATATAATTTGTAATACGCTTTGCAATATTCCACCACTAAACTTACTACACTGTGTGTGTGTTTCCTACCAACTGGTTAGAAAACGTAAGAGACAGCTGGAATTGTTAGTCAAGTACAAATACATTCTGTTTGTTTAGAAATATCTGTGATCCAATAAAGTAACTAAGGTATCCCATTTTCAGCACAAACAGGTCTCAAAACCTGAAACAGAGCAAACGTACATGGGTTTTCTAAATTATTTTTAAAACACAAGTAATTTGCTCCCAATCACAGAAAACAGTCAGAAATAGAAACTGCCACAGAAACCACATTCTCCTAAGCGGCATTCAATGTTCTACTCGGCAGACCATGCTGCCTTAGTAACCAACATGAAAAATGAAATAATTTAAAAGGCAGAATTGGCTCCTTGCCACTCATTGTAGAGTTAAGAGAGTTTTAAAAAAAAATCCAGAGTGAGATACAACAGCTACCGTGGCAGGATGGTAAAAAGAACCATCTAGTTTAGAACACTGGAAAAAAAAAAAAACCCATGCTGAAAAGATATTTTCATTTGACTCATTTCACTCAGTCAATCTTTAGCTGATCAATCTGGAGAGCTATTTAGTACATAAAACCTGCTACAAGACTTTTAACCTGTAACTACTGAACCCAGAGACTGGAAAAAGTTACAATTCTCAATGATGTACCTAAGCTGAAAAACATTACAAGAGACTTCACTGGCGCTTGCGAACTGTATTCTGGCAAAATTATGAGAATGCTTACAGAAATCCTTTCTGAAAGCTACCTCAGATGATGCTAGACACTCACATTTAAATCTACATTACTTACAACTAATTAGAGAGAACGTTTGACCTATTAACATTTAATGAATAAATTTACAAAACCGGTTCAAAGATTGAGGCACCAATACACAACCATCCTGTTCCAAACACCCAGACACTACCAGTTTCTCAGTCATAATGATGTATTTTATTTCATGTTGACTTCATAGTGCTTTTCAAACACCCCTAGTAAATAACTTGTGATAGAGATAAAAAAAACCAGGCACACCACTTAGACTTCAGAAATGTCCACCCTCGAAACAAGCCCTTTATCTGAGACAAAGGAAAAAATAAAATAAAAATCAAAAGTTATCAAGTCTGTCCAAGTGTCAGCAAACATTGACTGAACAATTGAACACTATGTAACCACATTTGAAATGTATTTACTACTTTTCAGTGCATTCAACAACAGCTTTACTAATAACTATACTGTTTCAGGGGCCTCACCACGTAACAGATAAAGATATTCGAGCCGGTATCCCCTTTTTTGTGGCAAAAAAAAAAAAAATCCTAGCCAGTTAGTCACGCAACATTTTTAAACAGTAAGTACATTTTGTTCGTTAACAACCTTATTTGCTTGCCTCCTAGATGAAAGATTTTAGAAAAAGTTGGCATCCTTCATGTAGGAATTTCATGGCCTTTTCACAGTAAGTTTTGTGCAGGTATACTGGGAAAGCTGACAAAAATATTTCACTCGATCAGAACCTTAGAAAAATAAAACCTTCTTTCAGTGCCCAAACACACTCCACTTATCTCCCGAATTCAGTACTCATAGCGTGGAGAATTCGTTCGACACCGAGCGCTGCACGACCAACCCCATTTTCAACAGAGCACAGGTTCTGTCTTCTGACCTTTGATGTTCGGGTTGGTCGGTGTGTTAAGGTGGGATGACAGCCGGCAGCACCGTTCCTCAAAAACTCCTGCCTGAACTGACGGCACCTTTGGACAACAGGAGTGGTTAAAAATTAGATCTTTGCCTATTCCACCCTTTTTTGCTAAGGGTCCACATTCATTAAATGTCATCAGAAACAGAATAAAGCAAGGCACTGTTGCAGCTCCTTCATAACACACAAAAGGTGAAGCAACAAGCCAAACGCTTGCAGCAAGGAGTATAAAGAGGAAAAAAGAAGAAAAGGCACGTAATCCTGCAGCAAGCAGCCTTCTTTAACGTTAGCTCTGGTCAGAGAAGAGGAAATCAGTTGCATAAATACGTATTTCATCATTTTGGAAAGAAGTCGTGCGCAGGAGGGAAGATTAGGAGGATTCCACTGTACGCTCAGAAAGCTCAAAAGCAACTGGAATAAAAAAATGAAGCAAAGAAACACGTATATCACATACCGACTTCTGTACCCTGCCCTAGCTATGAGAAAGTAGCTGTGTTCACACACACAGATGTGTGAACAGTTGAAAACTATGAAAACCATCTCACACCTCAGAAAGCCAAATATTGTACCCAGAACTCTCACGTGGTCAAAGCTGTTGGAAAAGTATGCTTGCTATACAAGCAGGCCATAGAGTACCTCCACGTCCCTGGCACACTGGCAAAACTACGGCGTGTAATCATGGTTCTGTGAAAGGCAGGCTCAGAAGCAACCCAGAGAGACCAAGAAAGATTGTCACAACCTAACACGGGAAGCTCAAGGCCACAAAGATCTAATGTGTCAGGACCTCAACCTGGTAAGTGCAGCTAAGGACACCTCAGCAGAACAAGATCTCTCATTCAAATACAAAAAATATAAAAAACAAAAGACCAGTGCAGTTTCACTGCACAGTTCAGGGTGCATTAAGAAGAGTGTGGCCAGCAGGGCGAGGGAGGTTCTCCTTCCCCTCTGCACTGCCCTAGTGAGGCCCCATCTGCAGTGCTGTGTCCAGTTCTGGGCTCTCCAGTTCAAGAAAGATGAAGAGCTACTGGAGAGAGTCCAGCGGAGGGCTACGAGGATGGTGAGGGGACTGGAACATCTCTCCTATGAGGAGAGGCTGAGGGAGTTGGGCTTGTACAGCCTGAAGAAGAGAAGGCTGTGAGGGCACCTAATAAATGCTTATAAATATCTGCAGGGTGGGTGTCAGGAAGATGGGGCCAAGCTCTTTTCAGTGGTGCCCAGCGACAGGACAAGGGGCAATGGGCACAAACTGAGGCACAGGAAGTTCCGTCTGAACACAAGGAAGAACTTCTTCCCTCTGAGGGTGACAGAGCACTGGAACAGGCTGCCCAGGGAGGTTGTGGAGTCTCCTCTGGAGACATTCAAGCCCCCCCTGGACAAGGTCCTGTGCAGCCTGCTCTGGGTGACCCTGCTTCGGCAGGGGTGCTGGACTAGATGATTCCCAGAGGTCCCTTCCAACCCCTAACTTTCTGTGATTCACGGGACAAAGGTGATCTTAGAAGTAGAAGAAAAGGGGGGGAAGGTACTGAAACCCCTCCATACTATCACACCTCTCCCCAATCGCATTCCTTCCGTCTACAACCTCGCAGGAGTTTTGGAGCTCCTCGGGTGCCACGTTGCGGAGATTCAGTTCACCCGCAGCAAGCTAACTCAGCAAAAACGATGCCAATTTTCTTCAGCTTTGGTGAGCTGAATCCTCTCAGGAAAGGACCTGCGTGGTACTAAGTTGGCACGAGGGAGCAGGTCTGGCCGAGCGGCCCCGCGCAGGCACAGGAACCAGCAAAACCTCCCCTCTGGGTAGCAGAGCACCGTTCGACTGCCTTCGGCGTGACCGCAGCGATGGGGAGCAGCACCAACCAGTAGGGACTACAGCTACAACAGGGGATTTCTACTACGGTGCACGTTACACCACCCTTCAAAAGCGAGCGGTTCCAGCTGAAAACAAAACTTACACAAAACTTGCGCTTGGCCAAAAAGGGACTCAAAAAATTTCTGAAACCTTAAGTCGCTTCTCTGTAAGGCTAGACTAGAAGAGAAGTATCAGTTTCACAACCTTTTGAAACCTTCTTTTGTTTCCTTTGGAAGGACAAATAAAATTATATTTCCTACTAATCAGAAATCCCTCCAGACTCTTTCACGCAGTCAAATTTTCTATAGATACAATAATTAATTAAATTGAACTATAGACTCGTTACAAAATAACATAACAAAGTGGAATACCGGAGCTTTAAGGAAATTCAGGTTTTTTCGGTTTGTTTTTTATTTTTAAATAGCTACCACCAAAAGATATTTCCATTAAAAAAAAAAAAGAATCTCATTTGGTCTACAGTATTTTTAACTAAAGGCAACAAAATAATTGCCTTTCCTGGCTAAAACCAAGTGTCAAGAAGGATATTAATAGAAGAGCTTTAAAAATAAGAGGTCTTTGAGTTTAACAACAACAAAGTATAAATGGGAGTAACATTAGTGGCTTGAATAATAACATAAATCAACAAAAAACTCAGTAGCAAACCCTTTGTATCCAACCAGTTTGTGGATATCCACAGAGACAAGAAACAAGCCTCCTGAGACATCAAAACTTTTCAGAAGCAGCTACTACTCTATTACACAAGTTCTGTGTAATCAAACAAGCTACCACAGGACAGAGCCGTTCATCCCACCGCCTTTTCAGAAAAGCCTCATAAGCAGAAATCTCTTTAATATCCCCACTAAACTCAAATATTTCACGGTTGTGTTCTAATGTTCCATCTACCTCGCCACAAATAAATCATAAAGAGCCTAAGGAAAAAAAAGATGAGAGGTTATCAAAGTCGTCATCTTTTCTACACCTGGATCAGCTTTTCCCCATCACTCCTGACGTATGTTTGCCTGTGGAGGTGATAGAACCTATTAATGGGCATTTTACAAATAAATTCAAGTCTATTTTCATGCTTCACTATACCTAGCCATAAAGAAAAAAGGTCTAACAGTAATGTAAAAACACCTCCTCTGCTACCATTTAAACTCACTGCTTCTGGCAGTCATCGCCACAAGCCTAGAGAACAAGTTATTTGCATTCTTCTTTGTATCATATTTGACAACTCCCATTTCTTTTTTAAATAACCTCAACTTTTTTTTCAGCCTTTCCTCAAAGCTCTGATCTTCTAGACTTCAGATCACCTGTGTTATTCTTTCCTAGACTGTGCTCTGCTACAGCACATATTTCATAAAGCCATGACCCAAAGTCAGTTACAGTATTCAGCTTACCCATGCTGTGCAAAACAAACAAATTATTTCACTTATCTTTTGAGCTATACTGTTGCAGGATATCAGTTGGATATGAAGCATCTCGTAGCTGGTTTAACTTGTCCTTACAATTACACAGGATGTCATTCCGAGACTATGAAGTTAGCTCAATCACTGAACACAAATGCAATGAAACATAATTGAGATTCAACACAAAATGTATTCCCAAAACGACAAAAGTTATGAAGTAAAAAAACGCTTATATCATTTCAACCTTCCAAATAAGTAGCACATTTAATTGTAAACTCTTCAGAGAAACAGAAAGTTAAAACGAAAGTTATTCTAATTCCCAGCATGATAGGTTCCCTGAACGTTCTTGCAACAACAACAATCTCAGGTTTTCCTGGTTAATCTCTGTTACTTTATGAGAACCCACCACTTATTAAAAGGTTAGAGGCGCCATTTCATCCTACGCATTTTATTCTTCTTCTTAAATCTGTTCTGTAAGATTAAGGTTGCTAAATATATAATATTCACGCAGGATAAATTCCAGCATTGCCACCTAGAAAACAGTCGTCTGTCCAGCAGCTCAGGCCCTCCCTTCACAAGCTCCCAAGTCATTTTCATTTTCCAACTAGCAGTTCAGGGCACAAAGCTCCGAGTACAGAAAATCCCATTTGAATTATTTAATATCGGTGTAAATAATCTCTAGCAACAAGAACAGAGCCTCTCCTCCCAGCTGTCACACACTACTTACCACATCAACAACCCTGTAATACTCTGAAAACCTTCCATCCAAACAATCTCTTGTCCCGAGAAGTTTATTTCGGGGAAGAAGCCAACCTACGTGCCCGCGGATGCCTGCACTCACCCTAGGCGTCCCAACACCAGCAACTCCACGGTGAGCCCAAGAGGATAATTTCCACTCAATTAACTTGCCCTTACCCTTTTCAAATCCTTATGCCTCCAAGAAGTACCTGGTTCCTAAATGTACTGTATAAGCGCACAGGCAACTACTCTTAGTTATCCTGAATTGTAATATAGAAACAAAAAAAGCTGTAACACTTATTATACTCTTACATAACAACTTCATTACCAGAAGAAGATTTTTAGTATCAGCAGTTAGGCTACTGAGGCAATTTCTAAAGCACTAAATTCATTACTTGATTAAAAACTGGCCATGAGTTGAACACAGCTCCGAATTTGGTTTTCAAAACCCCAACCCTTGAATTTGCAAGTGACATTGGTGTGGCCGTAACCAACACTGAGCACTCCATTACAGCCTTGACACAGAACATCGCCTTTACCAGCGGGCTCCAACCTCGAAGCTTGTGTAAGACTACTTCAAGGTCTGTCAAAGATTCTTGTTGCCTGGCCCCCTCTGAAATCCAGAAACCGAGTACAGAACTGGAGGTTTTCCTTCTGGGAACCAGGACTGCACTTCCTGAAAGATTACAGGGAACTAGAATTTTTCCAGGTACCTCCTCATAGTAAGCGAGGTTATGCTCCTTGATAGGCTTCCCCAGCACGGTTACTTTTAAAGCTTAGATTTACCTTGTCTTAAAGGAACGAAACAAAACACTAGAACACGTACTTGCATCAGAGCCATGAGCCGGTTAGAAGCACTTCAGTATTTTACCGACTTCTGTCACTTTGAATTTGCATTATGCTTTAGGTTGGCTTGCTTTTAGTACAGTTTCCATTTTAACTCTATCAGCAATTTTTTGGTCTTGTGCTTTATTAAAAGTACAGGTTTAGATAAAGTAAAAGGTGTACTTCTACAGTAAACAAAATTTACTTACTTACAACTTGTGGAAGAACTAGCTAACTAAAGAAGAAAACCACAACAGAAAATATGAATTCTAGCACCAGCTCTGCCTTAGACCTGTGTGTTTCAGTGTTTCCAACGCATGAGAAGTTTGCTTTTAAATAATACAAGAATACCCCACATGCTTCCTAACCTTGCATATACGCACCCCGACTTGCAAGGTACCACCCTCTCTGGCTGGCAGGTGTTCCAGACAGCAGACTGCTGCTCTTTCTCCCTCTCTCTCTTACAGGGATGCAAGATATTCCAGGTGGGGGGAGAAGCAGCTACACTATGCAATTTAGCATTTGGAGTCAAATCTAACGACTGACACAGGCTAGAACATTTTTGAAGTTCAAGTGACTTATGGTAGTTTTCACAAACACTTCCCTAGGTATGAAAATTGACTTTTAAAAAAATTCTTGCCTCCTGCCAGCACGTTCCCCTTTCCTCACTCTTGCACTGCAGTTTATTTACTCGTCTCAGCTGTACTGATATTCTGGTTTCTAGGGCCACAATATAAACCAGTTACCGAAATAATTCCACAGAGATTTGGGTTTTCATAGCGAAAATAACTGAGAAATTCAGTTCCATGCACAGCTGCACCAGCACAATGTGCGTGAGGTAAATCAGCAAGAAGCTTTTTAACCTCATTTTGCCGCTGAAAGCAAGCGCTTGTTAAACCCCACTCTACGGGTATTTAGGTTTCTTAACCAGGTGAGAGTTTCTCCTTACTCAGGAAAGTTAAGACCAGACTCGCGTTACTCCAAGCAGCTAATCGCCCTGCTCGTTAGGTGTAAAATACACGTATACCGCCGAGTTTTGCCTTGCCTCAGCAAGCAGGCCAGCAGCTCCTTCAGACAAAGGAATCGACCCGACCTCTCCCCAGCATCAGCAGCCGCAGGCTCCTGCCCTGCTGCTCCTTGCTGGCCGTCTACCCGGCACAAGCTCTGGTACTTGTCAAACTTCTCAACTCATTCATTCCACCATAATCCACTACGTTATTAATAAACAGAATGGAGAGAAAGATGGTCTTTTTCTGGCGAGCTGGGAGTCACCCCGGACCCCTCTGCGAGCTGACGGTTGCAGCCAGCTCATTTTCCCGGCCAGGGGCTCTCCCGCAGCGCAGCACGGAGGGGGAGGGTCCCGCACTGAGCACACACACGGCTGGGGAAAGCCGGCCCGAAACCACCTTCCGCGACCAACCCTCGGGAAGGGGCCTGGAGCTTCGGGCAGCACCGTATTTACCTCCAGAACAGACCCGACACGCAGTGCCCGGCACCTCGCTCTGACTTCGCTGCCGGCAGACCACCTCGCGCTGCTGTGGTGGGTTTCATCCCACCTTCCGAAAACGGTGTCAGAAGCGTTAGCGACAGGACAAGGGGCAATGGGCACAAACTGAAGCAGAGGAAGCTCCAGCTGAACATGAGGAAGAACTTCTTCCCTCTGAGGGTCACGGAGCCCTGGCACAGGCTGCCCAGAGGGGCTGTGGAGTCTCCTTCTCTGGAGATATTCAAGACCCGCCTGGACGCGGTCCCGTGCAGCCTGCTCTGGGTGACCCTGCTTCGGCAGGGGGTTGGGCTGGGTGACCCACAGAGGTCCCTGCCAGCCCCGACCATTCTGTGACTTACGCCCCGACCCCAGCCGAGGAGGCAGCACCGCTGGGTCTCCCCCCCGCGGGGCTGGGCAGCCGGGTACCGCGCCCCAGCAGACGGGAGGGCTGTCGGAGCGGCCCAGCCAGGGGCCCGGCGTCCCCGGCCGGTGCCCTGCCCTGGGACGGCGACCCACGCCCAGCCCCGCGCAGCGAGCCGCCCCCGGCCCCGCCGCCGAGAGGGGGGAACCCACTGCGGGGGCCGGCCCGGCGGCCGCGCACGGGGCTGGGCTCGCCCGCAGGCACCCCCGGCCCGCCGGGCCCTGCCCCGGGGGCGCCGCCTCCGAGCGGCGGAGCGGACCCGAGCGGCGAGGCGCGGAGCCCCCCCGCCCCGGCCCCGCATCGCCGCCGGCCCCCGCGCCTCCCCCGCCCCGCGGCGCCGCCGCCGCCCCCGCCGCCTCCGCCCTGGCCGGGCCCGGGTTGGGTGGCGCGGCCTCACCTCCTCCGGGACGGCCGGGTCGCCGCCGCTGCCCCCCGCGTAGCAGGCGCCGAGCGCGGGCGGCGGCTCGGGCTCCGCGTCCCCGTTGAAGAGCGAGGCCCCCTCCGCGCTGCTGCCGCTGCTCAGCGCCGCCATCTTGGATCGAAGCGCTGCGGCGAGAGAGGGGGGAGCCGCGTCCCCGCCGCCGGGACGCCCCCAGCCGCGACCCGTAGTGGGGGGGCGGGGGGGGGCCAAGCGCAGATCCCGGCCGGCTCCCAGCGGCCCGCACCGCCGGCGCGTCACGCCCGGCCCGTGACGTCACCCAGAATCGCCGCCGCGGCCACTGCGCATGAGCCGCCTGACGTCACCGGGAAACACCCTGACGTCACAGCGCGACCACCCGTCGCCCTGGGAACTCGAACGTGGGCTCGGGCCACGCCCCCCCAACCCCCGCCGCCGCCGCAGCGCCCCCTGGCGGTGCCGAATGGCAGCGCTGTCCGGCGGCGGGGCCGGGCCCGGTGGCGCGGGGGGGCCTCGAACACCGACGGAGGCGGCGGGGGGGGGGAGGTCCCTGGGGGGGGTCCCGCGTCCGGCGCGAGCGGGCAGCGCGGGAAGAGGCCTGACGACGTTTGGCGACACCGCATTTATAAGGTCCCCTCTCAGTCTTCTCTTCTCCAGGCTGAACAAGCCCAGCTCCCTCAGCCTCTCCTCCTAGGAGAGTTGCTCCAGTCCCCTCACCATCCTCGTAGCCCTCCGCTGGACTCTTTCCAGTAGCTCCTCATCTTTCTTGAACTGGGGAGCCCAGAACTGGACACAGCACTGCAGATGGGACCTCACCAGGGCAGTGTAGAGGGGAAGGAGAACCTCCCTTGACCTGCTGGCCACGCTCTTCTTGATGCACCCCAGGATGCCATTGGCCTTCTTGGCACCCAGGGCACACTGCTGGCTCATGGTCAGCCTGTCGTCCACCAAACATACAACGACCAGCAGAAATGGGGACCCCTTCCTCCGCCTCGCTAACACCCCTCTCCCCTGCCGGCTTTGCCCCGTCCGCAGGTCGGGGGGAGACCCCGCTTCCAACCCAAGCGCCCATCGTGCCCGCACGACGGGACCTGGCCCGAGCTTCGGTCCCCGGGGACGGGGGGCCGAGGAGCCGGGGTGGAAGAGGGTGCGTGGGGAGACGCCGCTCCCCCCGGCTCAGAAGCGAGGAGGGGCTGGAGCCGGCAGCCACCGCTGTGGCCCCGCTCACCGCAGCGCTGCGTGCACGCACGAAGCGCTCACTATGCGACGGGGCTCGAGCTGCTTTCTTGCCGAGAAGGTCTTTACGATAAACACCAAATTGGTAAGAGTATTTTGACGCGTTGCAAAGAAACGCTGAGGTGTCAGAACAGCAGCGGGGTTTGGGAGAAGGTAAAGGCCGTTCTATCACAACCATTCTACAGCGGTCAATGAAATTACAAAGTTGGAACGCGCACGGGCAAACACCCTTATCGCTGTTTCGCTGCGGGTGCGAATACGTAACCGTACGACCTCTTCATGTGATAATCCTGGTGACGGATCCGAGGTTTCTGCTTCACCTTTCACACTGGGGCCGCTGTGCGTTTCGCATTCAGTTCGATGCTGGCAGCGCTGTAACCGGTAAGCCGGTAAATAAATCGATTTGCTGTACGGGCACAGCAAGAACGCGATGGAGCCAGGAACAGCGGACCCCGTGGTACAGAGGGGAGGAACCTGGGGCATGAACTGAGCTGAGGGTCTTCCCTGCAGAGAGCTACGCGCTGCTAAACACCTCCTGAGCTCAAGGGAGAAATAAGCAAAATAATCTAGTTAATGTTTAAGTGGATTTTAATTGCTTGTCTGACAGGCTGTGCTTCCCCGAGACAGGCGCCGAGGTTCTCCTCTGACTGGTGGCCTGCAGCGCAGTCAACAAAAAGGCTGCACAAAGACAGAAGAATCAAACGCACAAACCGAGCAGCTCGCCACGTTCAGAGACTTCTCTCTAACAGCCACTGTTAACGAAGAGGATAATTACCCGCAATTCCCGCTGTGCGATGGGAATGTGTCATGGTGATGGAAAGCGTGCACGGACTTCGGAGAAGAACACACGCGCAGGGGACTCAGCGCGGGGACAAACACCCCCGACCTCTGCCGGGAGAGGCGGTGGAGGTGACAGGAGATGGCTCTCCCGGCACACAGCCTGTCGATGTTCGTGGGAAAGCCGCCAGCGTTACGTGGGTTACCTAACAGAGTAAGTCCGTTTGTTTCAATGAAATTTAGAGCAAGGGATAATTTAGTCCCAGTGTACAGAGCATGGTCACAGCCCTGGTTTGATTCCCCACGCAATTTATGCCCGGGGCGTAACTCCAGCAGTGGCATTAGCAGGCTACCGTCAGTCTGTGACTCGTAATACCTTTCCCAGTGCTTTTAGTAATCTTCCACGCCTTTGCTCTCGAGCTTCGGATTTTTTCAGCAGATTTGCATTCACGTAAAACACGTTTGCTAGACTTCATTATTACATCTGAAGTTATGACATCAATGACCGCCTGACGTGTCGCAATCCTAAACCCCAATATTGACGATTGGTGACCGAAACTGGGAACACAGCGGTTGCCAGCCGAAATACATGAGATAGGTGGCACACTGTTTTTTGTAAAATAAAGAACAGCATACTATTTAAAAAGATATTTGTGTAGGAAGGAGGCAGAAATCTACTCGTTATGCTATACTTTCCTTTGGTCTGAGGCAATCCACACCTAAGAACAGATGGAATTGCCCGCTCCTTCACATGGAGGCGTCTTTGATCTCTCTGCTTAATCTGTTGCGATGGAAGATAAAGCATTATTAACTGTAACTATTTTTTGGTGGTGAGAAAGCCTGTCTACGGGGAACTGATATCGTCAACATGTTTTACAGAGACTAGCTTTCATTATCAACAGAGGTCAAACTCAAACTTACAACCCAGACGTGGGAGGCTGGTTTCTGCTTTGGGATCCGTGGGCCGCTCGGGGCACTGGGTGGCTGATGCCTACAATGCAGCACGGCCAGTTGGTCGGGTGTTGCAGCAGGTAACGCATGCTTGTAAACAGCCAACCTGCCACCTCCTGTCAAACTCTTAGTTACACACTGGGCTTGGATCCTCCTCAGAATTTTTTTGTTTTCGTTTGGATCAGAAAAGAAGTCCAGGTGTTCAATGACAAAGAGACTTCAGCAAGATCGCCCGCCACCAGAACATTTGTCTGATCCAATCAACGCCTGGACTTCCAGAGAACAATGTTTTCAGGGGTCGGAAAAAATAAATGATATGGCTACCTGACAGCAACTGTCTCGTTGTGAACATTTGAACAGGTTTTTATCCCTTCCCCCAAAAAGACTTAATGAGATGCTCCAAAACAAGAATGTCCAAAAAAGATATGAGATGAAACCTAACACTGGTCTCATTTATGACATGCTTTTGACAGAAGACCCCAGCCTTCCAGTTTCTTAATCAAAAAATTACATAATTTGTGTATTGGTATGATAATAGAAGCTGATTTTTTAAAGTGGTATGAAAATCTGACACTTCTTAAAATCTGGATGTTGTAAGTGCCCTTAAATTTTGTCCAAATTTCTGAAAATTGCTTAACCTTTTCACACCAAAAAGACAGTATTCGTCCCATACATTGCAGCATTTGCGCTTCTACATTTGAAAATTCTGGATTAAGTTCTGCACCATGAGAAAATAATTACAGATCTTGTAAAGCATGTTAAAACATACACATCACTTTTAAATGCTGTAGGGTGAAGTGAAAGTGCACAACTTCATGCATCTAAGGCAACGGTACTGTGTATACATCAGATCAACCCTCAGAGTTAAGCGTGGAAATGCAGGTGCTGACGGAACACAGATACCAATGACCACAGTCGTGTTCCCTGTTATCTTGGCCAGAAAACGTGAAGCAGAACAAATATTAGGCAGCTGTCCAGGATTCAGTCATTTTCTGATTACTAGTTAGAATAATACATACTTAAGAAAATCACTTTGCTCTCCAGGAGAAGAACGTTGAAGATATTTTTTGTGGAAAGAACCCAGAATTTTTACTTCTCTTTAGCACCTATAGGTTTATTGTCCCACTCACTTGAAGATATACTATACATCTGTTCATATTTCTAGGGATCGCTGTCTGATTACACCAATGTGAGGCAATAGAGAAAGCAAGGCTGCTTCCCCCCCATCCTTTTCTTTTCGCACCTTTAAACTGTTCCTGTACAGATCACATGTATTTTTTCCTTTGGTAGCTTCTTGAGAACTTCTAGTTCAGGAGATTTACCATTCTGTGACACTGCTGAACCTCAAACATTCATACCTTCAGTGACAAATTAGGTAATATTCAGGTGGTGATTTGAACTTGGCAGATGAACAATCTGATCAGTATTTTTTTTCAGTTCATGGAGGCTTCATAGCTCTTTGCCTTTGAGTTTAATACACGAGCAGAAGTGATGAGGATGGGTAGAGACTAGGAGGAGAAAGGACGTAGGGAAAAAAGAAGAAAATACGAATACACCGGCTTCTTAACTCAATTTTCATTCCACCATCAAACATAATGTTGATCTAATAAGCCTTCTTTTATATACAAATATTAATGTATTCTGGATTTTCTTATAATGATATCGGAAATATTTACACAGTTTTCATTTGACTCAAGCATAATTTATTTTAGAGTCATTATTTATAAAACTGCTGCTCTCCTCTCCCCAAACCACAGCCCAGACCTAAATATATATAGCAATACAATATATACAAATAAATAGCATAATAAATATGCTATAATAAACAGCAACAGACTTTCCTTTGGAGGCAACGTGTGGGAGGCAGGGAGCAGGAAAGGTGATGGGACTGGGATGTGGGAGCGACTTTACATACAGGTCCCTTCTGTACCCCGCACGTTGTTCAGCATCACACGAACAAGATGCGAACCTGTTCCCTTCCCCGCCTGAGCAGGGACTTTGAGGTGCAGCAATGCACGTGCCACGTGGCAGTGCTCTGCCTCTCGCTCTGCTGGCTTCCTGCCTTCGCTCACGCGCTAGCACGAGGAGCTGAGAAAACGACACGTTTTATTGAATAGTAGCATGATCTTTAAGGTCCCTTCCAACCCTTACCATTCTATGATTCTATGATTCTATAAATACGATAAATACTGATAGATGTGGCGTATAAGGGACCATCAAGAGAGAGCAGGAGGCCTGAAGCCACTATCAAAAGAACAGAATTAGCAGCCGGTGGAAAAGAAGGGGGAGGGATGGGGCAAAAGATTAGGTGGAGGGAGAAAATGCTGGAAGTAGCCAGTGGAGGAGAAGGTGCAGCTCTCCTAGGAAACGAGAAGCAGATGAAAACAGGGAAACAAAGGAGTACGGAGCACTGATTTTCCTGCCTGACGTACTTGACTGAAACTGGGACCAAATCTCACGTCTGAGAGGATCAGCCAAGACCCTCCTGTTACCTCAGCATCCTTCGTCATTGCTTTAACGCATTCCGCTTGTTCGGATGTCTGATTTCCGAGTCCTTTGTGTTGGATAGTGATAAGCTGCGCAGCTTTAAGGACTAAGTAGTTTTAGATTCCTAACATTATTATTCCAGTGTTAAGAATCACATTTCATAACTCAAAAACATCCCATTTAGGCACAAAAAAGCGCTAACGCGATTGAGCGAGTTCCAAGAAAGGGCAGGAAAGGATTCCACCTCCAACAAATTATTTTGCTGTTTGGAAAATGACTCTTCAATTACGTTCCAGTCTTAGGATTTTTTCCTCATATCCAGGCTAGCTGAGCTTCCCCCAACCTGAATACCTGCTGTGATTTACTTCTTCAGCACTTGACAGACAGGTTGGTAACTCTCTACATCTCTGGTCTAAAGAACAGTTTAGCTAGTAACTGGACCTTTTGGTTTCTAGCCTCTTCACTGAGCAGAAAAAGTCCATTGCGGTTGGTATCGGCCTGGAGAGAGGAAACCAGGAGTCCAAAAAGGCTAAATCAATAATGTGGATCAAATACAGAAACTGCAGCTTTGATGGGGGACAGAGAGACCGTGCTGACAGATCGTGGTTTTTCAGGGCAATATCCCACGTTACTGGAGTTTTAAGAGTTACTGTTCTTCAGTGACGAGTCAAATAGGATGGATAACCTTTTTAAATGAATGCTTATATTGTAATATACATATCTATGGATTTAAACACAAGCGTCTTTTGCTGACAGAGCCAGTACCACAGTTCATAATCCATCCTTGTCTTTTAGTCCTCGCTACCACCGAGACAACACAAACCTCCCAGACATTTCGTCTCTCCTAAAGAGGCAAGTCGCCCGCCAAGCACGCGGGAACTAGGGCAGTCTCCGAACCACGCTGCTGTAGTTCTCATCGGTCTGCGAGCGTGCACTTGGCCAAAGGCAACATTTCTGGTGCAGCGGTCGATGACCTCTCAGCGTTTTTGATGCTATGGATTGCTTGAAGCTTGCGGTTATGCTAAAGGCCCTCAGACGCGGTTATTCCTTTTTAATATGATACGACTTCTCTCTCCAGAAGAGACATTTGGTAAATGAGCACAATTTCTGTTACGCCCCACTGGGGGAATTCTGCAAGGCTCCAGCTTAGATCTTTGTTTTATCTTATTTTTAGGTGGTTTGAATGCCCGGTCAGTACCCTACTATCCGTCCTCAGAGGGCATTAATGTTTATTAATAAACTTGATGATACTGTCAAGCAACCTGAGTTTGAACTGCTTTGGTGTTGGGCAGTAGAGCAGTATTTTGGCAAACAGTGCAGCATAAAAGCAGAATGACTAAGTGCAAAAGCAGAAAAATAAAGAGGCTGCAATGTTACTTTCTAGCTGTCAGTAACAACTCTGACATTCCCCAGCTAATTAATACTTTTTTGGTTTATGCTGTTCATTCAAAAAGCATTTATGAAGTTTAGAGCTTGTGCATGATGCTTACCTGCGCATCAGTTGCATCAAAACAGACCCAGGACAGCCAGCCAAGGAATAACACATGCCGCCTCACGCACAGCTTGCGTATCAATCGCCTCCCATCCACCCACACAAGAAATGTCGTCTGTCTAGCTGGCATCTGCACTGCCTCATTCGCAGGCTCCTCTCCGATATAAGTGTGCTGGTTTGGACAAGCCAACTGAATGCTGCTTTAGGTTGGAGCCTTCATGTAAATGCTCCTATGCCTACAAACTAAATGTAATACAGAGTAACATCAGCTGAAACATCAGTCATCTCTCTTTTACTTAAATAAAAAGCTGGCATAAACTCTGACATCTCAGAAATAATTTTTAAAAAGCTCCAAAATATATCATAAGCTTCGCTGTAAACTAGCCAGCTCAATACCGAATGCAATACCCTCACACCTCCTGGATGATCCCTGTCATTGCCTGCTGCTCCCCCAGAAATATTCTGAGCGGCAGTTTGACGCTGCCTGTCACACACAGCCTCCTTCGCATCCAAGTACAGAAATTAGAAATGTTGCACCTTGTCTGTAATAGTTGCTGGTTATAAATAAGACAGCATCACCCAGATGTCAGAGCACGGCACACTGCAGCTGTACCGCTCCAGTCCCTCCGCGGAGGAGGCTTTCCTTAAGCCACCTGCAGCTCTCCTCCTCGTGGCATGTGACACACCGTACCTTAATATTATTCTGATCAACACTGAATATGAGCTGGGGAAGCAGCTCTTGCACACGTAGGCATGACAGAGTCTCTAGAGGGATGCTGTTTCATCAGTCCTGTCCTGATGAAGATTTTAAAGGATATTAAATTAGAATGAGAGAAATTTACCGCTACAGTACAGAGCAGATACATATTTCACTAACTTCTCTAGCGTTTTGTTGACTGCGGTAAGAACTCAGGCGCTTGTCTCGCAACACTGCAAATCTCCTAAAATCAGCCTCTCTTAGAGCTTAGAAAACCAGGTAACACTCAGTAAGGACACTGAACAAGAACTACACAGCTCACCAGAAACACCTCTTCAGTGAATAACCTTGGCGGAGTACAGTTGTTGAGCTGTGTCACCGTTTAGAGTCCAAAACCAGGACAAGCTGTTACAAGTTTACGTAGATCCGTTGGTTTCAGTGATCAGACAGATCCCTTCAAACACATGCAAATTTGAATAAGCTTGCTTTAGAAATGTCACTAGGTTAGCACTGCTCCCTACTTCTGAATGCCTCTGTATGCAAAATCAAGCATACCCCAAGCTAACTGTGCAAATACTTTCTGCTCCAGTCACTCTACGTTTTTAGTAGTTCTCCTTCACCACCTCAAGGATGTTCCTCTAAGCTTACATGGTCTGGAAATTAAGAGACTCCATTGCAGGGCACACGCAGGCATGATGCGCACGTAGCCAGGCAGAGCGGCACAGCTGCATTCTCTGCTGCCGGCTCCCTGGCAGGTGGGAATGGTGGATGTATGCAATCGTTAATACTAGCAACACCGGAGGAGCCTAGCGATAAAAAACACATACTGAATGCTAGTAAAACTGTTCATCACCTTATGAAGTACTTCAAAAATGTCCTCCAGGCAATCAAAAGAAATTAAAAATCCTTTTACTACAGTAAACGTAAAATATTTTAATTAGTAGAGGGTCTCAAACTGGAAAACAGTTCGAGCCTTCGTATTTCAGCTCTTTTGTTGCAGTATCTAATGATTCAGGGTACAGTGAGAGTGCTGTGGGCAGGCAATGGACCATGAAGTATTGTCCAGTGCAAAATGCAGAACAATGAATTCTAACAGCAACTTAAAAAACCCACGAAACGCTAAAGCTACCTGAAGTGAAACTCATTATAATAGGCAAGACGAAAAGCAGCAGTAGAAGCAGGAAACCTTAATTTTTTGTGGCCACACGCAAAACAGTGTTGATATTAACCCAAGAAAGTAAAACAGACAATGAAAACCAAAGAATTTTCCAGAACCAGAAAAACTGAGACAGCTACAAGAAAAACACTGAGCACTTCTTTTTTACTATTGTTTTTTACTACCTGGATAAGAGAGGGCTCTGACAAACTAACGTGCTCCAACACACAGTATATTTAAACTGTAGAAATCAAACACCAATAAAACCACAAAGACCCAAAGGCACTCCCACGGTGGACTCCAGTATTTCCCAGTGTGTTTCTTGTGCCCCACACACAGCACACATGCCAAGCCCTCTCCAGCTGGGAACAGAGAGCCTGGGTTACAGCTCTTCTGTAGCATTTCCAGGGTAGTTTGTTATATTGTCCGAGTGGCATTATTTCTTCTTGAGAGCTCTCTTTCCTTCCCCCTTCTTTGGTTTTTCCTTCCCACGGAGCTTTTTCAATCGCCTCATCTCCTCTTTAAAGTCCTGATGCTCATCCCTAGATGGGGGAGGAAAGCAAAAACGTTTACTCTATTTGTTGGAATACCTAGTTACGAAGCATTCTGTGAACTGCATGATAATGAAAAAAAACCCCTCAAAACTTTTTTTAACAGTGACATCCATACTGAAGCTCACTGCAATGTATTCTGTGTTACTGCTAGCAGTAATTTTGGGTGGAATAATATAAAAGATTTCCTCTGATTTCAGAACTAACAAGGCTGCCCTTTTCAGCAACAAATGGTGTGTGCATATATACATAATTTCCATTGTATTTTCGATCCACTACATTTAAATGAGCAGTAAAATACAAAAATCAGCAAGAGACAAGAATGAGAATCATAGAATTATTAAGGCTGGAAAAGACCTCTAAGATCATCAAGTCCAACCATCAACCCAATACACCATGCCTGCTAATCGCGAAGTGTCACATCTACACATTTTTTAAACACCTCCAGGGATCGTGACTCCACCACTTCCCTGGGCAGCCTGTTCCAATGCCTGACCACTCTTTCAGTAAAGAAATTTTTCCTCATATCCAATCTAAACCTCCCCTGAAGTGATCTGAGGCCATTTCCTCTCGTCCTATCGCTAGTTACCTGGGAGAACAGAACAACACGCACCTCACTACAACCTCCTTTCAGGTAGTTGTAGAGAGCAATAAGATCCCCCCCTCAGCCTCCTCTTCTCCAGACCAAACAGCCCCAGTTCTCTCAGCCGCTCCTCATCAGACTTGTTCTCTAGACCCCTCACCAGCCTCATTGCCCTTCTCCGGACACACTCCAGCACTTCAATGTCCTTCTTGGAGTGAGGGGCCCAAAACTGAACACAGTACTCCAGGTGTGGCCTCACCAGTGCCAAGTACAGGGGCACGATCACCTCCCTACTCCTGCTGGCCACACCATTCCTGATCCAAGCCAGGATGCCATTGGCCTGCTTGGCCACCTGGGCACACTGCTGGCTCATGTTCAGCCGGCTGTCGACCAACACCCAAGGTCCTTTTCCACTGGGCAGCTTTCCAGCCACTCCTCCCCAAGCCTGTATTTCCCCCTTCTCATCTAGCTCAGCAGTCTAGCAACAGCACATTGTGTTTCTGTGCTAGATACTAAGTTCAGGTCATTAGCTTCTAAGAAAACAGGGGCATGCTGAGCAGTAATTAGAGTACATGACACTGCACTCAGGTGACTTCAAGATTGAGTTATGAACAAAGCATCTGCTACTGGTAGAATCTTAATATGAGGGTAAAACAGGAAGGAGGATAAAGGGGCTGGCAGAGAAAATGAATCCTCAATAATGTTCCAATAAATTCCACTTAATCTCTGTCCCTGTATTTTTCAGTGTGAAGGTAGTTTTCGAAAGTCACTACTGCATCCTAAGTGGCCTAAGATTGACGCACTCTATTTTTAAATACAACTTTCCTAAAAAAGAAACAAAAAGCTTGCGAGTTATTATCAGGCCCTTTTACTCTATGACTCTTTATTACGTATTTCTGATCAGCAAACCTGATCCTCTACAAGCTCTCTGTGTACAGAGCAGCTAGAGAAGGAACTTGAGATTTGGAGCGGAAGGAGTAAAGAACATTATCATGTCATTGAGGCTTTCTGTGTTAACAAACAGTTATTCTAGCAAGTGTTTGCATGCCCACCTAAACCAAGAACATCCTGGATGCAATCCTTCATGGCTAATACTGTGTTAGTTGCAACAGAAATTACTCTGTCTTGACTTTACAGGGTTAGCAGCCTCACTTTTAGGTGATATCTTTGGTGCTACCTGACTGAAGTCAAAGGACTGCTTTTGACTCCTGCTGATGTTCTTCAGCAGTGCAGTTTTTCCTACTCAAGAGTGTGGAAATTCATTTAGAAATTAGACAACCGGTTTGGATGAAGCTGGAATTAACAAGGCTATTTAAACCACATTTGAATTTAATTTAACTTAATTTATTTTAAAGGATAAAAAGCCCCTCCAGCCTAACACTGACTTTCCTTCTCTTCTAAATTTTACTTATTAGCTGTTGAATGATTGAGGAATATATAGTAAGACCGTCTCAGGGCAATTTTTGTGTTAAGGTAACATTCATTTGCCATATTCAGAACTACAGACCCATCTCTCACCTACAAAAAATCTCTCTTCCCTTCCCCACAAAGCCAACGCAAGAACTATTTCTTAAATAACTGGTTGCCCCTAACTACACCTGGAGTCTTTCTCACAAAATGTTCTAATTATGGCAAAAGTTACTTAAGACAGTAGTCACTTGTTTCACTCTCCTTGCCCTCAGCACAACAGTCAAGGGCACATTTCCATACGCACCATATTCTGAACTAAACCTTTTTCTATGCTCCTCTTTTCCTTGAGGTGACAAAACTCACACCCACCCCTTTCCCATCTCCAGTCCTGCTCCCACCCTAGAAGCACAGAGATTACCTGTAGAGACCAAAGTAACGGAGTTTCTTCATGAGGGCATAATAGGTGTTGTGAGGAGGATACCAGCTGTAGACCTCCTTCCGCTTGGCCAAAGGCTCCTCACTGAATAATTTCACTACTTTCATAGATTTTGAGTCCGTTGGCCTGACAACTTCTCCGAATATCTGAGCACTCAGCCGGGCCATTCGAAGGGCATACCTAGAAACAGTGGACATCTCCCAAGGAAGAGTGCGCACACACAGACCGACGGACCTTCCTGCAAAAGGAAACACAAAAAAGCCACAACTCTAAGATGACTGAGTATTGCAAGCTATCCCAGAATTAAGGCAAATGCTCATTGTACACTGATCACACGTTTGAAGTCATGCATTCCTTGCATGAAATCGGTCTAACCCTTAGTACATCATCCTGCACATAAAGAATGTCTACACTAATTCAGGTACAACTAGCAGCCTAACTAGGACACTACAGAAAGCAATACAGACTATAAGAGTACCTATGCTGAACGACAATTTACTATGGCAGATCCCACTCAGCTTGCTTAAGGCTGCCTTTAAACTCCAGTCACAGGAACAATTACAGTGTGAACTCTGCCAAAAATGTGTCCACTGCGATGCCTCTGACTTCTACACAAGCACAAGGTAAGACACCACTTAAAACGTACTGAAGAAGCAGCCTGGAAGTTTTGCTCATGAAAATTTCTCACCCTATTTAAAATACTGTATGAACATTTTAATAGTCCATCTAGCAAAAACGGCCTATTAACTGCAAAGACAAATCATGTTTCTCTATATAAAGCACGAAGATCTTTCCCATCTCAACTCCCTTCCCTTGATCATTTCCATCAGTTTTTTCTCCATTCTCTTTTCAGTGTCTCCTGATATCTATTCTTTTCAATAGAGGAAAAAAATCATTTCCCCATGCTAGATTCTTTTTTCCAAGAAAATCCTACATCAGGAGCTTCCCATGCTCTTTCAGTTGTCTCCCACCTAAAGACACCTTTGCAACAAAACTCCTCTGAGGATAAAACCATTGCTATCACGCCACCAGAGACAACATCCAGACTCTCTTAAAGGAGTGTGAAAAAGGGTTTTCTCAGCTTTTTTAGCCCTCCCCACTTTTTCTCTTCTTTGCATCTTTACTTTACTCTTTCCTTGTGGAACAGGATGTAACGAACAAGATTCTTGTGATCCTGCACACGAAGTTGTATGTACTGTGCCTTTTTGAGTAAATGACGACATAAGTCTCCAGAGAAATTAAGTGCAGTTCATTCAAGCGCACTACATTTATGTTAAAGCTTAAAGTTCTTATTTTAAGTGGTATTGCACAGCTGACTCCAGAAGATGAGCATAAAAAAAATCAAAAAGCACGGAGTACGGACAAGAGTAATCAGCAGGACAGGACTGAGTCAATTTTACTATGATAACAAGGAGCCTGGTGTTTAATAACACGAATCTGAAGTGTTCATAACCTCACTTACACACATCTGCCCACCGGAAGACCTGATGTACAACTGTCTACATTGATTTACTCCTGTTCGCAAAGCACTAGAGAGGAAGGAGGGAAAAAAATCAAGCATGAAAACAATACAAGTAGTCTGAGTCAAAGAGAATAATGAAAAGATTAACAGAGGGAAGGCAAAGCGTCAGAGACCTCAAGTTTAGGCAGCAGGCCTGGTGTGAGAAGACAGCAGCTCTCAAATGATCACAGGGCAGCACTTCAACTCCAGCATCTACTGCATGGGGGAGTGATCCCTAAGTCTTGCTAAAAATCAGCCATTTCAGAACAGCCAGCCCCAATTTCTACATTCAGAGGTAAAGCAACAAATTGCTCCCTAAACTCTTCACTGCATCATTGCTCTGAATATATGACCAGACTCGGCTCAGAGTTTGCTTAATCTTTTCCAACTGCAACCTCAAGATGAAAACATCTTTAGCTCCCACACGGTGCAAACCAGCGGTCTGAGGGACCAGAATCACTCGAGGAATCTGAACAACCCAAGCCAAGGCTGGAGACCTCTGCTCATGCTTGCCAGTCTGAGAACATTTCAGAGTTGAGAAAGGCAAAGGCTACAAGCTCCCAAGTGCCAGAGCTGTCCAAAGCCTGTTTCAGGGCAACCTGCGATTCCGTGCGATGCTACCAGAACAGTTTTGTCCCTGTCGCTCACAGCGACGATATCAACACAACCTAAACCAAAAGCACCCCCCCCCCCCCCCGGCTGCTTCTCCACCCCCTCCCCGCTCCTCACGGCTACGCCAGGCCTTGCTCTCCCGTCCCAGGCCGGCTCTCTGCTTCCCGATCCGCTGGCCTGCCCCGAACCGGCGCAGCCCGGGAGGACTTTCCGCTTCCAGAATCACTTTTGATTTTTCCCTGACCGCAGCGGGCAGAGCCGGCTGCCACGGCCCGGCCAGAGGGGCACCGGAGCCGGGCCCCGTCCCCGCCAGCCACCCGCGGGCCGCACCCGCCGCCTCCCCGCTGGCCGAGCCCCGCGCTACCCGCCCCGGGAGCCCGCCCGGAGGCCCGAGAGGCGGCGGAGCCCGCTTCCCGCCTTCCACTCGCGGCCCCGTGCCCCGCTCACCCCGACCCGCGCCCGGCCCGGAGCCGCAGGGCCGCAGGGCGGCAGGGCCGGAGGGCGCATGCGCGGTGCCGCCCCCGCCGAGGCGTCGCGGGGCTGACGTGAGGCTCCCTGAGGCGCCGCGCGCGGCGGCGCTGAGCAGGGGCTGTTGGCGGCCGGTCGGTCCCCGGTCCCGTTGCGGTGCTCGGAGGCGCGGCGGGTCCCCCGCTGACGGCCGCGCTCCCTCACGCCGGCCGGGGGAGCAGCGGGAGAGCCTCGAGGCCGGGCACCGGTCCCCGCACCGCTTCCCCGGCGCCGCTGCTTTTGGGAGGCCGCCGGCTCCTCGCGAGCCCGGTGCGGGATTTGTGCTCGTTTGTAATCAGTGCCAGGAGGTGCCAGGTCGGTCGAGTCCTGCGTCCAGCTCTGGAGCCCCCAACATACGAAGGACATGGATGTGTTGGAGCGGGTCCAGAGGAGGCCACGAAGATGATCCGAGGGCTGGAGCACCTCTGCTACGAGGACAGGCTGAGGGAGCTGGGACTGCTCAGCCTGGAGAAGAGAAGGCTCCGGGGTGACCTTAGAGCAGCTGCCAGTGCCTGGAGGGGCCGGCAGGAAGGATGAAGAGGGGCTTTTCACAAGGGTGTGCAGTGATAGGACAAGGGGGAACGGCTCTAAGCTAAAAGAGGGGAGATGGAGATTAGATATTAGGGAGAAATTCTTCCCCATGAGGGTGGTGAAACACTGGCACAGGCTGCCCAGAGAAGCTGTGGCTGCCCCCTCCCTGGCAGGGCTCAAGGCCAGGTTGGATGGAGCTCTGAGCAACCTGGTCTAGTGGAAGATGTCCCTGCTCATGGCAGGGGGGTTGGAACCAGATGATTTTTAAGGTCCCTTCCAACCCAAACCATTCTGTGATTCTATGATTACATTTTCTCAGCCAGATGTGTAATGCCATCAGAGAACGAAATTGGGTGTGGCTGGCTGGATCTGTTTTCTGGAAGAGTCAGTATTAACTAGCATTAAATACATCATTACTCCTTAGTCCTTCCCTGGTTAATTTTCTGTCCCCTTTTTCGTTCTTCACAGGGGCTGAGCAGCCTCACGTCCTCAGCACCCTGGTCACCTCTCTTGCCCTTTTTGAACATTGGCACAATCTTCTGTCATTTCCTTCGTATTCCAAGATTTATTGAAATTAACATCCCTGAGATTTCTTTTGCAAGTCCTTCAAGGATTATTACAGAAAAAGTTCCCTAGATACCCTAACTTCAAAATATTTGGTCTACTAGGTATTGTTTACCATCTGTATTACTTACTAATGGACTGAAAAGTGCTGCTTTTTTTTTACAAGATAATAGTCTCTTACTGAATCTTTCTAAACAGGGGATAGAAGTTTTTATCATTTCTGCCCCTTCTGTGCTATTCTGCTATCTCTGCCTGGTCACACACCTCAGCTTCGTTGTACTCCCCACCTTACTGTCTGTAGTCACATCACTCATGCATTTTCTGTAGTCTTTTTTTTTTTTAATACTCCAGAACATTTTTCCTGTATTTTTCCCTTTCCACATTATTCCATACCATGTTTTTAACTTCTGAGTGTTTCCTTCATCCTGCTGCTGAGCCAAAATTGTCCTTCAGCCAAAACTATCCTTTTTGTTAATTATGCAATCATGACTTTTAGACTATGGGGTAAGATCATAAGAATTCCCATCTACACTTTTGTCAGTATTTTTGACCCGTATTTTTCTCCTAATTTCTCTCCTCTTGATGAAGATGGTCTTTCTGAAATGTCGCTGTGTGTGTAGAAGAGTATTTGCCTGGCTGGGACTGTCCTTTTTCACTTACTATAATCAAATTGTGATTGCATGCTTCTAAGCAACCACCACTTTTTTGTTGCAGGATTAAATTGTTTAAACATTATGAGTTCCAAAATACATATTCCATATAGACTAGAATACCTTCTGTCACAGAAAATAAGTTTTGGAAGCTCTAATGAGACACAGCTGCTGGCTTTTTGGGACTTTTTCGCCATCTGGCTCCAAACTGAGCACACGTTTTGCACGCTGGAGGAATAAGGGACGCGTTACTGTCTCTGCATCTCTACTGTAATGATGTGGTTTAGTAGTAAAGTAGTGCTTTTACCTTTTCACATCTTCAGATTTCTTGATTTGTTTAGGAGGATTGTGGCAAAATATTTTAATGTTCCAATTTGGTAAATCACCCTGCCCGTTTCAGTAATTACATCAGTTTGATCTCATTTTTCCTCATCAATGAAAAGATCCAATTCTTCTTGCATATTGCCCAAACTCAGAGAAGTGGCATATAGACCATTGAAAAACATCTTCCTGTTTCCCTCATATTATTGATTTACCTAAAAATGGACCAAATAGCGTGGTCTGGTTCCATTTCTGCTTTCCAGCAACATTATCAGCCTGATGTCCGATTGTCTAAAGTTACTCTGCTGAGTTTCAGACCAGAGACATTCGGTGGCTTAGGCTGATGTGAGAGTTGTGGCTGTTCTGATCAGGGCAGTAGGCAAACTGACTTTCTTACTCATAGTTACGTATCAGAGCTCTGGATCCCTAGGAAGGAGTCGCAATACGAAGATTTTCTCTTTGGAGACCCAGTGTTGTTGCCAAACCTTGCAGGAACACAAATGTATAACTCTGTGCATGTGAGGAGCTCCAGCGTGGCTTTTTTGGTGTGATGAAAACACACGGATATGAACACGTCGCCATTAGTTCATTTCTTCTGCCTGTTTTCCTCTAAGGTGAGTTGTTTCTCCTGTCAGCCGTGCAATAACATGCAAATAAGATTAAATCTGAGGCCAGGAATAAAGTAAAAATGTGCACACATAAAAGCGTATTTTTGTTGTTATGTCACTGTTATTGCTGTGGTTATGAGGAGAATTGCTCACAAAGCACTGACGCCGTGAAAAGCCAGAGTTGAAGGCTCAACAGTCGGAAGGCTATGAAGCAGGTGTTCTTTATTGTGGTGCCAGGCACACGGGGGATCTCTCCTCCAAACGTGCGCCCCAAACATCCTCTCATTTCAGGTTAAATACAATCACAATATACATATTCATTATATTTCCGAGAAATGCTTAGCATATTCATGACTTTTCTGAGAACTAATTAGCATACGCTAATATCTTTCACACATGTCTGTTAGCGACCTTGGGTGGTCTCTGGGGGTCCTAAGATGAAGGCTTATCCTCTTCATCACAGTGTCTGCTGGTTGACCTTTGTTTCTGCGCAGACTCAGTTCTAAGATCACGTGTACCGTGTCCTTCCATGTTGTTTTGCTCTGACCTTGTTGCCCTCTTGGTGCCTCTTTATCGCTGTAGCTTGGTGCATCTGCCCTCCCAAGGCAGAGCTGTCCAAACAACATTAATTAGGGGTCTCTCTATCTTAGAGTTTTCCTGTCCCCCTCAAAACAGCAGGTCAAGTCTGTCTAAGTAGTGTTATTGAGGGGCCTCTTTATCTTAGAGCTTTCCTGTCTTCTCAAAACAGCAAGGATCTACTTTAGTTTAATTACAATCACTCTAGTAAGTGGAAATTTTGCATTTATGGGTATCAGCACCCAGCCAGGGCTAGAGTGTTAGCCAGTAAGTCAGTGTACGGGCACTCAGGAAGGAATATCAAGGTCACAACAGTCAACAAAGCGACAGCTCCACACATCTGCATGTTTGCAGAGGTGGAGCATGGTCTGTTTTGCAACCCACATAGCCATAAAAGGTCTTGCACACCTCATCTGAGGGACTGTGTCTTTGATTCTGCCGAGGAGTTCAAGCTTACTGGGTGACGCTTTTCACTGCGGAGGACTTTGTCCAAGTCGCTCTCCCTGAGATAATGCCCGTTGGGACAACAAGTCAGGCAGCCCAGCCTGGCTGCCTAGCCGTGCTGTAGCACGCGTCCCAGGAATAATGACTATCAGCGGTGTGGAGGCGGCTGCACTCCTGTTTTGGTTGCTAGTGCTTGACATTCAGGATGGTGGGTGCACTGCTGCCCCAGCTCTTTATTACCGTGCCTCTAGTCACAGAAGGTACTTCTTTGCTGAATTTTGGAGTTATCGCTGTGAGGACATGACAGGAATGGAAGATATTTATGTCCCACTCCTTCATCCCTGTGAAGCTCATCCACCTTTGTGGTAGTGCAGAATGAAGGGGTGGGTATGGAGATGGGGTGCACAAGAGCTAGACCTCCAGCTCCTGAAGCTGGTGGTGACTGCTATGCAAAGCCACCTGTCTAATCAGACCAATGTAATGCTATTTATGTAGCGCTGCGAGTGTGTGTGGAGTCTTTTGGACATTTAAAGTGAACATCCCCACTCTGAGGTTTTCACAGTCCAAATTAGACTTGACACACTGAGGGATCATTAATAACAGGGAATGGAAGGAAGCAGCAGAGGCTGACAACAGGAAAGGGCTTGTGATGAGACGAATTCTATGGGTATCTTCTTAGATGCCCCTGAGCTTTTTGTTGTAAATAGCACAAAGTGTTTGGACTTGTCAGCAATTGTTTAGAAGAAAATCAGTGGCAGATGGGTGAGTGAAAAAGGTAAAACCCTAGAAAGGAGTTAGAGGAGAGTGAGTTGACGTAGGGCTTGGAAACAACATGGGCTTTCTCTGCACAGAGACTGTTGTGAAGGAAAGAAATCAAGAGAGTGAAGAAACATGCATGGAGCACATGCAGAGCAGCAAAAAAAAAGAAGGGGAAGAGACCTCATGATAAAGACAGAGAAGACCTTTTAGCAAGGAGTTGCCAGTAATTTGATCTGGAATTATTTTATTTGATTGATAGCGATCTGGAGTTACTTATCTGGTTAATTTCTCTTGTGTATGTATTTTAGTTATAACTGAATGTTGAATAGCCTTAAGATAGGTTTTTGACAAAATGCTACACTTGAGCCACTGTGAGTTTGTCCTGAGAAGGCAAAAGTATATCCAGAAAGAAAAAAGATGGGGATTTGCTCATTGGTGCTTGTTTATTGACACTTACAAGGAAAGAAGAGTCTGAACTTGTTTTGTCTGATCTTGAAAATGAGGCATTTGAGTAGTTCCTGTATGACACAGTAATCAGCTTCACTCCTAAGTTTTCTGCTTAGAACTATCATCTCATGCTGTAAGATGATCTCTGAGATTTTCTTGTTATAAATATTGACATGAGGGAACAAAATAATCTTCATCTGAGTCAAGTGGAAGGACCCACTGAGCATTTGGTAAAACTGCATTTGCTACATATGTGTTTAAACACATTTGTTACTCATTTTTTATGTGATCATGATTAACTGGTGAACTTCAATTGTATTTCGTTGTGCATGGATTCATGCTGAGCCGTGGAGACATCTAGCAGTGCAAATCCCTCTGGAGAGAATGTATTGTAGAGACTGACAGTGGGTCAGTGGGCATTTGAAGGATATTTTGACTTTAAAATAACTCAATAAACTAGTGCCACAGAGTGAAATCTACAAAGATACAGCTATTAAATACTGCTGCTCCAGCTATCTAACATAGGAAACACTTGGGAGGGAGATGCAGCATAAAAGAAAAACAGAAATTATTTTTCAAAGCTAACTGGCATATTGAGCTCATTGCTTTCCCAGAGAGCCGGGCTGTTGAGGCAGCCTTCTCACTCTCCGGGGAAAGAGAGCGAGTGCTCTTCCGCTCTCTCCTGATGCCCTCAGACTGATGCCTGAAACGGTATTGACAGTTCTCCAGAGGAACTGTAGCACGTCCATTTTTAATGGAAGATGAGTTGTTCAGCATAGCGGGGGGTGCATGAAGCTGAAGAGGGAAGTAAGGGGAGGATGCTGTAGGTCTCCACACATTTACGTGTTTGTCATTTAGACTGACTCATTTGTAGTTCAACAATATGTCAGAATAAATGATCAGTGATTTAAATGAAGTACTTAAGACTGAAGAGAAAGAATATCTCTTAGTGGTTAGAGCAAGGGACTGGGAATGAGAGTTACTGAATCTTGGTTTTTCGTAGCTCCATTACTAACTTACTGGATGACCTTAAGCAAGTTAATCTGCCATTTCATCCCTCTGCAACCTGGGGATAATAATGTCAGCTTCAGAAACGGGTTGTGAAGAATAATTGATTCTTAGAAAATGCTTAGGCTTCCCCTACTGAAAAAACATACTACAGAAGTGAAGTATTACTGTTGCTTTACCAACAACACACATATAAAACTTTTAAAGGCAGCAGCAACAAAGATGCATCTTTCTTGGCTGGAACAAAGCATTTCAGGGGGGAGCAAGAAAAGGAAAACCATTAAAATGATGGAATCGGATGAAATGAGAAGAAATAGTGGAGACATCTGGCTCACTGATGATAAAAGCTCTTGTAGTTTCTTTTCCATCATTCCTTGCAGAACTGATCTGAAAGGACATCCACCAAGGTTTTCAAACGGGGTCAAAACAGCTGTCCATCTCTAACTGTATTTGACCAAGTGTAAAAATGAAAAGCGAATAAAAATGTTCCAGCAATAAAATTTTCAGGAAGACATCAATCTCTTAAACAGAAAATCCAAGGAGATTGGTTGGGTCTCTTTGAGTTCACATTTCTGTTTCTGCATGCTGAACTCTTGTCAAGATGCTGTCTTGGATCTAAACCTCTTGGGTTTGTGAGCTGTTGGTTCCACCGAGTTTCAGCAGACTTTGGTATTGTATATCCCTGTTGACCTCTATGGTGCATTCCAATGGAGATTTCTCTGCATGTTTTTCTCGTTTAGGCCTCTTCTTGTTTTAGAGTATCTCGACCAGTTCTGACCACAAGCTACATTGTTAGGTCTTTGGGAGCACTCTGGATACCCACTTTCTGACTGCCTCTGTTTGCAAGTCAGCAGGTTTTTCAAGATCTGGCTGGACTCCCAAGTACCCAGCCATTTCAGTAGCACTCTTTGTAGACCTAAACATCATTGGTCAGCCTTTCCCCCTTCTGTAGGAGGCAGAGCCATGGAAACAGGTAATTCTTTGGTTTCAGTTTGGAGTTCTTCAGTCCTGGCGGGTGACATGAAGCTGCTGTTCACTATGTCAAGGTAGCCCTAGGACCCATGCCGTGACCTTGCACAGCACTAGTAACCAGCATTGCTCTTTGCTTCAGAATTTACCTGTCTAAAGAAACATAATCAATCTTGCATGCACTTCCTAGCCTCAGTTTCCTCAGCCTGCAGGAGCATTCTTCTGTCTGGCAGCCAGGTTTTGGGGAGTATTCAGGAACCTTCTTCTTGCAGCTGATGTTTTGAGCTGCAGAGGCTTTTTTGATCCAGCTCACTCTCTCCAACCTTGCCAGTACCCAGGCTGAACGAGCCCTGGTCCTACACATGCTCTCTGGACACCTATTCGCCTTTTCCTGAGAAAAATTCCTTCTTCAGATTTTATGGCAGTGAGTCTCAAGCTTCCTTTTTTTCATTTTTGTCCTTGGGAAGTTTTGTTCCTTAGTCCATTTCTTTTGTAACAATCAAGAGAATTATCTTCTTGCAGGCCACTCTCTGTGACATACCTGTTGGGCAATCAGACTACAGTCGTTAAGGCTTAGTACTCTCCGTTTTTTCTTGTTTGATGGGTGCTTACTAAAGACCTTTACAGCAAAGGGGAGTAAAAGCATGTCTTTCATGGCACAGCAGTTCTCACTGGAACAACGTCAGAGTATGAGCCATAATGACCGTGTTGTAGATGACTGAATACCCCAAATAATTGTCAAAAGCATATCAAAGTCCTCATTTTGCCCTGCTGTGGTGGGTAGTCTGCACAAACTACTCACTTGACACCTTAAGGTCTTTTGTTGTCTGTTGGCTGCCTAAGTGGTTGAGGCTCAGTCCTACTCTGTGAACGGCCCTGTTGTATTCGTGCTAACACAGTATTCAAAGCAGGGCTAAGTTTGTTGCTGTGGTCTTGGACACATCCTCCTGCTGAGCCGTTGTTGCACTGAGCTTCCTGGAAGTGCTGGAGATGCCTTGGAGTGCTCTTCTTCCATCAGTTAAGCAGACAAGCAGCTAACTACGACTAAGCTTCAAAATCCAACTGTGTCCAGCCTGGCTGCAGTGGCCCCGGTCTGCCCGAGTAATGGGTCAGTCCTGCTCTGAACGGGATTTCTGAAAATGGCAGCAAGGGTCTGTGCCTGCAGAACTGAGCTTTCCACAAGGGCTTCACAGTCGGAGCTGCTGCTGCCGGCACTGGTGAATGGTCAGCTGCTGCATGGGGTCTCCAACTGTAAATCCTCTTGAATACAGGACTGCAGAGCTCACTCTGGCCCGAAGTCAGACGTGTGGGGGGGAAGGCGACTCACTGTCCTGACTGGACACTCCAAGCAGGCATTTCCCTCCAACCCGATGTACCTGCAGAGTTTGCATCCATTCACTGCACTGTAAGCATCTACATTGTTGCTGTAGAGCACTTTGAGTTGCCCGGTTTCGGAATGGTGCTCTAGAAGAGAGACACCAAGCTGCAGGTTTCTGTGAATGCTTCATTTTGTGTATCGCATTTAGTCATCTAATATATTGCATTGCAATTTTCAATGAAAAACAACAGTGGCACGTGAAACTAACTGCTATTATGATTTCAGCTCGGTGTTGACAGAAGAATAGTCCTTAAGGATCTGCTGCCATCTCTTAGAAAATGAGCACTGGCAGCAATTCTGCTGAATGTATCAATTTTCTTTCCTCCTAAGACTAACAAACCAATGGCAATTGGATGGGAACTAGGTCTTCGTGCTTAGGCATTCATCTATTCCTGCTGCATGCTTCCCACCTGGAGCTCCAATCCTCTCTTTGTGATCTATTCAATTCCTCAACAACAAACTGCAATATCACAGTGCTAAAGTTTCAGGTGGGGAAATGAACTGCACAAATGAATGAACTCCAAAGAACCAAATACTTTATTTTCATGCAAATATTGTTGATGATAATAAATGAAAAGCGGTAAATGCAAAACTGTTGAAGATAGCAGCATGCTTATGTCTAAACAGAGAGTTTATCATCCTAGATGTCAGCTGCTTTTACAGAGACACACAATGTATATATGTATGTACATTCTTTTCTTTTTTTTATTTTAAATGAATCTGCTCTGGTAGGACTTCACAGCCAGGTGAAATATGTGAAGATTGAAGTCTTACTTCTGAGTCGCGTTCCAAATTGCAGGAGTGCTTTTAGAGAATATCGTTTTTCTGAGCAGGTGCTGTTTTTGGTTTTGTTTACCAGTCCCTCCTCTGATGATTTCTTATGATCTATCAGTTCTGATTTTAAACTAATCCTTGTTCTTCTTTTGTGACTAAAACAAGCAACAAATTGAATTGGCAGCTGGGAGCCAGTCATAGATGTGGTACACTCATTACCAAAGACCGTGTTACTGGTCTACAAAGACTGTGGCTTTGTCTTTCAGTGGATTAGTTCACAAAACACTCCTGATTGATAGAACCTGTGTCTAGAAATCTCTCTGGGAATTAACAATGGGTTCTGAAATCTGTCAGAAGCTTAGGGACGGTTGTGCAGTGTGACTTGCCACGTCAAGAAAACTAACAGTACTGCAGATGTACCTTTGTATTAGACTGCTCATAGGAACTAAATATTGATGCACTACAGCAAATTCAGAATTATTCAGGCTTTACTATATTGAAGATCAATGTGTTAGATGTAGCCTTAAGAATAAAAGTCATTTCTTACCAAATATGCTTATTACTGGCAGCCAGAAATCCAAGTTTTTGCTCTGAGTCAGTACTCTTTGGCCCTAATATCTCATCTCTGGCATCCTGGATTCTTCTTGCTATTTCTATAAAAGTCGCAAGATCTATGAATTTTAATGAGAAGTAATATCTCCTGTTTTCAGCTGAGCCCAATGATGGTGATGTCGGAGAGCCATCTTCCTTTTCTAGCTGTCTTTAAGCGGCGAGTAACCTTGCTATACAACTCCTGCATTCAGAACAATGTCACCTTCATCACTGCAGTAGGCAAAGGGTTTTTCCTGCAGCAGGATTTGCAGTAGGAGACTGGGCTTGATGTATCCATAAGGTAAACTGGGGGAGTCACAGTGGGGCTCATATGAAACAGTAGTCCTCTTAACAAGGCATTTGGGGAAACAGGCCTGTGGGAGACAGTTATGTGAAACCTACTCCAACTCAGAGGAGAAGAAGCCGTAGAATATGAAGATGTTGACTACCAAGTTGGCAAGACGATAAGCAGAACGCATAACAGAGTGGCTGCTGTGATCACAGAGCACACCAAATTGAAGCGGAGTCTCTGCTTGTGAAAGCAAGGGCTAAGATGTGCTTCTGTTGTAGGGAGATGAATTTGAAAGAGCCCTGAGGGCTAAAGATTGCCTGTATGCTTTGGTTGAGCTGTCTCCTAGCGCAGCAGAACTCTCAACAGTCTTGCATGTGCAACTTTCGCCTTTTCTTTTTTTTAAATCTTTTCTTGATGCTTGCTTCTCTGTCATTGGAAGCGCTTGAGTGTTTACTCAGGACTGAGCAGAGACAGGGACAAGGCTGGCTTTCCTGAGTCACTTCAGTGCTCAGCTGTGAGCGTGGTACATGTTAAAAAGTAGCATGATCTACATATAGAGCCCACCACCTGGTTGAAAAAGCTAAAACTTGTGGCAACACCTTTAAAGGTGGAGCGACAGCTTCCAAGTTGTTGTGCAGTTTACACAGTGCCCATGAACACTCAGTCTGTGCGGAGGTGGTGCAGGGGTAATGTCTTCAGCTGTCTAAGTTTGCCTACCAGGCCTTATTTTCAGTAGCTTACAGCTCTGCAAAACTTTGTTTGGGCTGACATTTTCCAAGCACGATGTCCGTGTTGGGCAGTTTAGGGGACAGTTTATAATTTACATTAAGAAAGTTTGTCCTTGTTTTGCCTGAGCTTAAAAATATTCTTGGAGATGTTCTGATGAGAAGCAGTAGTTATCATACATAGTTAGCTGTGTCCACTGTGTAGCCTTAGGTTATCAACAGTGATGTGGTTTTGACAGTTGACAGCTAAATAGTAAAGAGTAAGCTTTCACAGAAGGAAGCAATTTCAGTGGAAAGCCTCCAGTGATTTTTTTTCTGTTTTGTCTTTGGAAAAGCAACATTATGTTGTGGTTCTTTTTAGCTGAGTACTGTCTTTTACCTGTCTCTGTGTGAGGCGATTTAGTGTTGGCCGTTCCCTCAGCTTTATTGGAAAAGATGATATAGGACTCCTCACTGACATGTCTTCCCACTTTCTACCCAGCAATTCATTTTGCTTCCTCCCAAAACAAATCTGTTCTTTTGATGGTACAATCCATTCAGCTCCTGACCACCTGATTAATTCTGTCTCAGCTTGCGTGTGCTTCTCCTGTTCGTCACACCTTCAGGTCACTAAATCAAGACTCTAAGAAAACACCAGAATAAAAATTGCCCATGAATTGCCACTCACTTGTGTCTTGTGTTCGTGAAGTGAGATGCATGACCAGATCCTACTTTCTACACCAACTCTCTTTCCATTCATGGTAGATGACGGATGAAATAGGACTCTGCAGTACTGAGATTGTGGCCGTTTGGTGAAGAGTTTGGAGGCTGTGTAGTGAGCCTAGCAGATAAATACAGGTAGGAAAAATCATGATCACACAGTTAAGGCAACTGAATTGAAATTGAAAATTGGATTTTTTTCACACTTTGTGAGAGTTGCTATTATGAAGCTGGGAGATTCAGAAAAATGACATTCTTCCCAGCTACTGTCCATGTGGTCCTCATTTTCTGTGTATCCGCTTTCAGACACCCATGAACTAATTTGTAGAAATACTGCCCATTGTGTCTAGAGCCAAGGTGACTGGGAGCTGTTCTCTGAGGAAGGAAAGTGCTAAGCACTCTGAAAGTTTGGTTCTAAGCTTCTTTAATTGAGCACCCAAAATACACTGTCATGTTTGAAAATATTTGCCTTTATCTCTGTTCTTCAGTGGGGAGCTGTGAAGATAAATTCATTGATGTTTGTGAAAAAAAATAGCCCTCGAACAGTACAATGAGAATATCACTATAGAAAGGCCCACGAGGAAATTAATCATTCTGTATTGAATGCAAGATCTGGATGCTCTGCAGTAAATATTACATGCACCACACACTGGATGATAAGGATAGGAGAAAATTTGAATAGCGTTCATTAAGTGAGCAACATCCATCCTTTGTGCTGAAAAAGGCAAGAGACCCACGGAAACAAAAATCATGTAATTAAAGATTGTATCATGATGCGTTTGCATAAGGGGTAAATTAATGTTGCATGGGTGATCTTAAATCTGGCATTCACTAACTTACTTAACTTTGCAATCCAAATGGATTTTTTTTTTTAGAGAGCCAGCAAACAAATCCCTTTTGGGAGTTGGCAGGGGGGAGGACAGAAGACATCCAGCTAGGTGCTGGTGTGTGCACAGCTAAACGCTACTGTGCACGTAGCTGTCTGCCTAATCTGTGTGTGCGAGTGTGTATGAGGTGAGTTCGTGTTTGTGCAGCTGGCTGGGGTTTCCCTCTGAAAATGCCTTTCTCTATGTAAAAAAAAAAAAAAAAATAGAAGGAACATCAAGTGATTTAGATGGCTGGGTTTTAGATGGCAAACTGTTATATGGTGTTTTGTGGTCCAGGTCTTCCTTTATAGAGCCTCTGCTCGGTCCTGAGTCACCTGAACACCCCAAAATCTGTTTGACTGATGGCTCAAGTGTTGGGGAGTCAGCATAAGATGCTTTTACGGGATAGGCAGCATCTTTTACGTCTATGTCAGTAGAAGGGCCGGCATGCTGAGGATTTACGTGCACCAGTATCCAAGGTGCATGGGAACGATAAAAAATATTAGTAGATGTAAGTTGTTGTATCTGTGTTTGGTTTGATTGCTGTCTTGTATTTGAAATCTGGTAATTAGAGGAACGAACTGGCTCCAGAGCCAGCGCTGCCTCAAGTGATACAACACTAGTGCCAGTTCCTTTGGCTGCAGAAGG
Organism: Opisthocomus hoazin; assembly: GCF_030867145.1. Classification (NCBI taxonomy): domain Eukaryota; kingdom Metazoa; phylum Chordata; class Aves; order Opisthocomiformes; family Opisthocomidae; genus Opisthocomus; species Opisthocomus hoazin. The sequence continues at coordinate 9,237,266 of NC_134421.1, read as the reverse complement.
TGGTTCATTACAAAGAATGAAGGCTGGAGCCCATCTAAATTAAACATCACCTGCTTATAAATATCTGCAGGGTGGGTGTCAGGAGGACGGGGCCAGACTCTTTTCAGTGGTGCCCAGCGACAGGACAAGGGGCAGCGGACACAAACTGAAGCAGAGGAAGTTCCGTCTGAACACGAGGAAGAACTTCTTCCCTCTGAGGGTGACGGAGCACTGGCACAGGCTGCCCAGGGAGGTTGTGGAGTCTCCTTCTCTGGAGATATTCAAGCCCTGCCTGGACGCGGTCCTGTGCAGCCTACTGTAGGTGACCCTGCTTCGGCAGGGGGTTGGACTGGGTGACCCACAGAGGTCCCTTCCAACCCCGACCATTCTGTGATTCTGTGATTCTTGGGAAACGAAGGTCTCAAAGAGAAAAGGGAAATACTGAGGACCATCCCTTCCTGTTGAATATCTGAGCTGGTGGCACAGATCCCCAGAAGTGGGAAGTGCGTTGACTTGCTCGGTCCCCTCCCCCACTAGATGGCACTGAACTCTTTTTCTTTAAAAGAAAAAAAAAAGAGGAGGAAGAAGGAAAATATGGTGGAGGTCATTTTGATGTAAAAAAAAAATACCCGAAGAAAAGCAAATTGCAATTGATTATCCATTACCTCTGCCCTTCCCTGCTTCTAACCCACCGCCCCGCCTGCGTGTACCTTGGTACGGGCGCTCTCTTTGCTTCGGTGGCTGAAGCTGGCTCGGGAGGCGGTGGGTGATGGTAGCTGGAAGATGCTAAGGAAAGCGGAGACAATCCTGGGCGGGAATGGAGAGGAGACTGGTCCTCTCTGTAAGACAGCATCCGTGGTGAGGTCTAGCAGGCAGCGCGCGGCTTGTCACAAGGAATTTGCTCTGAACAGACTCGCTGGGCGCCGCTTCTCTGTCCCCCGCCTTCAGACATTTTTTCTGTGCGCCCATGTGCTTTAGCTTTCCCTCTGTGTCGCTGAAATCGTAACCTGCAGAAAGGAAAGTCTGAGCTTTCACTCCTTCACTAAAACTGCATTTTCACTCCCTGTTTCATTTCAGACCAGTGAATTACCTCCCTTTGCCAAGATGCCCTTAATTTACTGTAGGGAGCGGTTCCCACGCAGCGTGCCCAAGTACGCGTGGAGTTTTTTTCTAAATGCCTTTCTCCCAGCTCACGCTCATCTGAAGATCGACAAGGATTGGGTTTTTCCCTCTGTGGCGAGGCGGGGAAGAGAATTTAATAATGATCTGTTTGCGCTGAGAAGGGGCTGTCTATAATAATCCCAGGAAAAGACAGAGGAAAGGTTCCTAACGCCTGCAGCAAGCAATATTCTGCCCCTCCTGAAAAGAAGGGGATAATGATGATGAGGGAATGTTTAATTCTGAGAGCTAAACGGGAGCTCATCTGAAATCCAAAGCTTTCTTTTTTTTTTTTCATTTATATATTTAAGGTGACCTGCAGGAAGATGTAGACTGACATCTGATAAAGCTACAAATGCAAGCGAAAAAATAAAAATGCATAGAAACAGCCACTGAAATGCCTTTTCAGAGAAAAAGATAAAACCTGGAACCGCATGCTGATTCTTGGCTTTCAAACCCATGTTTAAGAATGAGAAGAGGGAACAAGTCTGACTTCTCCAGGTAAAAAAGTCCCCCTTCTCCAAACTCTCTTAATGCCTTGGAGTGTGACAGAAAAATCTGGCACCTGGACCTGCCTGGGTCCAACCAAATCTTGGCTCTTGGACTGTAATCCTAATGTTTAACGAGAGAAGAAATGTAGGTATGATTATATTATATGATTTTCCTGTCCCCTAATGTATCTTTGGCCAATATCATGACAAAACCAGCCCTAGTAGCTGGATCCTCCATTTTGCTCTTACCCCAAGTCTCCAGTTCTGTCTTCCAGTTCAGTCTAAATAGAGGATAAATATAGCAGACTCTCGTGCTTAAATCGAAAATCCAACAATCCTATCAGCCAAAAAACACATTTGGTAAAATCAGGTGTGTTCCCTGTTATCCTTCAGCTTGGGACTTGATGCTGAAAATTGATGGAGAAATCCAGGTGCACTCTCATCTCTGTGTGGGTGCAATACAAGAAACCTGTTCGCCATCTTCTTACAGGAGCCAGCAGCTTTTTGACCACAGACCTCTAAATTTTATCTTCGAACAGCCAACAGGTATGGCTGCTCCAAGCCCACCATAAAATTTAATTCTTTTTGTGTACTGACATGTAGTTGCTTGAAAAATCCAATTATAGAAATGGATCCACTGTGCTTAATTGTTTTTAAAAAGCCTTAGATCCTTAAATATTTGCCTTTGTTATGAACAACAAAGGGAACTTACTACTAACAAAATTTTAAACCAGTGCCTGGTTTCAATAAAACAATTAAATTTATCGAGAGCTTTCCAGATACAGTTAATACTCATAACATAAGATCGAAATTTTGCAACAGAGCTGTTTCAGACCATGCAGGTCATCGCAAGGTCTATGGTTGGGATGGTCCATTTTCCTTTACGAGTTTTGCAGTCATGTGAGGGGTTAGACAATCCAGCACTTTTCAAACCAAAAATGGTGTAATGGGAAAGATGCCCTTCCATATCTGAAAATCCCAGCTGACTTGGGACCTGGTTTTTGCCAGGTGACATTGAAGGAGACATCTTGCCTTTTTTGATGAAACAATTTCATTTGGGGCCCAAACTTGGCAGGATCCATCCCTGTGTTTTTTTCTAATGCAGCTGTATTCAACATTAAAATCCAGTATGTATTTCTGGTACACGAAGAGCTACTATGTCCCTCCTCTGCTCTTCCCACTGGAGCAAGTACAATTTATGTGGCTAGGGTTAAAACCTAGCAAAATCCCAGTACTCCCCTCCTGGGGCCAAGGGCTATCACCAACCCGGGGGGCTCCAATAAGGGCTGTGCTTATTTTCTGTTCAGATGACGCAGCTTGGGCTTCAGGGACCAAAAGCTGGTAGGATCCGTCGTGGATGGCGATTTTTGCGGCATTTGTCTGTGGAGAGGCATCGGGCTGGGGGCTTTTTGGTGCAGGAGGAGCGACTGCGCTGTTTGCTATCCATGGTGCGGAGTCGCTGGCGCGTGGGAGCCAAATGTGGGATGGGGCTCGTTAGGTTCCTCCGCCAGCTCCAGGGTGCTGTGGTACTCGCAGCTCAGGATGCGCCTGGAGCCAGAGCTTTTTGATGCAAGGGGAATGGCCGTGCTTATTTCCTTTTTAACCACTACAGTTCGGAGTGTGGAGGCCTCAGCTTTCTGGATCGCACAGAAGGTGTTGAATCCAGGGTTTTCTCAACCTCACGCCCTGTGTAACGTAGTAGGTTGGGATTTTTTGGTGTGTTAAGAAACAGCTCTGCTTGTCTTGGCTTTGGTTGACACAATGTAAGGGCCAGTGACCAAGAACGAGCAGGATCCAGTTAAATCCAGGTTTTACATTTTCCCCTCTTAAGACAGTAAGGCTTCGACGTCTCCTGCCTGGGAAGTGGTGCAGTTTATCTTTAAGGAGGCTAGAGAAATAAGAAATGAGTCTCACGTTGCATGGGTGACATCACTGGCTTCTGGCTCAGCGCTCGGTATTCTCTGTCTGTAGGCTTTCGCCAAGGCTGCAGGGCTCGGTGTTTGAACAAGGAAAGATTCCCAGGTGCACAGAAGATTGGATTCACTCTTATTTGGGTTAAGAAACGGTGAAATGAGATTTCTAAAGCTTGGGGACTCCAGCTCGCCTTCTGTTGCGCTTGATCTCTACGAGATGGGTGAGTTATTCCCATTAGAGAGAAAGGGAGTGGAAATTTAAGGAGAAAAAAAAAAGATGTCTGAATATACAACCGCTGATGCCGGGGATACGATCCATACGAAGCTGCTGAGCTAAAAGCCTCAGCTCCGATGCGGAGATCGGGCCGTAAGGCAGAGATGGTGCAGACCGAGAGCCGCTGACAGCAGGCAGGGGCTGCGTTCTTCTCCCCGTGTAAGGTGTGCAGCTCTTTTTTGTCGTCCCCAGCCCCCCCCTCCCCGGTTTGTTTTGGTTTGATTCCCCCCCCCGCCCCATCCCTCGGCATCCTCCCGCTGCCCGCCCTCGTCTCGGCGGGGAGCGCCGGGCGGAGAGGGGCCGGGGCTGCGCGGGCTCCGTGCGCCGGGGGGCGATGCCGCGGCCGGGGGCTGCTGCCGGCGCTGCCTGACGGGAGGTGCGCGGTCCTGCCCGGGGCTGCGGCCCCCCCGCCGCCGCCCCCGGGAGCAGAGCCGGGAGCAGAGGAGAGGAGAGGAGAGGAGAAGCGCTGCCGGGGAGCTCCCGGGAAGGGGCCGCGGCGTTGCGCCGCCCGGGTGACAGCGCAGGCGGCCACAGCGGGCGAGCGAACGGCCAGGCTGGCGGAGGGACGGCCCGGGGGCGGCGAGCGCCGGCGAGAGCCGCCGAGGGAGAGAGCTCCGTCCGTGCCCTCCTTGCCGGGTCCAGCCGGGGAGGCTGCCTTTTAGCGGCGATTTACAACAGCAGCAGCAGCGACAGCAAATTGCTCCCCCCGCCTGCTCGCTCCCCTCCGACCCCGCTTTAAACCCGAGCGAGCGACCGACCGTCCGGACGGTGATGCTCTTGCTGAGCCGCTGACGAAGGGAAGGCAAGCCGCCCGTTCCCAGCACCGGGACAACCGGCTGCTGGCGAGCGGGAGACCTCTACCTGCCGAACTTTACTGCCCTGCGACGATGCCGTGGTGACCCTGCTGGTCTGAAAGCCATCGCTTCTGGATCCCTGAGCTGGCCACATCCAAAGACATTAATGGACTGATCAAACAGCTGTAGCTTTCGGGTGTCTTCGGGGGGGATACATCCCTGCAGCCCCCATCGCTCAGGTGCTCCAGGACATCTTTGCATAGGTGGGGCGCTGGCTTGCTCCCGTCAGAGGTGGAAGGCTGTGTTTCTCCTCGCCAGGTCTCCTCCACAGAGGAGAAGAGGCGGATGAGACTCCAGGACTGCCTCCAGGGCAGAACTTTGTAGCGCTCTCGGCATCCTTCCGCAGCGTGGATGTGAGCCACAGGAGCTGGGGATGTTTGAGGCAGTCTCTGCCAAGTGACACCTAGCAGCTGCTGAGGTTTTTCGCGTGGTCTCACGCTCAAGGGCTTTGCCTGTTGTGAAGATGTCCATGGTGTTTCTGTGAAGCTGAGGTATGGCTGCTGGAAGGTTACTGCTGTATGCCGGCCTCTCGTTAGCTCTGTGTGCCCTGGGCATGCTGGCCGTGGCGATCTGCTCTGACCATTGGTACGAAACTGATGCCAGGAAGCACAGAGAGAGGTGCAAGAGCATCACCACTAAGAGAAACGATCCTGGCTTCATTTATAACTCCAACAACAACCTGCCTCTCAGGGCCAGCAGGTCTAGGTTGGACCGTTGGGAAGGGAAACTCCTCTTGGCAAGAAACAGGAGGCAGATCTTCGCTATGAGCGCAGTCGACGAGTGCAACAGACAGTACAACTCGACCAACATGGGGCTCTGGAGGAAATGCCACCGGCAAGGATTCGACCAAGAGCTGGAGGAGCTGATTGCCAAAGGTAAGGGCTGTTTTTTGCCAAATAAGCATACCAGGCCCCCCCTGAGCTGAGCAGAAGCTGAGCGGAGCCATTTGGGCTCGCAGATGGGAGCAGGCGTCTCCAGCCGAGGTACCTCTCCTTGCGATGGGTGAGCTGGCCTGGCTGGGCATCGCTTCCTGAAGCACAGCCAGGGCAGTTTCCCACAGGGTCTCTACTGCTGAGGTGTGGGGTTTGGGAGCGAGAAGGCAGTGGGGGTGAGAGCAGACACACCTCAGGATGTCTCTCTCATGTTTCTGTCCCTCTAAGCTTAATACAGTCTGCCCATCACCATGGTATCAGATTATTTTCCACGTATGGATGAAAAGTATTAATAAACCAGGCATTGGATTTTTTTTTTAATTTTGTTTGACCCTGGTGACTCAGGCAAAGTACACATTATTTTATTGGAGGCTACGTATGTCTGTATTCCATCATTCCCTTATCGAATGCCACATCAGTCCTGAATTTGCAGTGCTCACATGTAGGCTTTTTCTATCCTCAAATGGAGAGTAAACAAAGAGAAATGCTAAAGAGCAGGAGGAAACCCAGCTTGCTGTTTACACTGAGCTATGTTTTGGAATATTTTCAATGTCTACAAAACATTACATGAATTTATTGGGAGTGTTAGAAAGGAATAATTTTCTCTCGGAGTGGAGATGCATCTGTTTGCCTGTAGCATTTTTGTGCTATGCTTTTTCTTGTCTTTTTGTCCTTCTTTTTTCTCCCCAAGGTACCAGTTCAAGGTGATGGTCAGTTTGCCTCAAATGTTCCTTTGATTTGAAGTATAGGAAGGGGAGATATGCATAAACCCCAGCCTAAACATCCTGCCTACAATAGATGTATGCTTTTGCAGGATGATGAAGGTTTCAGTAAAGGATGACAGCATCTTTGCCACCCACGGCACAGTTACTCCATACAATAAAATAACATTTCCCTCCCATGACTCTTCTGTTGCATTCAGTTGGTTCCCCAGCAGTTGATTTCCATCGCAGTGAAATTGTTGCTTCTTAAACCGTGCGATCTTTAAAAATACTTGTTTTCTAGGTGTGTTCTCTGTCCCAAACTCCCCTGGTAGGCTGCGTTCATTCCCCCTTCAGACATTGCAAGCGGAATTATTGCTTAAGGCTAATTATTCACGAGGGATATACTCTCACTTGTGTTTGCCAATGTATACATTTTGTTCTGTATATTTTAAAAGTGAGCAGAAGAGGTGAGTAGCATGGTATAGACTTGCACTGAGACAGGACAAACAGGTGGTGCAGCTGGCAACCTAGATCGCTAGTTGGGATCCTGTCTGTGTTGCCAGTGACCCTGAATGTCTAGTTGCTACTTGACGACCCCTATAAAATGAATTGGTGGCTTCAGTCCCATTTGTGATGGGCAAGTGAACATGTCCAGAGCCCGTCGGCACCCTGGCACCCTCTGGTTTCAGCGCCGAGGGAGGGATCCCTCTTCTCTGTCTGGGTGAGGGCGCGGACGTGCTGGGCTGGCCGCGGAGGGCTGGATCGCTCTGCCACGTGCACTCACTGTGCTTGGGGCATAAACAAAGAAATTCAACCTTGACAGCGGGCGAACACGTCACCAGAGCTCACCTTTGGCAAATGGAGTTCAGTTATTGGAGAGGTTTTTCAGCTTGAAATAACCGAGACTTGTTCCTGTTTCACCACCCGCCTTGTCCTGGGCTCAGAAACATCCTTTTTTCCTGCCAGAAACTGCTGAAATTGTCTGGCACTGGATTACACGTGAGGGCAGCCCTGATAAGTGTTAACCACAGAGAAAATGTGGCAAATCAAGCTGAGGTGGTTAAGAGCAGGAGAAGATAGTCTTTGAAAGATCCTGCTGTAATCTGTGTGTGTTTGCGTGTAGGAGTGTGTGTGTGTGTAGCGAACTAACTCCAAATACACAGCGTTCAGCTGGCAGCGAGGGATCCCAGGGCTCAGGTGCAGCGTGTGTTCCTGCACACAGATCCCTGGGCATACGTGTCTGCAGATGGCCAGCTAGCCACTTCGCAGAGCCGCAGCCCCAAGGTCGGAGGTTCAAATTGTGCACATCAGGGAGGTACGTGCGAGTACCGGCGTGTGCCACTCTTTGCCATCTTTAAAGGGTTTTGGTACACCTTGAAGAAACTGCATTGTATGTTGGGAGATATGTTACAGGAGGGAGACTCGTCATACTGAATAACAACATTCCAGCTCATTTGATGGCCTTTCTGGAGTGAGGCTCTACCCATACTGTAACTCTCGGCTGTGATGAAGAGTCACACACGTTAGCACTAATGCCACAGATGTGTGTTCCTTTGGCATTTCCAGGTTAAAACATAGAAAAGCAAGTATAATGGCAATTAGATAAAATGAAGTATTTGACTTGCTCAGAAAACTGGAGGTACTGTAGGATTGCTTGTCCGCTTCAGGTTTTGTCAGATCAAAAAGAACAAATGGATTTTTGACTCTCCCCTTACCAAAAAGTTATGTCAAGTAACTGTCTGTTAAAAATCCTCCTATGCTGGAATCACTGGATTAGGAGGAGCCAGCTTTATGTGGGTAGGCAACTGTTGTCCCTGTTCCCACCTAAGGACAGCTGCTAGACTGTTTCTTCACGATCCTCAGCTGTATGACGAACGTAAGTACCTCGGTCGTCTCTGTCCGATGCTGAGAATAGCTACGAATCCAAAGTGAGGCAGTTATTTTAGGTCCGTCCCGACAGCACCACCTTGCTTTTCTAGTTTTTCCTGTGTGGCAGACGCTCTTCTGGAGTTAGAGGCTGCAGGGGTGGGTGCCTGGGCAAAGCGTGCCCTGTGCTGGTGTGAAGGGCTGCAGCTGTTCTCTGCCTATAGCAATCAAATACCTTGGCTGGGGTACATATTGCTGCACAGATGAAATCTCTCTCTGTATGAGCTCCAGGGCAAATACCAGATAAAAGAGGATGTTATGGGTACATAGGCCTTTTCCTCTCCTTCCTCTGCCAGCTGTTAATTTAATCTAGCACACCTCTTCCGGAACTGGATAAACTAATGCAAGTTCTGGCCCCAAATATTGCATGTAATGCTATATGTAATTGAATGTAAATGCTATTAAGAGTTGGTGGTTTTGTTTGGTCTTTTTTCTTTTTAAGCTGGACAGGATCTAAGTGATCCATTAATTTTGAGACAGATCCTACATTTGTCCTTAGGCAAAACTTCCAGTATTGAGAATGGTAGGTTTGTCTGTCAAAGGATAACAAAAAATGGTCATTAAGAGCATAAATAGCTTTGCAAATACCCTGCAGTTATTCTGCTTATGAACTCTACTGAAATTAATACAGGCTGTAGGCAGTGACTTGTGGCAGGATCAGGCCCTACGGTACTTGGCAGTATTCTGATGCCAGTGGTTTAAAAAAACAGTTCGGTTTCTGAATAGGGTGGGTCACTTCTGTGATTCTATTCTGTATTTATTAGTTTTTACTTTCTGGTAAATCAATCAAAACCTTTATGTTGGATTTTGCTAGAAAAACTGAATGTCACTTCAAATTTCTATGGATAGATATAATGGACACTAAGACACAGAGAAAATACTTGGTCCTATTTACATTTCTCCTGTCCCTTTTTTTATATTCCCGTATAATCCAGGTGCATATTTCAAAATAATGCAATTAGATAAATAGGCAATGAATTACAACAGATTGTCACAAGTAAGCATACTCAGGGAGAAAACAGACAGACAGAAGAGATCAAAAGCCTGAAGAAGATTCTAAAGCTGCATCAAAATTAGGCAACTGATCTGTTCTCTTCATTATCATGAATGTAAAAAAAGCAAACCAGAAATACCAGAAATTACAGTCAACAAAGATCTCATTGGAGTTGAACATGCAAACCCAGGGTCTGGTCTTGCTGAATTTTCTCGCCTGACTAATCTTTATTCCTGTGAATGGGCTACTTGGACTGAGGGAAAGCACTCTTGTGCAGAAGGACCAGTCAAAAGGAAAGAGCTTAACAAAGCTGGCCCTCTTGATTCCATCTTTGCATTGGATCAAGTCTTTTAGCATCTCGGGACCAGAGTTTTCCTCCTGATCTCTAAAGCCTCGCAGAGTCAAGAAACTCTGCCTCTGGGTTTGTTCAGCACCATACTCTATGCTTTTTTGGATTCTCAGGTGCCTGTCCAGTCTCCCCAGTGAATTAAATAGCTCTGCTGCTTAATGCCCTTTTAAATACAGTGTTCCCTGTATCCTATTAGATCTGCTGTTCGCCTGTTTACCACGGAGTTTCTAGCAAAAGCAGCATTCCTTCACCCTACCAAAAAATCCCAGTGAACCCACCACCTCCACCACTAAGCAAGCAGAGATTTGAAATGCAGGAAAGTGACCATTTTTGGCTGGGAGAAGGCAGAATTATGTCCGCTTTCGGCAAACACCAGCTCACAACAACTTGTATATGACTTGTACTGATCCAGAAAAAAATGTGGAGGCCACAGAGTCGATCTGCATCCTATAGCAATGTTGCTCAGATGCTTTCCTGCAGTAGTCAAGAGAAAAACAAGAAAGGAAGAAAAAGGAATTACATCATTTAATTATAAAGGTACAGTAAAGTAGATGGAGAAGTTGCACAATAACCAGAGTCTGTTCGATTTAGACAATTGCTACTCAGAGGACCTTTCATCTTGCTTTTGGAAGGCTGCCACTTAAACCTGTCTGGACTGGGCTCTGCTGCCTGCCATTGGAATCCCATTTTATTAAAAAAAAAAAAATTTACAATGACTTTATTATTTCAGTCCCCCTTTTACCTTCCTTCTTCCCCCAACATCCATAGAAGTCATAGTAAATCCCATTTTTAAAGCATTTTATTGCAAGTACACTTAGCCCATGCCACCACTGAGAGAAAAAAAAAGGCAAGTAATTCCTGTGCAGCCTACCTCCACCCTGAATAATATGCAAGATTTCTGGGATGAAAGTGTTTTCTGTTTTGGTTTGTCAGATGCACGGCACAACTGAGGAAGAAACGCTTAACAGGACTACTCCGGACGTCACCAGGGATTATTTATACACAACTGGAAAAGCCTGAAGAGAGGCTACCTGCAGCTATCTCTAGGAGTAAAAAGATCTGTTTCTGCAAAACCACTTGTGATACCTTGCAATTCTGTAGATTTGACTTTTAAATTGCAATGGTTTTGCCAGGTAGATTAGGACAGCCATTTTTTCATGTATCTTTCATACATTAAAGAATCCAAATGCTTCATTTAAAATGTGTGTTTGAAATCCCAACTGTTCTCCAAATGCACTCATTGTAAAAAGGACTTTATTGAAGTCTCAGTTCTGGTCCTAGTGAAGTCAGTAGTAAATGCTTTATTGAACGTGGTGATGCAGCAAGTTCAGGCCTTTAGTATTTCCTTTGAGGTTAAAATTGTCCCTGGGTAGAAAGGCCAATGCAAGCTCTGTGCTCCCTTCTGCCACAGCAGAGTTCTGCTGGAGGGATCCCGTGAAATTCAAGCAGTAAACAGTCTTGGAGTTGAATCTTAGGCTACCCAGGTATTCAGCCTTCGCCTTTTGCGATGCTGTAATCATTCTTAGTCTACTGGCGCGGACTGCAAGTCAAATAGCTGCACTCTTCTAAGATATGGCAAAGACATCTTCTTGTTCAGAGATTTTCTAAGATCATTTAATGGACGAGATCACTGGTGCTTCACGCACGTGAGTTCCAGGAGGGTTTGGCCCCTCATAGTTTAAATAAGCAATTTTAATATTTTAATTGCATCAAACTTAAATAGCAATTCATTAAAAAAATATCTTTACCACAAGTAATGAGAACCTGACAAGTTCCTCTGACACATCTGAGATAATTAGTTTGATAATATGTATCTGCTAAAAATACTAAGAACATGTATGTGATTTAACAGAGCTGCAACTGGTTTTAATCAAGCTGTTTTAAAGGGCAAATTTCAATCAGGCTGTGGGCTTTCAAGCAAAATTGCCAGTGAAGACAAATGGAAATTTTGCCCGAGTAAAAATGATGGGATCATGCCCTTCTCAAGAGAAACTGATATTTGCAGAGCTGCCTGCAGGAATGCATGCTTAATTCCTGTTCATTTAATTGAGCATCCAAATCTGTTTGAGAAATCTTAGAATTTTTATCCGTTCTGCCTATTGCTTAAAAACTTTTTAAAAAGCGTGGAGGAAAGATTTACTATGAGTGCAGACGTGTTCTGTTTACTGTAAAAATAGAAATATGAAAGATTATTTCACTTAAAGAGAGATGAAAGGATCTGAACTATTTTGTCATCTCCAGCAATAAAAATCCATATTAACATTGCTTTTTGTGAATGAAAAAGTCTTTCTGTGCTCTCAGAATAACTTCAAGAGTGGAAGGAGTTCAACAACTATTGCAGAGCCAGTAAATGAGGAAGAAGACTTCATGTTTTGTGGGTTCTGCAAAAATAGTGACAGTCATTTATAAAGTAAGTTACTTAATGGCTCATTGCTAACAAAGTGTTGCTGAAAACCTAGAGTACATATTCACCTCTAAGAGCAAAAGAAAGAAACGAGATGGTGTTTCTTAGCTTTGAGGATACAAATAAATAAAGAATGTGGATTCTGGAATCCAAGTGCCTTTAACAGACCATTCAGAATAGAATCCACTTAGAAGAATAAAAACAAACATCTTTCTCTGTAGGAGAGAAATCAGACTATAAAAAGGAAATTTCCCCATTTTCTTTCTCATAAAGCCTAATTCTTCCACAAATAAATATTCAGAACTGCCCAGCTGAGCCTGCTGGAATCATAATCCTTTGTAGATAACTACCAAAATAGACGTAAGGAAGGTAGTACTGCAGTTAGGGCAGGGCTTACAGAGCCGGAATTCAGTCCAAGCTCTGCTATAGTCTTTCTTCATGACCCGAGGCAAGTGACTTAATCTCTCATACCTCAGCTCAGTAGCAGTATAATAGGGATTTCATTCATTATTATTAATACCAGTTCGAGTCCTACCATAGGATTTATGAGCCTTAATCGTGGATCAGAAATCATGGATCAGTAAAATGTCCCCGTCCTTTTGACATGTTGCTGCACTTTAAATGTTGGAGTGTAATGCAGCCTTATGAGAGAGTACAAGGAGACGACAAGGTAATTATGTTCATTCATATTATGTGTAGTGATTGTAAAACACCAGCAGGATAACCACATTTCTGTAAGCACCACAAAATGCCCGATTCCTGGAAGAGTTGTAAAGAAGGGTAACGAATAAGAGATGCAGATGCTTACAAGATGGTCTTCCAAAGATTGAGGGATGGCACCAGAAAAATCAGAGTTCATGTCTGCTTGAATAATTAATAAGTAGGTGATGGGGATTGACCTCTTTGGTTGACTGTAGGAAGAAGTTGACATTTCTTTAATGAAGACAAGTAGATTACACTAATGAGACAGATATTGGGACAGCAGTCTACAGCTGCTAAGAGAAATGACGTGGTCAGGGTGATGTGTTAGGAAAATGATATTTCCAGCAGCATCCTGAATGGATACTTGGAGGGCAAGATCACATTTGTAAAGGTCAGAAAAAGAAATATTGTACTAATTATGGCATGAGATAATGAGAACCCAGATGGAGAAAGAATATGCAAACCTTAGACATCCCCTGGATCTATGGATATAGTGAGAGACATGAGATGGAGATGTTGCTCCAGTTGTTGACCAGAACAGCAAGGAAAGTAATAGTGTTGGCTGTGATGATCAAGAGGGGAATTACTAAAGAGAGCGTGTAGTAAAGAAGGGTCAAGAACAATAGGAGCTCTGTTTTGGCTCTGATAAGCTCAGTTTGATATCTGTATATCTATGAGGGAGTATTAGAGGGACTGTGGGTACGGACCTAGGGAAACAAGTTAGTGTTAGAGGAGTGAATCTGAAAATTGCTGCATGGAGGTGGTTGTGGAATCTATGCTTGTGATTGAGAGAAATTACCAAGGAGTACAACACAGAAAGAGAAAAGCCCCATGAACTTCTGTCAGAGCTGGGAGAAGAAAAGTGTCTTCTGGCATACAAAACAAGCAGATTCAAAGGTGGTGCAAGAGAAGTGAGTAATGTTGTGGTAACTGAAAAAGGAAACCATTTCAGGTTAAATCAGCACAGGATACTACTGAAGGCAGCCGACATGCTGCAGCAGATTAGAGCAGAGTATTCAGACTATGCTGAAATTTGCCCAGTGCGTTAAGTAGAGACTTTGGCAGCAGCAGTTGTAAGGGAGAGGGAGCTACACTGAACCGGTGGGGGGGATTCCAGGCATCGTTTGTACCTGGCATATTCAGAGAGGTTGGTGGTGAAAGGGAGGAGAGAAAAAGACATGGTATTTAGAGAGGAAAATAAAGGTTTTAAGATGAAAGAATGTTTTAAGATGAGAATATTTTAAGAGGAAAGAGATTGAATGGTACTTGTGTTATGAGAGTAAAGAGACAGAGGGGCAAGGAGAACAAGAGGACAAGAGTGGTCATAAGGAAAGTCAGGACATAGGAGAAGACTGGCTCAGTGGCAAATAAAAGAAATGAAGGAAGAGAGCTGCATAGGAGGTTTTTCATCTGTGGGAGAGAAGAATGAAGAAGGATTTGTAGGAGGGGAAGAGGAATCAGAAGGCAAAGCTACTGGAAGAGGAAGATCAAAGTTTATCGTTCTTCTCATGGAAGAGCTGGGTGAAGTCCTGCATAACAGCTGAAGTGGAGACTGGGGGAGGCGGGAGGGTCTGAGGAAGTGGCCAAACATGGCAAAGAGGTGACTGTGACTGTGACTGAGATTTAACTGAGCTGAGCTGGAGTAGTAGGTCTAGGAAACAGAACTGAGTGGGAGAACAGTGAATTTATAGAGGAGAAAGTCAGCCACGCAGCGGGGTTCCCATTGGCGATGCTCTGCTATGTGAGACATAGCAGAGACCAGCTGGTATGGGTCAGTCGGGATTTGGGATGGTGGGGCAGGAGCAGATAGGGGAATGCAGGGCACAAGGTCAATGAATGAAAGAGTACAGCATGGATAACGCCAGCGTGTGATTAGTGTGAAGGTGGTGGCTGATTGTTGTTGCAGAAAGAGTCCAGGGCCTGGTCCAAGCAGTGGAGCAGGAGGATTGGGGGAGAGTTCAGGGCCCAATATGAAGCCCTGTGTTTCTGGTGACTGACAGGGTCAAACAGGGTTGTAGACTGAACAGAGGAGACACTGAAACATAAAGCTTAAGGGGCAGAGAAGTCACTACCACTGATTCTCTTCTGTAATTTGCCCTGCCTTCCTGCTGAGAGCTCATCCTGTGTAACCTCACAGAGGTGTCAGCATGGTTCTCTCCAGCAGAAGTCAGCAAGTTTGTCCAGCGCTTGGAACAACCACGCTCTGATTTCAGATTGCACCTCCAGTGCAGATAGATAAACAATTATTAACTACAAATTTAGGTTATTTTCTACAAAGGTAGAGGGATGGAGGAAAGTATTTCCAGAGATAAGGGGCTTTTATGGAAGAGGTCTTTTCAGCCTGTTGTACCCCCACCCCAGTGGTTCTGCAATTTAAGCACCACAGTCTCTTAAACAAATGTCAGACCAGCTAGGGAGTCCTCGGTCAGAAGCAACCGCTCAGACCCCGTGGCAATCTGGCACATGCTCTGCTGGGCTCATGGTGAGATTTCTCCCGAGTGAGTGGCCTGCTGTTGTCTGTGTCCACTTCCATTTCTGACTCTGGTGAAGGTGTAACCATGGAACAAGCTGCAGTAGCCTGGTGTGCTTTGGGGTTGCCAGAGGAGCTGGAGGCTTATGAATAACATGTGTAACGTACTTACAAAACCGGCACTCACAGCCCCTTAAAGCAGAGCTGAGAGGAGCTTCCCAGTATCCCCGACTGCTTTTTCCAGCAGCTCTAACTCAGTCATCCCCAGAGGGGCTCTGCATTCAGTGTTGAGAAGGAAGCTACATGTCCTGAGTGGGGTGATTATCAGCATCTCCTGTCAGGCGACAGGGACTGCACCCAGGCTCTGAAGCCGCTTCATCCCCCTGTGCCACCACTTTTCAGTGTAATTAAGTGGCTGACCCACCTGCTCGAAAGTGCCCTGTGGTTCTTTTGCTTCATGCCATAAGCATGCAGGCTGAAACACCGTACAGGAACAGGGGTTCCAAGGTGTCCCATGTATAGGGTAAAGTGAGTCGCAGTATGATATCCCACCAGACTGAGTGGAAGTCACAGAGAATCTCTTGTCACAGCCCCTATATAATTCTGAGACCTTTTGTTGTTTTTGTGTTTTAACAGCAGGCATTTCAAAAAAAAGCTTCATAAATGTATTTCTAGACTTCCTAACAGGGTGAAACAGTTACGCTAATTTTACTGGGTAACAGAAGCTATTTGGAAAGATCTTTCTGCTTAAATATGGATGTGTGACGCTTGTCTCTGTGTCTCCGTTAATGCCCTTGAATATGCAAAAGAGCCTTTACAATGTAGATACTTTTGCTTTCTGCCCAGTGGTCATTTAATGACATAAATATTATAACAGAAACAAACAAAGAAATAAACAAAACCATTTTTCGATCAGGTGTTAAAGGTGTAAACTAAGATCACTCGCCTGACTTTGAAGGGGTGATGCTGATTTACGGTAGCTGATGATCCAACTGCATTGCTCTGTCTTAGGTACTTAGGTGGTTCCCATTGAGACAGTGCCTGAATACTGTACTTCTTGGTCTTTAACTGTAAAGTACTTCTGAAGAGTGGAATTATTCCTGTTTTACACAGAGGACAGTTGCCCAACAATGCAAACATCCTGCAGGACAGAAGTTCACATTGGAAAGAAATTTCTCATTGTCAGTCCCTAACTGCATGAGCTGGTGTTTTGTGTTAAATTTCATCTCTTTTCTGTTCACCAATCCTCAAGATTACCCAGTTCTACTCTTATGATATTCCATAATGGTTAAAGAGATAGGGAGGAATGTTACACTGGTCAGAGAGACAAAGGAGCCAGCTAGCAGGAACAGGGGAAATGGAAAAACTCAAATAGCTTAATGGGCTCAAATTGGGAAGTTGGATAATTTCCATCTCAGGCTTCTGAAAGATGTGGTATGTGACATTGCAAGTCCAGTAAAAAGGATTTTCAATAAATCTGTCTAATTAGGATGGTACATTAGGAATGAAAAGTAGCAAATCTATATTTAAAGAAAGGAGAAAAAGTTGCCTGGGCCACACTGGACCTTTTAGTTTGATTGTAATAACACGAAGCAGAGTTTAAAGTAAATTCTAAATGAAAGAATAATTAAATATACAGGGGGGAAATGAAATAAATATGCAACGTAAGTTTTTCTGTTTGAAGTGTGACAAACTACCCTGATATATTTCACTAGGAAGATGACTGGGTTTCGAGACAAGGAAATGCCTTAAACTTGAGTTATTGGGAATTTGGTAAAGGATTTTATATGCTGCCCCTAAGGAAATGGTTTGTTACAATGTTAAGGTAATTAGTTTGAGGAACTGACCAAAGGAAGGCAACAAGTGCTGAGAGAGGGTGTATCAAGATGAAGGTCAACAGCAGAGCTCCTGAAGTAGGGGACCAACCTAATTTAATAATGTCATTAATGGTATTGGAGCAGGGTCTGTAAGGGGAGGTGACAGCTCTCGTTGGGCTGGGCGCAAAGGAGTGAACTTAAAACATTTGCTGCTGCCACAAGAATGAGACATTGCCAAGAGAGAGAAGGCCTGCAACATTATATACAAAGAACTGGGTAATGTTGAGGACTGGGCGATAGGAAAGATGTGAAATTTCTTTCAGTGTGAACTTTTGGTCCTTGGAGGACGTGTTTACATGGTCGGGCAAGTACCCTCTGCAATGCATACTGGAATTCTGGTCCCCCAGACATCCAGGCTTTGAGGAGACTGGGGCTCAGATGGCTTCCTTGCTGCCCGGGCACTGCAGAACGTTTCCTTTCAGGGTGGGAAAGGTGCGTACCTGAATCTCACCCGACGTGCAGCTGGGATGTGACCACAGAACACACCTCAGTGGGGACAAGGGGTTCATTAAGGTGCACCTGTCTTGAAATGCAGACAGAGAATGGTGGAGCCACGACCAGGAGAAAGGTGGATGTGATTGAAGAACAGAGCTGCCCAGGTATTTCAAGTAGAGACATGTCAACGTCGTGGGCAAGGTGTTAATCAAGGCTTCTCTGTTATAATCTTTGCTATTCTTGTCAACCACCTCTGAGAAAGATGAATTCAAAGCAAGTCCAGAGTGGAGTTACTAGCGTGACGAGAGGAATGGAGAATCTATTTTACAAATATAATTGTTATCCAGAAGAAATGAGGTTAAACACAGGAGGGGGGGAAGATGTGTTTAAGCCAAGGACAACATCAGCAGGGAAAACAGTGTGTGTGTGAGGGCCATGAATAGAGGTAGGCTGGAAGCTGTGCTGAAGTGGGGCTCTTAAAGGAGTGATGAGGCCACAGCGCTTCTAACAGGTTTTAAGCATGAAGACTGATATATTTAGGAAGAGGGATTATGTGATGTACTTGCCTGCTATACAAGAAAAATGAACATGGTCCTTTCTAGTGCTGTGTCCTTGTGAAACATGCCATAGGACTGTGAAGGATTAATTTATTATTACTATTAATTCATCTTTTTTTCTCTAAGGAAGAGCATATTCAGCTCTGTATCAAGCAGGACCTGACGGAAGGAGTATTTGTCACCAGGCTGCCTGATGCCAGGCACAGGTGTCTGGTGAGAGGGAAGGGACCAAAGACAAATCCAGCTGCACCATCCCAGCTGCTTTGTCTCTTTCTCCTAGACCTGAGCTGCACTTTGTTTCCTTCCAGTGACACCCCAGACATCCAGGAAGGACTGGGGCTGAGGACGGTGTGCACTTAAAGCACATTTTACATAGCTTTCCTTCACGCAATGCAGTTAATAGGGTCTTTGTTTCCTGGGTCGCTCATCTGCTTGCATTTCGTATTGCCTCAGCTCAGGCGCAGCAAAGGCCTGTTAGATTCTCAACCATTTGTATTCATAAGCCAGGAGAATGCAGAGCCTTCAACTTCTTCATTAAAATAGTTTATACAAAATAAAAGAGAATTTCTGTACTATATTTAAACATTTGGGATGGCTGGCAGCAGTGGAATTAAACTCTTATTTGCACATGTTTAAATTACCGTGAGATGCGCGTTTCAGTTCACCAAACGTTCAGCCATTTGGCTGGTGATGCTGGGTTAGTTTCCTTACAGCGGGAGCATTTTGCCACAGGATCCACCAGCACCCACTCCTGGGCTCTGTTCGCTTGTGTGTGCAGCAGCAGACCAAAATTCTCACAAGAGTTTTGGGGAAAGGTCTTACAGGGAACAGAAAGGCTTCACAGCAGTAAAGGTAGGAAAGCATCATCTGGGATCGCTGTTTGGGCTGTGATTCCGCTCCCAGAAAAGGTGGAAGTAGGGCTCCATCAATCAGTATGCAGCAAGACAAGCTGGGATGCTCTGCTTGTCTGGAGCTTCAGGGAACCTTGCCTGAGACTCCAAGTAGCAAAGCTGCCTTCTGTGTTACTGGAGGAAACTGTTACCCAGCTCTGCGCCTCAGCAGCCGGAGAAGGAGGGTTTTATCTGAGGTGGATTAGAGAAAGTATTTTTGTTTTCGGCTTTTGTTGAGGAATGACCACAACCATATGAAAAGCAGCCCCCGTTCTGCTCCGGGTGGTGGCAGAGACCGAGGGAGGGAGACTGGAGGTTGTTGGCGTTGTCTCTGTGGGCATGTCACATGCGCGGGAGCAGCTGGGTGCGGGGTCCTCTGCCTGCGCGCTGAGCTGTGTGAATGCGAGCCAGCTGCTTTCCGGGGGCCGTCTCTCTGTGGCAGAGGGACGCTGTGCTGAGCCACCGCACGCTGCTGAGGGTTTGGAACAGGGGCAGAGGTGCATGGTTTTCTGTGCTCACTTATGTAGGGTTGAGCCATCTGTCCTTTTTCTTTGTAAAATAGTCTTTCATATCAAAGAGGAAAGAGGAATTCTTTCTATCTGACGTCCTGAGGAGCCTCCAGTTTTCAAATGCTCATGATTCATTGATCCTAGTGGGAAACTGGGAGAGGTAGCCACAGACTCCCGAAGGTGGCATGGGCTTTGTGGGGATGGGAGCACAACAACACTCTCCCACTGACCACTCCATAAGGTCCCTGCTTCCCAGTGGTGAAGTGGCTGCAGAATGGGCTTGTGCAGCATCTTGACCTCAGGACTTGGAAACTTCTGTTTGGGGAAAGCACAGGGCCTTGTTTCAAATCTGGGAGAGGGGTTTTGAAGCAGGAGGTTTCATGGGGAAAAGCGAGGCAATTTATCTGAGTGTCTTCAAGGGAAGGAGGGAGAGGCTACTTGAATGGTTGGAGGGAGGAGATGCGTATGTCAGCATAAGGTCTGGCCTCACGCTGACAGTGACGTCACTGCAGGGATGGTTTCTGCCTTCCCATCAACCGTTCTCTCTTATCACAACAGCTGGGAACGCTGTCCTGTCCTCACCAGTGTCCCCTGCGCTCTGTGCCACACCAGAACTGGTGGCACATGTTTCCCCCTCTTGTTCATCAGTTGCTGTTAGCATCCTGCCTGTGACACAGCAGCTAATTGCATTGTCAATGCCTTCAAATGAAGAAGGAGCAGCAGGAGCTGATGAACTCTTCAGCACCAAAGTCTTCTTTTCCTGTGCATATCTCTAAGAATACAAGTACAAAGAGAGAGAGAGGGCAAAGAAGCAGGATTTGTCTTAGCAGAATGTTGCCCGCAGTGCTGAGGCGTGGGCAAGTCTTCAGGCCCAAGGTCTGCTTCGCCTGCTTGTCAGCCTTGCTTTGAACCAAGGGGTCGTGGCATCTGTTTGGTGGTGTCACCATACTTCAACCGGGGTGTAATTTTTGGCTGGCAGCATGAAGATGACTGGAATGACATGTCTTCTTTAAAGATTCTCCTCTGTTTGAATGTAGTTCATGGCATTTTGGGAGTTCCTGGAGCTGCGTTTTGAGGTGACCTGCATTTGATCACTGTGGTGGGACGATACGCTGTATCTGTCACCTAGAAAACCAAGTTGTTTGAATGTTCATCTCGGGCAGGTGAGTTAGGCACTCAAATAGCTCCTCTGGGGACTAAGACTTTTCAGGCTGCTTGTGATAAAGTTTCAGTGCTTGTCTTTAGGGTCCGTGTTTTGAAATGAGATCCAACTGTCTGTCTTTCAGAGGGCACAAATTGCCCCATTTCTACCCATCCTGGTGGCAATTTACACCAGAGTATGACTTGGTCCTAATACTTAGGGATCAGGTATGAGTACTTCTCCATTCACTTCAGCATTTCCAGGGTTTCCGTCTGTGCTAAAATGCCAGTTTGACCTGCACCCCTCCTCCAGAGCAGGAGTGTATCATTCTGTGTGGCTTTGGAAGAGGCCACAGAAACTTTCTGGTAGATTTATTGAAGCCTGGTTGGTGAACAGGTGGGAATCCTTGAGCTGGTCTCATGTGTCTTGGACCCTGTCGATGTGACAGTGTGTTAACCAAGGCCATCGGGGTCCGCAGACTGGGCTGCCTATACGGTGCACCTTCACAGCTGTAGCATTTATCACAGAGTCCACCCCTTGAGGCAGGTCAGTGCTCTGGAGTTGAAGTTTTCATTTGAGAAAGTTTTGCTATCCATCACAGCTATGGCAATGACCTTCCAAGTTGACGTCACAGGTTAGGCATCTAGTGCACAGATATTTGAACCAGAAGGTAGAAGGAGCATGTTAAAAACTGGATGTGGATGGAGGAAACAGGTCAGGAGTCCTCTCTGTAGTCGTTAACAGTTTCTGTTACCATCAAACTGTTCCTCTTCAAAGGCTAATATCAACTATTTTTCCTTTGTTTCTAAGGGCCTGGGAGCTGAGAAGTGACTCCTCTGACATTTTAGTATATTGCTGTAAAGAATACGGAGAAAGTTTTCACGTGAAACACATAAGGGCCAGAGTTTACCCATCACAGATGCCAACCTGGTTTCAAAGGAATTAAGACAGCATGTTGTCCGCCATGCTGTTTCTTTGATATTCTTCTGTTCATATATTTTCTTCATAGGTTTTCATGTGCTAATTGATGTGCACCTGTATACACTGGTCTTTCAGCTGTGTTAGACATGGTACTTTGTTTACTCATGATTCTCATGGTCCTCATTAAAGGTTTGGGAAGGTAATACAGAGGTACATTTATAGCTCTCATGGCTTGAGAGGTAACTTTATTCAAATGAACCAAGGGAAAGCGGAGGTACAGTGAGTATCTGAGCACTCAGGCAGCCTGAAAAAAAAGAGTTGGCAAGGTGATCACTGGAGCCTGCTGTTCATCTCACTGGAGAATCGCGTTTCCAGCTAGAAGGTGACAGTTCAACTTCAGTGGTTAAGGGGAGGTCAGTGTGGGAATGAAACCACTGGGACTGAAAGCTTGGACCTGTGGAGAAAAGAAAAAGGAGACAAAATTAGAGGGGACTTTCTTACACAAAAAAAGAAGGGGAAGAGAGGAGAACGGAAGTACTGGTGAGCAGAGACAGCAGTGGCTAGAAGGGGAGTAGGTCTTCTGTTGAGTGTGAAGGCCAGGATTTGGACTTGAACAAATACTGAAATGATAGCAGGCACATAAAGACCATGTTTCCCCTTTGACTGTTATCAATCTGTTGTACTGACAGCACGTTTGTGGAAGGTGTGGGGAGACCCTGAACTCCAGTCCTGCCTCTGAACCAGACTCGCTGTGACATTTTTCTGCCAAAGTTGCGTTTGGGTCCTTGCTGTGGTGTGGGCAGGACAAAGGCAAATCTGTGACCAACCTTGTGAATCTTGAAGGGTAATTTCACCTGCCGCTTACGTCCGCGCAGAGCCTTCCTGGGGGCAAGTCTTCCAGCAGAGCACTTCTGATCAAGCTTTCCTCCAGAAACTGAAGCAGGAGCCAGAGTCCTTTGGCAAGCCCTGCATATAAATATCTTGTTTAGTTAGTCTAATAAAGGTATTACTATCAGTGCTGCTTGGAGGATTTATTGGGGGATTTCACTAAGACAGTGTTGGCAGTGGAATTACAGTCATTCTCTGGTAAAACCTTGTCGATGCGAGAGAAAATAACGTTGATCCAATCAGAGATATTTTGCAGGATCAATGTAATATTCCGTTGCATAATCACAACTGAAGGATTACGAGCCTGTGCTGGGAGTGACGAAGGATCACTTGACAGATCGCAGCCTCATTTGTTCTCATTGTTCTAACTGGTGAAGTACAGGCAGTTTTGAAAGGTGTGCATATATACCTCTGCATCTTAAATAAATCAGGGCTCCTTTGGGCCACAGGCGTTATATTCAGTCTGTTGCTTTCAAACAGTATTTTGGGCTACATACATTTTCCATAGCTGAGCCATGTTGGAGCATCTTGGTATGACCTTGGGACAATTCTCCATGTGGTCCAGGAAGCCAATGTACATGAAATGGGAGAGGAGGCCCTGAGGGGGGCAGGGAGGAGGAGAAAAATCGATGTAGAGCCTGAGCCTTATAGCCCAAACGTTGTAAGGGACCGTGAATAAGTTTGCGTAATTGAGCTTCTGGATAATGCAGCAATTCCTCCAAGGGGATATGAGCGTTGCAGATGACAGTGAATTCAGGAGGCTCAAGAGTGTACTGTGGTATGCTGGGAATAATTTATAATAAAACAAGACCTCCTCATTGGTTACGCTGCTATCTTTGGATTTTTCAAGATCCCAGTACTGCTCTGTTGCTTTAGTGACAGCTTTGTCACGCATTGTGGGGGCCCTAAATCCCTCTGCTGGCTGCACTTCCCTAGATATCCCCTCAGCTTTAGTGAGGCTTCTTCTGCCAAGGAAGAGCAGCAGTATGTTTGATGGCTTCACCACATTTGACTGACTGGTTCTTCTGGATTTGCGTGTACATCTCAGTGAATGATGGAACGGGAAAACTGTGGCTGAGGCGCAGAGCAATGTCCTGGCTCACTGATAATATCAAGGGCCATTCAGACTCCAATGACTTCAACTGCAGGGCTGCAAAAGTTGTTTGGGGAAGAAAAAACAGCTATTACAAGTGACATTTAAAATTGGATGGGACACAGTTCTTGTGAAAATACATCAGGGATCAGCCTGTTTCCATCAGGGGCGAGGACAGATAACCGAATGCGTCCCTTCTGCCATCATGGGCAGAGTACAACCTGCAACAAAGCATACAGCTCTGCCAGGAGGTTGTGACTAGCATGGGGTGTATGTACAGAGAAGTAAGTGAAAGGATGCAAGAGCTTGTTGGAATTAACTCCTTCAAATGAGCTCAGGCTGGGGGCAAGACCTCCAAGAGCTTGTAGTCCCCATGGCTTTGCCTTGCACCAAGAAGCAAGGGAAGGGGGAGAGGAGGCAGGGCCAGGGTTACCCGCACTCTCAGCAATGCAGAGAGGCCACAGCCTCCAGGCAGCACCAGTGCCCACCAAAGTCGCCTTGTCGTCCTCGCCCTTGAATGCCTCACATCTGGCCGTGCAGATCCTCGACAGCCATCGCTGTAGGACAATTTACTGGAGGAAGAGTGGCTTGATGGCTCCTCTGTGCGCTGCCCGGTGTCGCTTGCGCTCCGTGGCATGTGGCGGGGAAGCAGCCGCGCACCCCCTCCCCGTGCAGGCTGTGACCCCCTGCAATGCAGGGCCAGTGTGGGCTCTTGCTGCCCACGGGACAGCTGCTCCTGCTTTGCGGATGGCCGTTTCCATAGGACCTGCGCAACTGTGCCCTGCGTGCAAGCACTGGGAGGTCACCGTGGGCCTGGCACTGTGGGTGGCACCAACACGACAGGACAGGCTCAGGTTGCCAAAATCATGAAGTGAGAGTCATCACAGTGCCTTTTTTTTTTATCTTGCTACCTGAAACAATCAGCGGTCAGATTGCTTCTACAAAATGCGGTGCTAAGAAGTAATCTGTTAGAGTAATCATTTACTGTATCAGCTCTGACCAACACAGCCCTCGGACGTATTTATATCCTTGCAATTTGTGGCTGCCTGGCAGTTGTTCTGTTGGTGAGCCTGTAGAAAATCCATATTAAAAAATAGGTTAGGGGTTCTGACTTAAACTGAGAAAAGCATGAAAAACAAGAGTAAATCCATGCTGATAGTCTGTTCTTTGTTGCGCAAGTTCAGGATGGACCCTTATCCAGGATTTTCACTCTTAACTCTCAGTGTCCTGGGTCTGGTGAGCCTCCTCATTTCATGGATATTTGTGGACTGTGCATATTTCCATGTTAGTGGCTCCATAGGCTTATGATGAGCATGCCAGTGTAATTTGCATTTTAAAGTAGTCTTAAATAAGCTCTTATATCTGCAGCTGGGCTTTGAGAGGATCATGTTCCCTGGAGTTAGCCCAGGGCAATGTGTTGAAGATCACACATAGCTTTTGCTCTGTTCTTGCTCAAGCAAAACTGCTTTTAAGTTCAGGGCAGCAAAGTCGGTCTTACTGAAGTTGGAAGCAAGCATGCCTTTGACTTCAGTGAGACACAGATTTTGCCCTGCATTAATTTTTGCTTGTGAAAAGACCTAAGGAAAAAATGGAGAAAGGCCTTCTAGACCAGACCTCCCAGGGGCTTACTAATCACTCCTCCTTGCACGGGTTCGCTGCCCTGTGAGTCCCTTGAAATGTTTCCTTGAGTTGAGCAGGAGGTTTGCCTAGAGAAAACGACCTACATGCAAGGCAAGTGCCATGTGACACTTGCAGTTAATGTATTATTTGTTGGTATTATAAAAGCATGTTAACAATTCAGTCTTGCCAAATTCCACTTGCCTGTTCGGCTGGGATATGTATTTTTTCCTGAGGAGGGAGTAAAAGTATGTTCATTTTTTGCTTCACTAGCTCCTGGCAGGGAAGATGATTTTGTGCCTGGGCTGATAAATTTTCAAGTGAATTTTTTAAAGTTGTTATTCTGAACCACTGTCCAAAAAAGTCCAAGAAAAATAATCTGAGACTTTATATCAATTCATATAACTACTTTTACATGTGAAAATGTTGGGTATTTCTTTGAATAGTCCAATATGCCTCTAGCATCGCTATCTCTGCAGAAGTCATTTCTTCTGTGAAAGCTGCAAATGTAAATGTTCCCTTTCAAGCAGTGTCACTCACAAATAAATAATGCCGATCTTCCTTCATGCACATTGTGTCGACCAAATCATTTCCATCATCTTATGATTGTTACTTTTTCATTTTTCCCAGGGGGATTTGCAATCATTATGAGTCACTTTCCATTTTGACTTGTAGCCTAAGCAATTGAACACGAGTGCAAGGCTTCGGTAAGAGCTGCTCACTGCGGTTAAGTGCGACCCCCGTTAATGAGCTGGTAAGGTCAGGCTTTTCAGTCGTAACCTCTGCAGGGGAACTGATCTGCCAGGCTGTTATACAGGCTGGAGAAGCGTACCACAATGTTCACGTCACTGCAATTCTTATGCCATCCCGTCACAGTAGCATCTAAACACAGATGTGCACATCTCCACAAGGAAATACAGCTCAGAGACTGTCTGGAATAGATATGCCATGTATTATTAATTACTCAGTTGAAGCATCTGTAGTAATATTTGTACTATGCCCTCTGCAGCTCTATTCCCCCCACCCTTTTAAGATCTTCATTTGAGTATTATTATTTATTTTAAGCTGCCTGGTGATGCCCAGGCTTGAGGAGCTTAATTCCTGCTGTAGGCAGGGAAAGTTCAACACTTCTGTGCGTGCGGTCCTTACCATTATGCGGGCTTATTCAGCAAAATGGCTGATGTGGGCAGAAGGTGTGTAAATCAGCGAGTGCTGCAAGAAGAGCACTTAATTGAAGCTTTATCAAGTGCCTGCAGAGCTGACCTCCGAGCAGTAGCTGAACCACAGTTCGGATGGGAGCGAGCCAGCAGCTTTCACTGATGACTCAGCCCGTGTGCTGGGAAAGGATTTGCTTACAAAACTTGCCTGCTTTACCCATGGGTGGCAGAGCACTGCATAGCTAGGGGTCACTGAAATCATTCTGCGTAACTCACTTAAATTGTTCCTTTCAGCACAGACTCATAGCTCTCCGTACACTTTGATGACTCTACAGTTGTGTATGGGGGATTTCAGGCACAGCCAGGCTGCCGACTGTCGGGGTCAGCGCGGTGCGAACGGCGCGGGGGGATGTCGGACCGTATGGCGACATGACGGCACGTGCAGGCCTGCGAAGTCTTTTCCTTGCTGGTCTGGCATTGGAAGAGTAGATCCGGTGTGTTTCCTATGCCTTCTGCGTGAGCGCCTCCCTGCCCTGCGTGTCTGCAGTGGCGTATACAGACACAGGCACCTATCGAATAGTTTTCGCCTGTTGAGAAACGGATCCCAACAAACTCTGCAAGCGTACTGACTGTAATAAAGCCCCAAAGGTTGAAGGCAGAAGGAGAAAGAACTGTGTAACATTTCACAAAGCTGAAAATGATGAAAGACCAAATTAATTTGGAGATAAAATCTAAACTATCCGAACAGATAATTGGGAACGTATTGATGCATTTTACTACATTTCTGGAAAAAGCTGTGGTGCTATATATGAGGAAGAAGATCATATTGTTAAAAACAACAATGACTTCGCTATGAGGGAAAGGAAAAGTAGGAAATAAAAATGCAGGAAGAAGAAAGAGCAACATACTGCAAATATCTGGAATTTAGAAACTAAGAATGGTAAAAGCTAGATAGAAAAAGAAGTACAAGAAAGGAAAGCTATATCTAGCTAAGTTAATACAGAAAACAAAGCACCAAAAGCTATTAAAAAGCAGACTTTTCAAGTAAATTATTATTATACGCTCTGCAATAGCAATGCATATAATGATAGAAATGCTAACAATAGTATTTGTGGTTTGCCAAATGGAAATGATTAAAAATAGAAGTGGAAATCAAGCATATGTATAATAATTATTTTTATTCTTCTTTTGGAAAACCTTAGATGAGCTATTCTTGCCGTATGGTGACAACAAAATACTTTCTTCTCCAGCGGTAATTTAGACTGGCAGAGCACAGTTAATAAAGTCAGTCATTTTAATTTAATAGATCTGAATAATTTGATACCAAGCACTTTAAAAGAGCTGGCTAAGGAAATTTCCAGACTTAATTCATATAAATGGTGATTCTCAGAATTTGTCAGGATACTGGTGAAATAGCAAAGATGTAGGAGAAAGCTGGTATTATTCAAACTCTTGAAAAGTGTAAATATAGAAATACTGGGAAAAGTAATGCAGCAGCTAATGTAATTAATTAATTAATTAATAAAGAATTAAAGGGAGATATGCTAACTAATGCTAGTCAACACAGATCTATAACAATAGAGCTCATTAAAGTAATTTTTGTTGAGAAAGGTGCTGGTGTTGATTGAATATTCCTTCTCTTCTTTTTGGCACTGGACTTGGTACCAGATGACATTTTGATTAACAAGCTAGAGAAACCATCATGGTGCATGTTAAATGGATTAAAAAGCTGGCTAAATGATAGAGTTAAAATTAAAATTATTATTAGAATTAAATTAATTAAAACTTAATTTAAAAATTAGAATTCTTAGAAAATTAAATTTTCTGTAGACATAGAACAGATTTCACAGTGTGTTATGGGTAACAGCTTTTTGCATTAGGCTGGTTACCATTTTTGCTACAGATAAAAAACATGACAAAGCGTTCCATAAAGTATACTAATAGTAGTTTGGGGAGTGATAAATAGTGATGAAAACCAGGTAACTCTGTGGCAATGGTTTGGATCTCTTTGTGAAGTGAATAGAAACAATGTGTAGTTTGGGTACATGTGTTTGGGACAGTGAGATGGTGTGTAGATGTAGCTGATCTATCCTAGTGTGTGTACCGGGAGCAAGTTATGTACCTCAGCTGTGCCTCAGATGACATGTCTCAGGGTACACTTGGCCCCAGACATCGTCCCTGCATAGCACTCCCCTGGGCTGCAAACGCTTCATAAGGCTGACAATGTTTGTTGTGCAACGATGTAAGTTTTGTGGCTTTTCCATTCTTGGCACTCACACACTCAGGAAGGGCCGAGACAGCGGGGAGGGTTCAGAGCAGAAGCGATGGTGCTGTCGAGGAGGGCACGCTCTGTAACGCAAGGCTGAAGGAGCTCAACCAGCCGAGCTTAACAAAGAGAAGATTGAGCGGTGGCTTTATCGTAGGCTATAAAACTGCGTATGGAAAGACAACCTGAGCAGAGAGGACTCTGTATCTAGCAGGCAGATACTGGGCTCATCATGAGTGGAAGGCTGGGGTTAAACCAGCTGAATTCAAACGAGGTATAAGGCCAACCATTTTAGTGAGGAAGGCATTAACCTCAGGAACAGCTTGCTCTCAGAGGTGGCAAATTGTCTATTGAAAACACTTTGAAAACTTAGATTGTATCTTCTGAACAGAAATGAATTCAGGACAGTCCTGTGGCCTATGCTCTACTGGGTATCTGAGTGAATAATCACAGAGCTGCCTTCTGGGCTCAAAATTTAGGATTTAACACTACATGGAAGTTGCGGCACTGGAAAACGAGTGCCTGACACCAAGAGTTCAGATTTTATGTGTCAGCCAAGGCGTTTTCTGGCTTTCCTGAATGTAGATCCAAACTTGGAGTATTTTATCTGTGTAAGTACGCAAAGCCATAGACGCATCCACTTCCAAGCGCATGTCCTTGCCACGCTTTGGGTAACTGGATGGATCTGGTGGCGTGGCAATGCAATAACCTAGGAGCGCTCCTAGCGCAGGGCCACATTCTGATGCTGCTCCGAGATCGAGCCGAGAGGATTTTATCAACTTCGGCAGCATTTAACTGTAGTGTAACTCAGAGCTGAATTTACCCTGGCAAGTCAGCACTGCCAGTTGTCCCACAAGAAGGGATGTGGTGGATGATGACAGGAGCAGGCAATAATAGAGGGAAAGAATATATGAGAAAGATAGAGAGGAAGGACAGATGGAGGAAAACCATCAGGAGCACGACGGAGCCCAGAAAGCAGTACAATGGGAAAGCTGCATTTTAAGCCATGTTTTTGTGCCCATAAGGAAAAAAAAAGGAAGAAGTATTGCACAAAAAAGGGAGGTTCAGGAGGGGGAGAACAGAAGAGAAAGAGCGTGTAAATAAAGGATGGGGAGAGAGAAAAGGAGGAGAAACAGAAACATGATTGTTAGTCTTCATGACCTTCCGTTACACTTACTGAATTATTTATTCTGGTATTTGCTGGTATCTTCCTGCCACCCATTTAGTGTCACGATATGAATAAGAGTGGAACCCCGTTATTGCTGTTCCTGGAGGGATTTTGATGGTGAACGGCAATGGTGCACCTCCCCCCACCACCCTGCCATTAGGCGATTATGAATTATATGCCGAGTGCCTCTAATAACTAAAGGGAAAGGGCTGCTCAGCACATTTGGAATGTAAATCTCATTTTTTCCTCTTTTGTAGGTCATGAAATGCAGCCCTCTTCTAAACCCCAGTGCTCAGATCACAAGCTCCCGCTGCACACAAATTCCTCAGCCTATCCTCTGCAAGGGTGGCATTTCACCCAACGCTGAACCCCTCAGCATCCTGCGGGCTTGAGATAAGACTGTTATTGTTATTATTATTTTAAACACAGACATGCTGCATCATGTCGCTTAAAAATTCCTACGTAGATGTTATACCATACGGGAAGGCAGACTATTAGAAAAACAGAGATTAGCTGTATTTCAATTAAAAAGCAAGAACTTAACTTCTGTTTTTCTCTAGCCTGCAGATAGTCACAGGATGCAATTTGCAGGGAATCAGTGCTTACTAGCCAAAACTTCAGAAGTGTTCACTGCCCAGCCCCTCTCAAGTAACCCATAGAACAGAATAAGCTCTTTTGGGCTCCATATTTAGTTCCTGAGCTCCTACATCTCCTGAGGTCCCTTGGCACCTTCTTTGCAGAAGCAGGTTCTGGGCTATTGCAGGAGGAGCAGGTGGCCTCTGGAGAAGATAGCATCATGGCTGCGCTTTGCAAGAAGCGAAAGGCAGGGAAGAACCCCTTAAACACAGATGAGCTGAACTCTTTGCTGTGTGGTTGGGGGCATTCAGTTATACTTCAGGTCATGGATGGTCAGTTTTTGTTTCCTACTGTACTGACATTACGGAACATGCGGTTCAGACCTCATTTCATTTTGGCAGAGCAAGCAAGGTATGTAAATTGTTAAAAGGAGGGGAGGCAGGTAAAAGGGAAAAAGAAATTAAAGTTACTTGGTGCTTGTTTTGCTTTTGGGATAGGCAGTTTCTGTCTCTGGGGAGAAATTCACTTTTCCACACCACTTAAATCTCTCTTAAACCCTTAAACTAGACCTCTGGGAGTGACATGACGCCAAGACCTTGGTGCTGACCAGTTTCACCTTATCATTTTTGCCCAGAGTATTTGCCGCCCAGCAGGGTCACATTGCTGACAGCCCCACACAAGCTCCAAGATACTTCCTTGCTTGCAAATTAAGTTTTCTCGGCAAGCCACCCTGCTACTTCAGTTATCACCACTGGAGAGCGGATGTCCTAAGGGACTCAGAACGGACCGTGCAGTCTCTCACCCCTGAGTTTTAATTTGACCTTGCTCTCATTACTAGTGACCAAAAGTTATTACCGTAAGTGGCTTACGTGAAATGTATTGGTCTCAGTCAATTATTAGCAGACAGTCGTCTGCATTACCAAACCGCCGTCACAAGTGGTGCTTTTTTGGGAAGTCTCAAGCATAGCCAGGGTCAGTACGGCTGGACTGAAACCTCAGCAAAAGTGCAAGAACAGGCTTTAAGTTTTGTGCTTATTCGCTTCCAAGAGAATGAAAATAACACAAGCTGTAAAATAGCTGTAAAAGCTGTTTTCAGTTCTGCATAACTTAGAGCAGTCTCTGGGGCTGCTCTGACTTAGCGTGGGACGATCCCGCTCCCCAGGCAGATACAAAGGTGGCATAAAGCATTTCTGGCAGCCTCTGCCCCATCTCTGCTGTGGCAGGGCAGAGACCGGCAGACCAGGCTGTGCCCAGGCTGTGCCCAGCACGCGGCTTTTCACCTAGCGTGCCAATGCGACGTGCTCAGCCTTGGTCTACGCAGGGTGTCACGCTGTGAACAAAGAGGGACGCTGTCTGCCAGGTCTTTCCGAGCCATGGAGCACCATCAGATGTGATGTGATTACCCAGAGGTTCTTGGCTTCATCGGGGTGCAGATGGGGTGAGATGCAGAGCCAGAGCCATGGCCCAGGAGGAAGGAGAGCAGTTGGGCTGTTTTGCTTGAAGCTACAGGCAGCAGATTTCCAAGCTGGGCAAGGCTTGCAAGAACTGGTCTGGAAAGTCAAAATACCACATTTTTCTCAGACCCAAAACACCAAAGTAGACATTCAGTTTGAATCAGCTGAAAGCCCCTGCTTTAGCAACTGAGTATTTAATTTTGATTTTGCTTTATTTATTCATTGCTTTTGGTAAGCACATGTTGTCTACTGCCTGCTGCTAAATCCCCAGAGCTTCCCCGCTTCCACCACTCCCCAGGCCCTGACAATTGTACCATGCTTGAAATGCCTCTGTGCACAGCCATAGGAAGACAGCACTGGAAGGTGCCTTTTTGGAGGCCGACCCTTTGCCGTTACTGAATCGTGCCTTTATAGCTCTCCTTACAGCGAGGGAAAGCGTCGCTCCATGCCTGCAGCCTGGCTGCTTCTGCAGTGTAGTCCTGCAGTCATGGTACGAATCAGATCCTGCTGCCTGGTCGCCCCTGCAGAAACGCCCCTGCCCAGCACGGTGCACGCTCTTCCGTGGGGTGATTTGGGGTGCAAAATGCCTCGTGTGGCTCCTTGTGCGGGAGCGCCGAGCAGAGGCCAGCGCGGCTCTGCTGCTCTGGCTAACTGGGTTGTCAGGGCGAGGCCAGCTTTGTCACAGCTGAACATGGGTTGCACGAAGCTGTTTGTGTCCCCCGGCTGTCAGCATCGTGGTAGGGCAGCGAGGGAGGTGCTATGGTGGCAGTGAGGCTTACTGAAAGGGATTCTCCAAAAGGAGCAGAAAACGTCGGCGGGAGGACCTTGATGGACCTCAGAGGAGCTGCAGCACGGCAGATAACACCTGGGGAGCCTGCAGGAGCCGTAGCCCTCCGTTAGCATCTACTGATGCAGCACATGGCCCACGGGGACTAGTGCACGATGCCGGGTGGGGACCCTCGAGGTGCCGCTCATCTGCGTAGCCGGGGCTTGGGAGAGGTGAAGTGAACAGCGCTTTCGGTAAATGAGAAGGGCACCACCAGACTGGAGGAGTACAGGTTGCTGGGGACAGTGCTGCCAGCTTACAGTAAGCTCTGCTGATGGGAAAAAATGTGCAGCTTCCAACTTCCAAAATGCAGAACTGAAAATAAAACACATCCACCTCAAAAGCATTAAAATTCAGCTTCAGCGTGAGATTTCTACCAAGCGTCCCAGCAGAAGGCCTAGTCCCCAGTTAAGGACTGTGTCTCTAATTTTGAGTTGACTAACGAGGTAAGGAAAAAGACTGCCTCAAAGCATAACATCTAAACAGTGAAAGAGTTATCGAGATATTCCGTTTTCCTTGTTTTGCCAAGAAACTCGGGATGCCTTGTCTGCAATCACACAAAAATCTGAGCTAGAGCTGGAAAGGTGTCCAAATATCTTCACGCCAAGTCTTACTCCTTAGCTATCAAAGCATCCTTCCTTCCTAAATAGCTCAAGTAATGGTCTGCCCAGGGAACGAAGAGAACTGTAGACTCTTGTCTTCAGTATTATAAATCTGAATAAAGCCTCAGGTCAAAGTAATCAGGCATATGGAAAAAAGAAAGATGACGTCTCTGTGACATGGTTGAATTACTGGCACTGCAGAGCTGGTCAAATCTTTTTTTGCAAAAGGCAAGCTTATCAGTTTGAGGGAGAATCAAAGGCTCTTGTGAATTTTTGTCAGGTATAGTGACATAATAGTCACTACAGTGTTAGAAGGTAAGGAAGGGTCGAGGGAAGCAAAGGGCTGAAAAAGTTATTTTTTTCAGCACGGAAAATATCATTGGGAAAATGATGACAGCTCTTTGTATTCTTAAAATAGACTTTCATTTTTCAGGAAAAATCTATCTAGTTAAAAATATTAAAAATCAGAGTATTTCATTAAGGTTTGACCAAAACGTTCTGGCTTGACCTAAAATGACATTTTTTGTCTTAACTTTTCACTGAAAAGCTTTAAAAATTTTATTCAGCTTGATTCAAATTTAATTTTTCCTGATTTCTCCATTTAGCAAACTGTATCTAATAGATCATTCTTTACTAAAACAGCATCTTTACTTTTGCTAGCTTGATCTTGCACACTTAATTTGACATGAAAGATCTTTTTGGTCGACAGACAGTTTCTAGTTTATGTTTTTGAATGTGAAAAAAGGCAAAAATAATTTGAAAATTAAATGCATTAAATTTTCATAATGTGTAATTTTGTTATGGGTCTGTAAATATTTCGTCCCACTTTGGTTCCTCTAAAACATCCTCCAGCCCATTGACTGTAGCAATGGGTCAGGTAAACATCTTGATCTCTATCTACTCAACTTAAAAACCCTATAAATAACTTTTAATGGTTTCTTTCCTCTGCAGCTATATGTAGTGTCACAGCTAAGAATGTCATTGCATAAAATTGACAATTATATTTTCCTTTTTTTTCACTGTCTTTTTCTTCTTACATAGTTTATAAAGTGCAAAGACAAGAAAAGTCAAAAGGAAGGTCTTCATTCAAATAAAGGTAAATCCTGCTGCAGACAGAAAAGTGACTTTGGAGAAAAATCACATCACCAGGCTCCGTATTTATTCTCTTCAGTGGCATCCAGATCAAATTTACTTGGTTTTCAAGGTGATGTTTCTAACCAGCCAGCCCTTAAACTCAAATTGGGATCTGAAAGTCAAACTGTGTCCTTTCTGACTCGTGCGTGATCATGCTTAATAAAGTTTCTACAGACAGGATTTATCTGACAAGTTGGTGTTTATCATACACAAGACAAAAAAGATTAATCCAAGCCATTCTTCCATAGCTAGGCTGACTCTTCATCGTTAATTGGTTAAATGCATCCTATCTGTAAAGCAAGCCAGAACAGGATGATCTAAGGAGCAGATCTCCTAAGATGGAGTTGTTTTTATGCGGTGCTTTCCCCCACCATAAATGCATTTCATTTTAGCAAAATATTTTCCAGACAAGCCCACTGGTGGGCCCTCGTGATACTAAGCCTGGGAGAAATCCCTTTCGCCTTCCTTCCCCCAGCTATGTGCCCAGCCGCTAGCTTCCAAAGCAAAATGGGTTCGTGGGATCAAAAGCCAGGGGGCAAGAGGGGAATATGTGGGACTCTGCTCTGCAGCGCAGTCAGCTGGCCGATGGAAGACGTGGTCAGATTTTGGGGTTTCCAGCCCTGGAGCTTTGCTTGTTGAGAATGGGTACTGCATGGGGTTTCGCACACGACACTGAACACCCTCCTGAGCTCTTTGACATGTGGATTTTTGTATTTAATGTACGTGTGTGGCAGCCTGACGTGGGCTGTGACAGAAACCGCCAGTGATCTGTGTAGCAAGCTGCCATCTTCCATCTCCTCAGGGCGAGGTAAGGACGCAGTTTGAGCTTGCTTTGAGATCTCACCTCTTTTTAATGAGTGTTAAGTCTTGTCTTAAATGTTATTTTAATCCACTTGTCATGTACTTAGCATGCTGAGCAGTCAGGCGAGGAGGAGGGAGCCAGGCTGACACAGGGTAAGTGGGATATCTGTCTGCTTGGGAGGGCTCTGGTCCTTCCCCTTAACCACACCTACCTTCCTCACTTCTGATGATGAATGTTAAAGGGAAGAGTGGATGTCACCTGGCTTTAATCCTGTCACCAGGGTAACCATAAGAAACCAGAGGAAGCGTGTTCTTCCATTTGAAGGAGAAGTGATCCCTGTGAAGTGGAGAGGGGAGCAGATCATGCTTCTAGGAAGCACTGCTTTGCAACTAGTGCACTGGAGCAGGACAGAGGTGGTCGGTCTCTATTCCCTGATCTGCTGCTAGACTGCCTTAGGAAGCAACTTCATCCACCGCAGCCTCAGCCTACTCACCTGTTGTCGGCAATGGAGATACCTCCTTTGTAGGGTGCTTTGAAATCTTTTAGTAAAGAGTGCAGTATTAAAGGAAGGAGTATTACCATCACAATACTGTTAGAGTTACTCTGCTTCTGTCTGGAGAAAGATGAGGTTTTGTTGGATTCTTGAACAGACGTGTGGCTGGGTTTTATCTCAGTAGAAATGGCTGTTGGCTATTGCCTTCAAACACCTACTCGCCTACTAGCGGCTCCCTCTGAGGCTCCTCTGTCAGCGGTATCTGAAATGCAGAGGGTGTCCCTTTGGAAGCGGCCAGGCCTTCCTCGGGATCGCATTTGTGAGTGACACGAGATCGTGCTCCCGATGGCCTGGTGCAGCCTGCCTCCCTGCGATGTGACAGTCTGGGGCTGAGCAGCCTTTCTGCTCTGGCTCCATACTGCTATTCTTCCTGCTCCTTTGATCCTGCTGTTCTCCGCTCCCTTCCTTTCTGTCCTTTTCCCTAGTCCCATTTTGTTACTGTTATGCTTGTCCTTTTAAGTTAGCCTGTTATTTAACCCAGCCTTCATCCCCTGCCTGTTTTGCACTGACCCTGTGCCTTCCCATGCGAATTGTACAGTGTAACTCAGAAGGTTCCTGGTCTTTGAAGAGCCAGAGATGGCCACGACGCGGCAGTCCTGGCCTCCCGCAGCAGGAACAGACAGGTAGCTGGTTTCTCAGGGAGCCTCCGCACAGTCCGTGGGCAGCAGTCAGTCCGGGGTAAGAGAGGAGACTTACCAACACGGCTAGGCTGGGAGGCTTTTAAAGAGCACTGCGAGGATCCTCCTCTGTGTAATCTTTGGTTTGTCCCATGGGTGAGTTGGGTGACTTTGAGTCCCCTGCCTCAGTACTGTTTCCTCACTGTCTTCTGAATCTCCCGTCCATCCGTCGGCAAGACTTTGTACCGTGTGCCTCCCCGTGATCCTGTGACTGGAGGCTCAGCGGCTTCCTTCACCGTGCGATGCAGCTATACGTAATCTGAGGCTGTATAGGTTGTATATAGCGACGGATGCTGCTCCACAGCGGTCTCAGGACTGTGCGATTGTGGGATTTGGTGGTCCTTTGCTGTCCCAGAAGTAATCTCTGCGCACACAGAAACTAAACAAGAATTTAGCCAAACCAATTTTTTCTTCAAGGACAAAATACTATGGAGACTTTGGAAAATATGTTGAAGCCTTCTTCTATGACTATTGTAGTTTATTCTGACGGTCCTACTGTTGAGATTTTCTGAGCCTGTGAGCTCTGTATCTGTCTAGTGATGGAAAAAGCAAGATATGAAAATAATCTGTATCTCACGCCACTCAGAAAGAAGCAAAGGCCTGGAGATCAGCTCTGTCTGGATAGGACATTATGCGTAAATTTGTAAAGCAGCATGTTTGCAGAAAAGTGAAAATATGGTTTTTAGCTGCGTATATGGAAGCACCGTGCTGCATCTCAAGGTGGTAATAGATTTACTTTATGCAGTTCTGATGCATTCACACCTAAAATCATCACGGTCAGCTTTGCTGACTTTACTAGCAGCATCTCAACAAATTGAAGGGAGTTCAAAGAAGAGCAACAAAAATTATCAGGATGGCTTCAGGACTGATTCAGGTAGAAAGACTGGAAGTGCTAAATGTGACTAAGAGATGATGAAGGTGGGGATGTGCTAACAGGCTACAAATATTTGGGAGTGTTAATGCTAAGAGGAGGAGAATTACTTTGTGTGATTCAAAGGGGTATATCATGAGACATGACACACAATGAAGTGACAAATTAGTCTGAAAACTACAAAGAACTTTCTGCTGTTGAAAGATGTAGTATTAGCTTCCTCTTTGGATTTTCTTGTCAGTAAAGTATCTGCAGAGGTAGGTAACATGCCCTGGAGTCAAAACTTCAGGGGCTATACTGCATGGAGTCAGCCTGCACCAGAAGACACGTGAACTGGAGATTACCTGTTCACCTGTCTGAGACAACTTCCATCTACCACATATTTTGTTTCTTCTGTGCTATAGGTTTCTTCACCATATATTCTGCTAAGCTAAAAGAGGCCAAAGTGTTGACTGTCAGATCTGAGATTATAGAGACTGAACAATACCAGTTATTGTTAGGAGAATTAATATTACGGAAAGTCACGGGGGTAAGAGTCATCTGCTTCATTAGTACCACCGCAGAAGCCCTCTGATGCCACAGACCTGGTGTAGGGGCTTGTTATCCCTTTGTGAACTTCTGGCCTGACAGAACAAGATGATCAAGAAATATTAAAAATGTCATCTTTGTGAATGCACCGTTCATTCAACCTGTCCTCTTGTAACCCAACACATCTAATTTGCATATTAATTTATTGCTAGATGGTTATGACTTCCGTATTATGTTCCCAGTGAGTGTACACATTTCAGGAATCTTGTTACCGTGTCCCAGTCTTGCAAATGTTTTATCTAAATATCTGCTCTAAACACGCTCCAGCCCGGTGAGTTAACCCACCATGTGCCTTGCCACACAATTAAGAGGAACAAACGTTTTCTTCTTCCTTGAAGGTGAAACTCTTCCATTGTGCCGCTTAACAAATCTCTTGATTGCCCGAGGCCCAGCTCCTCTCTACCTGCAGCGTAGCCTCTAGCAGCAGCCCCCACGCGCTCGAGGGCGAGATCTGCGTTGCTTTTAATTTTGGTTTCTTCCCCAGGTAAACTTCAGATTGCTTTAATTTTGTCCATCTGCAGCACGGCACGCTGTTTCCGTGTGAAGACAGCGGCTCTGGATCGGACCTTAGGTCCTTGCTCGCTAAGTATTTCTGGGGGACATTTTCAGCGGGCGTGAAAGGCGCCTGGGTGCTGCCGCGGGGCTGCGGGCGAGAACGAGGAGTTGAGGAGAGGAGCAGGAGGGTGCCTCAGCCGGCCGCGGGTGCCGGCAGTTTCTGTGAGGTGAGCGAGAGACAGAAGCGCGTGTTTTTCAAGCGCTGCGGCAGGGGTGGAGATTTTGGGCGCCTGCCTCTCGCTCTTTGCTTGATAATTCATTTATTTCAGTGGCTGGAGGAGATACACAAGGCCCCTAGATGTTAATTGCTTCTGCCAAGCGAACGTTGTAAATAATCCTGAGAAAATTTACGGGGGGATTTGTTTGCCTTTTATCAGTTTGAAGTTTTCTTGAGGGAAAAGGAAACACCGCACCCGTCGCAGGGCCGGGTCCTGGCCGCACGCCGGCGGTACCATTGGCAGCGGCTGCAGTCCCTCGGCCCCGTGACCCCCGCCATGGCTCCTCCGCTTCTCCGTGGGGAAAACGGGTGCCAGATGGGGCTGGTGGCAAGGTGGCCAGTGCGGCTTCCCCTCAGCAGGGGCGGTGCTGGCCTCGGGCACTGACAGGCCTTAATGGCCCTAATTGGTCCCAGCTGGGCCTCCCCACACCTGCCCCCGGAGGCCATTTCTGCCCAGCCCGGGGGCTGTCAGCCTTTCCTTCAGCTCTGCTGGGGGGTAGCGGTCTCCAGCTCCATCTCTGCGGTGTTGCCTTGTCCTGGCTCGCTCCTCGCTGTGCTGACAGACCCCGTTCCCAGCACCCCGTGCTCAGTCTGTGGGGCTGTGCCCCTTGGGAGGCTTTGCCTGCCGCTTGAGCAAGGTATGTGCATGGCTGGGTCCTGGGGTGGGCAGATAGGGCCAGGTTTTGTGGGTTTCATCCCACCTTCCAAAAATGGCTTCAGAAGCGTTAGTGACAGGACAAGGGGCAATGGGCACAAACTGAAGCAGAGGAAGTTCCAGCTGAAGATGAGGAAGAACTTTTTCCCTCTGAGGGTGATAGAGCCCTGGCCCAGGCTGCCCAGGGAGGTTGTGGAGTCTCCTCCTCTGGAGATATTCAAGACCCGCCTGGACAAGGTCCTGTGCAGCCTGCTGTAGGTGACCCTGCTTCGGCAGGGTGTTGGACTGGGTGACCCACAGAGGTCCCTTCCAACCCCAAACATTCTGTGATTCTGTGATCATCTTGGGGGAGATACGGCGTCTTTTTCTTCCCTGGCTCCTCTGTTGGCCTGGGGAGATTTTGCTGTTGGCTTGTGGCATAATGAGCTCTTAGGAGGAGCTGTGGGCGTTCCTCACGTGGGCCACCTGAGGTGGTGATGCACTGGCCCAGGCTGGGCGTGTAAAGCAGCTGTGAGCAGTCCTGGTAATGAGAATGGCTGCTTGCGAGGGAGGCACCGCGCTCACCCCCTGCCCGCTGGGTGCCTGAGGCTGGGCTGGGGCGGCAGGGGGTTGTCCTCGTGCAGGCTGGCTCTGAAACTGTGTTATTCTCGGTCTGGGCAGGCTGTAGCGTGGGGTCTCCATCTGCCTGAGAGCCCCCAGTGAAGCTGCCCCGGAGCTGGCAGGCCACCATGGCTCCGAGCTTGTGGGCCAGTGGAGCTGCCGAATGAGCAATGAGGGGAAACTGCTTCACGTACGTCTGGTCTGCGTTTACTTATGAGTAAGTGGAAATAGAGTTAAGCAAGCAAGGAACTTATCAATGCTTTCCCAAGCAAGGTCTTAGTTTGGAGGCTAAATGGATCAGGAAAAATGGGTTCAACTGAATTAACGGGGCTGATTGTGTTCTTTAGATATGTGTGGTTTTCCAGTTTGGGAGTTTTGAACGTGGGGTTGGTGACTTGCCGAGGCGGGGTGGGAGTTAAAAGTTCTCACGCTGCATCCTTCTTCAGGTCTTTATCCAGCAAATACTGCGTGCAATTTAACACCTTTGTGCTGTTTCCTTTACTGCACTGACATGGCTTATGGGAGCAGTTGCTCGGACAGATACCTGTGTGCAGCGCAGAGCCTAGGGCAGGCCGGTCACGGGGGTTTCTGCTTTGCTGCAATCTGTGTAATTATTCAGCTTATGACTTGGTCAGCAGTACTGTGTGTGTCAGCATGTAATTCTTCACTGCCCTAAAGTAATGGTCTTCGACCAATGGTCCAGGGACTATTTCTAAGGGTTTGTGAAAGGTAATGAGAAAAGCAAGGCTATTGTCATTAGGCTTAAATTCATTATCCAGGGATCCATACCTCTATTTGAGATGCTTTATAGGTTCATGAGTTTAAATAGGTTGAAACCCATAGCTCTAACAGCTTTCTTACCTTCTGATGGTCCCTTACATAATGCAATAGCAACATTTTTTTTTCCCAGAGTGACACATAGCAAGAGCACAAGGTCACACATCTGTAGAGCAAACTATCACCAGGAAGCAATAATGGCAGAATTGTCATTTTATGTATTATAAGTGAAAATATTAAATGATCTCCATTATAATATGTATCACATTGTGGGAGATTTTGGGGGATAACGGCTACTTTGTGCCAAATGTTGCTGAGAGGAATGTTATAAATGGAGAAATTATTAGAAGGGCCATCTCATGCAGGATTTATGTCTAAGGACTAGGTTTTAATACTTTTGTTCATATCTGAATTTTATTTTGTGCATTACTTGATAACATCCACTTCAAATGTGTAAAAAAACTCAATCTAGCTCTTAAAAAATTTTTTTAAAAATACAGTCAACAAATGTTGTCTTTATTTTATTCTGGTTATTGATCAATAACCAAATATTCAGGCTAAGTTTGCAGCTAGATCATAGCTGCTCGATTCCTGGAGCTGAGCCTTTAAAAGTCAAAATATTGTGGAAAGTAGTGGTAAAATATAAAAGGTTGGCTACTGCTTTGCAGTTGAAGCATAATACAGAATTTGATGGTACTTTTTGTAAGTATTGTAGTCTTATCAAAAAAGATCCTTTTGCCTGGGATATAATGTTAAAGTTGGGGTTGGTGGGACCATCATCTATACTGTGGGAGCTTTCTTGAGAAAATAATCTAATAAAGCCTACTCTGAAGAACTGGCATAACCTACTTTAGGATTTCAGATTTGTGCGAATCTTTCATATCTAAAAGTTATGAGGCCTATACAGTTTTTCAGATTTATTTTGGGTGTTTAAATTTATCTTAAATGGCATATAGGCCCTGTGATGGCAGAATGCAAGGGGTAATTTTAGTAGAAAAATGCAGTAATACGAATAGCTGTAAAATCTTTCTAGACAGAAGGAGAGAGACTAAAATAGCATAGTGGAACATGGGCAGGAAGGAACAAAAGGCAGCTGTGTATGTGTTGGGGGGGGGGGAAGACAACACACATGCTACACATGGCTGCTTCTGCATCCAGGGCAAATCATCAGGAATGTGTTAGTGATGGCAAAAGAAAGTCTTGAGGATGGATGGAATCCCAGTAGTGACAGCTGTCTGAAAAATGAGAAGACAGTTGTGGAAAGATAGTCCCTGTCTTTTTAGGTAGGGTTTTTTGAGGTAGTTCAAGATAGGTTCATTTTCTTGTCTTTCCTCCATTAAATTTCAGTGATATCTTCATATAATCTTTGAGGTTGTTACAATGAAATTCTAGTTTTCTAATTGTTAAATTGAAGTTTTCAGTACTGTTTCCATAAAAGTATACAGTCATGGGAAGTAGCAGAAATAGGAAAAAAAAAAAAACCCACCCCAAACCCATGGAAGGCTTAGATAATTTGGTGAAGACGGGTGTTTTTACTTGAAGGCAATGATCCTGGGATCTGCCTCACCAGGGCCTTACACCTGTTGACAAGAGGTGCTCCACAGATGTGATGCCAGAGCCCTTGCCGGGGCTCTTACTGTTTCGAGCCTGGGCTCTGTAAAGCTCTCATTGCTGGTGGACGGGGTCCTGTCTGGGAACAGTTCCTTTTAGGGAGAAGTATGAACAGTTGTAACCTGTGTGAGAACAGATACGAAAGTGGCAGGATTTTAAAGTGTGTTACAAGTGTAGAAGAGGGCAAAGCATCGAAGTACCCCAGAACTGTTGATAGGTATTGTCTGGCTGAACAGAAATACTTCACTCTGCTATCAGAATAATACAGGGGGGAGGGGGGGAATCAAAGAACAGTAAAAACTGTGGCACTGGGATGACTGGCTTAGGAGTTGAATTTTTTCAAAGCTAGATCAGAAGAGCCAGATTTCAGAGCTTCTATTCATGTTCAGTAGTAGCCCCATGAAAGTCATCTTCTTTCTCCTGACTTTACGCGCAATTAAAAGGGTTACTTCTGAGAGCCAGACTGATGGTGTCAAAATCTGGCTTGTACCTTGGCACAAAAAATGGTGGGTAAGGCAGGAGATGACCAAGCTCTCCATGGCTCTAGTAAGGAGAAAGGTTAGAGCAACACATAGAGGAAGTGAT
This sequence comes from Opisthocomus hoazin, assembly GCF_030867145.1. Classification (NCBI taxonomy): domain Eukaryota; kingdom Metazoa; phylum Chordata; class Aves; order Opisthocomiformes; family Opisthocomidae; genus Opisthocomus; species Opisthocomus hoazin. The sequence goes on along the minus strand of NC_134421.1, from coordinate 9,194,514 downwards.
TAATAGTGAACTGAAATGTAAAATTTCAGTTCAATACAAGACAGAATTGACTGTGGTGATTAGCTGTGGAATTGGATTCTGAGATAAATAGTAAACCTTGGTTGCCTGAAGCTCTTAATTTGTTTGAGAAACTGCTTAAAGCTGTCTTCTGCAATGTAGTTTTGTGTATTTATCTTCAAATCCTGAAGTGAAGGGAGCAGAGAAGCACATGCCCCACGTTTGTGTACCCAAACACTTGATGTGGAGTTTGTTGTGCACACTTTGTGGTACTGGGAAAAAGGCAAGAGCTTCCTGGTAAAAGCACGTTTACCAAATCTTGGAGTATTATAGAGAAGGTGGAATAAATTGTCATCTTCTGAATTTCAGAAAATAATGCTGAAATTGAAAGTTTTTTAATGCTACTACTAGGGCAAAAGGCTATGTGGAAAACTCATTTATAGCTGTAAGGCCTGCATGCTTCATTGGCTGTGGGCAAAGAAGGTGAGTTTCAAAGCACGTCCTCAAGTGAAAGATTTGGTGTTTGCAGCCTAAATCACACGGCATTGTTTATTTTCTGGGAGGATGATTCCTGTAACCACACAACTGTTAACTGCAAGTGTGCAGTTAAAAATGTATGCTGTGTTTGTCAGCACTTTAAACTATTCAACCTAGTTACATAAGGGGAAGAAATTCATTACATAAGTTACACCATGAATTGCAAATTGTTTACCTAGTTGTGACAGTCATAGCTTAAGATATTTGTAGGCCAAGAGTTAGTCAGTGAAGACATTTATGAATCACTTTGAATAATGAATAAATTTCAGATTTTTTTGCAACACGTTAGCAGGCAATTAACAAAGAAAAAAAGGACAAAACTTGTCAAAGTTGTATTTAAATTATTCAGTCTGCTCCAGATTACTGACTTAAACTGGGTAGCAGGGTTTGTACTGTTGACTAAATCTGGCAGTTTGTGTCTTGTTGTCGAACTCCTGAGTCATCTAGGCTTCTGAATGCTTTTCTGTATAACTGTATAATTATAGAGAGAAAATAGAGTAAGTACATTAATAAGGCTTAATTAAAACATGTATATGCACACATACTCATGTATACAAGCGAGTACCAAAACTTTTGTGTTCTCCTGATGAGCAGCAGAGACTGTAGTACTCCACAGTGCAAATTTTCTGTAAGCTTTCTTTAAAGTCTTTTTTTTTCTAGATTGGTACAGCCTTTCAAAGAGCCTGGTGGTGTGTTAGCAATTCCAATTCTGGAACAAAAATAAGCTATATTAGTACTGGACGGTTTGCCTCTAACACAGCGTACTGGAGTTTCCGCTAGTATGATTTTTCAGGAGAAATCTTGCCTTTATTACAATAACAACGTGAAAAAACTTATTTAAATACAGACTACCCCTTGAGTCTGTGTTCTAGGGAATTTTTATTAGTTTCAGTGAAGTCTTATGCTATGGGCTATTCACTGAGAAGAAGCTTTTGTCAGGTGTGGGTAGCAGGAGCCACCTGCTACAATGGCCAGGGCCTCTGTCTGCGTTTCCTGAGGTGTGGGCGACTCGGATAGCTAGACTGTAATTCTGTGATCCTGTGGGAAATATGGGGTCTGGCTGTGTTCTTCCTTCCCCTCCATCCTGGCCCATGAGAACTCGTTAGAAGTGGCTGAAGGTCATTTGTGCTGAGAGCCCGTGGTCTGGCTCAGCTGCTGGGTTAGCTGAAGATTATCAGTTCAGGGATGCCTGGATCTCCCCTCTCTTCTCTTGGCAGAAGCTTTTGGGATTATTGACAAATGCAGGAGTGCTGTTGGCCAAAGTGTGCTTTCTTACAAGAAAAGCAGCTCTTCTGGGGCTCCAGTGGCTCACAGCAAGCTGGCTGCGTGTCAGCAGGGCAGCAGGAAGTTGTCCTAATGTAAAATGGCCTCTAGCTCTGTCTCTGATCACCTGTTTGATGTCACTTTCCAGTAGTCTGGTACCTTACAGGTATTTTGTGGTAATTAATGAATGTTTGTCACTCTGGAGATCTTCTGGGGAAAACATTTAATAAATACACAGGAGTGTTATTGAAATGCACTTCACTGCATAGCAGGAAAAGATGTATTTAATTGTTTCTGTAGTTGCTGGGCGTCTTTTCAGCAATGTGAGCTGCATGTGCGCCACACACAGAGCATTTAAGTTTTTAACTGCTCTTCACATTTAACTGAGATGGCTGGTGAATGGCTACCCAGCCTGGCAGGGGAGTGTTGTCAGAACCTGACCCGCATTAAAACTTCTGGTATTGGCATGTGGTTGTGAGCTGTGCCTGCTTTGAAAGGTGGAAGTGGCCAATGCTTCACTCTGAGTTCAGAGCCATTGAACCAAGTCACCAGGTGAGTGAGGCACTGGAAATGTTGAGAAAGGTCTACATGGGAGAAATAAGTATGGGAAAAACAAGAAAGAGAAGAGGTTTGCTTTAGTGACCAAGGTGCATGAATCCTGCCTCCTAAGAAGTTATAATCATTTGGAGATGAGGAGTATAGACCTGAGCAGCACTCATTCTGCTAAATACTTCTTGCTTGTCAGGGAAACAAAGCAGATCATCACAGAACAGAGATCTTGACTATTACCTGTGGTGAGTTGGGCATGGAGAGGACATAGTCTGAGTTGGGTCCTCCGTGTTGCCCAAATTTCACATGCACTATCCACCTATCAAACACAAGAAAGTAATTTTAAACACAACCATTTCCACTCCAAAACTCAGCCTTCACTTCAGTGTTACCTTAATAGAAGTACCTATGTTAAATATAAGGGGGCAGGGAACCTTCAACTTGTGAAATATATTGATTTTTTTTACCCTGGTGTTTTCTCATCATACCAATGAATGCAGTTCTGCCCAAAATAGAATAGTTTTCAGGATTTCTGTTCCCACTGAGATTGTTCCCACCCATCTTGACTAACTTATTTTAACAAGGTAAGAGAAAACTTGGTTTCCCTTAATATTGGCATGCCCTTCTCATCTGCTTTTGTAGTATATTGTGTAGCTTTCATCATGATAGAAACAAATCTGTAAAACAAAACAAACCACCACCACCAAAAATAAACTAAGGCAAATACATGAAGCAGGAATCACTGTTCCAGATCTGCAATAAAGTGAAAGAAGGTGCAGTTCATTACCAGGCAAAGTAATTTCAGAATATTTTTTTTACCCTTCAGGAGAAAATACTAATTAAAGCATTCCCTGCTGCTCTTTAGTATAAGGCAGCATAGCTCTGGTGTTGTACAGAAGGCTTTGAGTGGCTGTACTGAGCTAGTCTTCTGGGTGGGGAAGGGTGGGTATAGAGAAATGGAGGCTAGAGGTGTTGATTCTTAAAAATGCTAGCGAGTAGAGAGTTCTTCAAATAATGTAGTGTGGTCATATTGGCAGAATGTACAGAGGAGAATTAAAATGTTTAGTTACCTATGTGTGTTTTCCCTCTTCACTTCCCAGAAATGTGGATCAGGGGTTCAGGCCCAGCCAGCATGGGTTCATGAAAGGCAGGTCCTCCTTGACAACCTGATCTCCTTCTATGACCAGGTGACCTGCCTGCTGGATGAGGGAAAGGCTGTGTATGTTGTCTGCCTGGACTTTAGTAAGGCCTTTGACACTGTTCCCTGCAGTATCCTCCTAAAGAAACTGTCTGCTCATGGTTTGGGTGGGTGTATGCTTTGTTGGATAAAGAACTGGCTGGATGGCCAAGCCCAGAGAGTTATGGCAGATGGAGTTAAATCCAGTTGGTGGCCAGTCACAAGTGGTGTTCCCCAGGGCTCAGTTTTGGGGCCAGTCTTGTTTGACATCTTTATTAATGATCTGGATGAGGGGGTTGAGTGCTCCCTCAGTAAGTTTGCAGATGGCACCAAGTTGGGTGGGAATGTCGATCTGCTTGAGGGTAGGAAGGCTCTGCAGAGGGATCTGGACAGACTGGATCAATGGGCCAAGGCCAGCTGTGTGAGTTTCAGCAAGGCCAAGTGCTGGGTCCTGTACTTGGGTCACAACAACCCCGTGCAATGCTACAGGCTTGGGGAGGAGTGGCTGGAAATCTGCCCAGCGGAAAAGGACCTTGGGGTGTTGGTCGACAGCCGGCTGAACATGAGCCAGCAGTGTGCCAAGGAGGCCAAGCAGGCCAACAGCATCCTGGCTTGTACCAGGAATGGTGTGGCCAGCAGGAGCAGGGAGGGGATCGTGCCCCTGTACTCGGCACTGGTGAGGCCACACCTTGAGGACTACAAGAAGGACATTGAGGTGCTGGAGCGTGTCTGGAGAAGAGCAACAAGGCTGTTGAGGGGTCTAGAGAACAAGTCTGATGAGGAGTGGCTGAGAGAACTGGGGCTGTTTGGTCTGGAGAGGAGAAGGCTGAGGGGGGTCCTTATTGTTCTCTACAACTACCTGAAAGGAGGCTGTAGTGAGGTGTGGGTGTTCATCTCTTCTCAAATAACTAGCAATAGGGCAGGAGGAAATGGCCTCAAGTTGCATCAGGGGAGGTTTAGATTAGGTGTTAGGAAAAATTTCTTTACTGAAAGAATGGTCAGACATTGGAACAGGCTGCGCAGGGAGGTGGTGGAGTCCCCATCCCTGGAGGTGTTTAAAAAATATGTAGGTGTGGCACTTTGGGACATAGTTTATTAGGCATGGTGGTGATGCGTTGATGGTTGGACTTGATGATTGTAGTGTTTTTTTCCAATCTTAATGATGCTATGGCTCTGATTTCTGTCTTCTCCTGACATGTCTGTGTAGTACTAGGGAGAGTTGCTGAACCAGGGTAGTCCTCTGCTATTGCAAGTAACTGCTCTGTATAATCCCAGCCATAGATGTCTTAAGCTGCATGTGATTAAGTAGATATTTTGCCCTTTCTTCTTGGCTCCAACCAAAACATAGGACTGCACCTACTTTTTTTTTAGGTTTGGCATCATTCTTAACCTTTTGTCTTTTCATAGTTGATAGTTTTGCACCATTGATGCGAGTCTTTTCTTTTACATTGATTGCCATCAGAATGAGCTTTTTCTGCTTCATTGATTTTCTACCTCATCTCAAAACACACTGGATAATGTACGCTTTGTCTGTCCCTTAACTCCTTTCTGTACCTGCTGTTACTTATTTGCCTCTACAGGGTATTTTGGGATTTAGCATGGAGAGTATGCTATAGCTAAGTGAAGTCATGTCTTGCTACAGCTGCTGGAGTAGACCCTTCTTTGCCCTTGAAAAACAGAGAAGCAATGGATGCACTTTAGGTATTGAGTGGTCTGGTCCCGTCAGGCAGAAGCCTTGTGCTAATCTTAACAAATCTCACAAACCTGTTTCCTGTGGCTTCAGCTAATTCTTTTGCCTACATCCCACATTTGGATTGCGTTGTAATGACTTTGACCACTTTGAAATCAAGGTAGACCACCTATTTCAATTTGATTACTACAGTGGGACTTGCAGTCAGTGCAGAGAAACTCTGGTGACGCCAAGCCTTGAGAGGGAGCTGTGTACCTGTCCTAACCTGGATGAGTCAAAGGCAAAATACTCAGATGATGTCTGGGCACAAATCACAAATGCTAGAATAGTTCCTGAACTGTTTACCCAGACACTCGCTTCACTTTAGAGTGGTGATGGGAACGTTTTGTGTGATCTGAGAGAATTTGTATGTGTCTGGGGTGTTCAGAACTCTCTCATATGTAATTTTCTCATTTTTGATATTCCTTCACTGTTGCCACAACTAGCTCACTGCTTAACTGTCTCCAGCTGCAGCTTACTGGTGTGGATTGAAAAAGTGGGTGGTTTGCAAGCTGAAGAAAATATAAGCATCATGCTATCTCAAATTGATATTTGACAAGGAAGAGGGCTGAAAAAGACCCATAGCACTGCTTATAAACGTATGAAAGAAACAGGCAGCCAACTTGAAAGGAGATCTGATTTCTTGCCAGGTAGCCACAGGGAAAGAAACCAGGACAAGCTGCATCCACTCACCTGAACATCACTCAGCCATGGTTAGTTGTGTGATAGCTTTGTAATTTAACATTTCAGTTGCCCGCGGTCTGTGAGCTTTAATTCTCACATGATGGGATTTTTGTTTTGCCTTTATGGTTGGTGGCTACTTAAATACAGAGAGTTCTGCTTGGGAAAGAATGCTAGTCATGCCAGAGACTGTGTGTGGGAAATGGAGAGAGATGCAGAAGAGGGAACCCTTAGTGATGCTGCATTTTTCTGCTCTGCTTAAAACAAAACCCTTTGATCTCCAGATGAAGCAACTAGCACAATAGTTCGTGTTGATTGATACCACTCAGTCATCAAACAATCCCCTCGGCTTCTGCAAAGAACATTAGTTCAGCAGCACTGGCAGAGCGGTGATGGAAGTTAATTTTGATGGTAATTTGGAACTTGGCTTATTTCTCTCTTAAAAGGCTTTTATACATGAAATAAATTTTTATTGCTAATTCATTTCATAATAATCTGGTGTGGGTCCATGCTAAATAGTGCACTTCACACTAAACTTCCTGTTCTGGAGCAGGGAGAAGCTATTGCCCCTACTAAATACTCATGGCTTGTGATTGTTGTTTGTAGTCGAGAGGTGAACTGCAGGGCTAAGAAACCAAAGGTAAAACCAATGAAGGACATATTTGGTTTTAATCTTGCAACAAGCTGCATTTGCTCTGCTCAGGTAATTCAGGACACAGGAGACTGGGTCTGCCTGCCAAGACACACTATGGAGTCTCTGGCAGGACAGTACTCACTTTTCCTATTGCTTTCCTTCTGACTGACGGGCGCAGCATAGTCCTAGCCCTAGTGAAAGATACTCACAAAACCTTCCATCGTGCTGTCTTGTGGCAGAGCAGTGCAGCTCGTGTGAAGATCTTATCTCCCCGCCTAGGACTGACTGCATCCCTGTTGGAGCACAGCTGTCTTGCAGGAATCTCACCATTCCTGCCAGTATAAGGGTACCCATTTTTGGCCAGGCACTGTAGTGATTATCCCTGTCCTTTCTAACAGTAGGCTGAGCATCCAGCAGGCACCAACATTCTCCAGGTAGAGATAAGTAACAGACTATACTTGCATAGCTTCCAAAAAAAAAACCCCACCCATCTTCTCCTAAAAACCTGCTGTTAAGGAGTCTCTTACGTCATCTGTGGTGACAGGAGTATACACTTCTCCTATTAGAAGTCAGACTGCCATCCTTCAGCTATCATGCACAAAGGCCACATGGCATTACTCACATTCACTTTACGGTATTGGGAGTAATAGCTGAGCGGAAATCATGCTCAGCTTGATGCCCAGGGCAGAACATTTGGATCTCTGGTTCTGCACTGTTAGCAGTGAGAAGTTGCAGAGCCGTCTAGTGGTGAAAGGCTTCAAGAGTTACGCTACTGCCATGGGTCGTGTGCAATCACTTGCAATAAACCCCCTTACTGATTTTGTTCTTCATGGCATGGAATCAGGTCTCCAGAATGATCAATACCTCAAAACTAATTTGTCCTAATCAGAAAAAGGCATCTGACCTCAGATTTAAGATTAAATCAGAGGAGCATGTTGGGGCTCCAAGAAGGCTGCAGAGGCAAGCTGCAGATTGCATGACGTGTACTACTTCCACGTGGGACCTCAAGAGTCTATATATTATTACTACTTCTTGGGGTACAGGATGCTGAGTCTTCTAAACAACCAGGACTGTTTCAAACTGTTTTCTGCCCTGGTAAAATAAGAATAATAGAATTACAGACTTGTCCTCAAGGAAGAACTCTTGTGGGTAGGCGAGATGTATGGTTGAGCATAATGAGGCCGTGTGGGTAGATGAGATGTATGGTTGAGTATAAGGAGACTAGTCCACCTGGTTATGTCTTTTCTTGGATCTTGAATGTTAGCAATATATATAGCTATTTTCTTTCACTGATTTATTTTTTTTAAGTACATCTCTCCACCCCAGTATGAAATCAGCTTGCTGGGTGTGGTCTTGGAAGCATTCAGAAACACTTCCAATTTTTACAAAATGGTAAAAGAATTGGGTTTGGGACAGTTTTAACTTCACGATTGCACAGTGCCTGGCCTTATGGGGACCTGGTCCAAGACTGAGGCTCCTAGGCATTGCCACAGCACTGGTGAAATACAGTAAATGTCACCAGGTCTGTAGGAAATCTAAATAGACAACAAAGCTATTTTCTCTTGCTCCCTCCTCCTGATGACAACCTAAGTGTTCTTAAGTATTATAGTCTATATGACATGGAGTGCTGCTTATTTTTCTTTAAAACAATTTGTTGCCGTGCAATTTCTTAGCCAGATATTTCTTCCATAGATGAAAGTGTGTAGAGAAATGGATGAATACTGTCATTTCTCACCCCTTAAGGTAACTTCATTATTTTTCTGTAGGAAAGATGTTTTCTGGAAGGTGGGAAATAGTGCCTAAAAATTTCTGGTTTCTACCTGCTGAGGGGAGGGAATTCTCCACTTGTTGGCTACTTGCTCACTCATTTTGGAAAGATAATTGTTAAACCTCTGGGATTCTGTATTGCTGAGTTATTTTTTCTTTAATGTAATCCATAATGAAGTGCTGACATTCAGTCTCACCCCTGTGCTTGCTCCTGGCACAGGCTTCTCTTTTGTGTGGATGAAGCTACATTCATGCAAGTTCAAACTGTTCACTTGCTGGTATCCCAGAACTGGAGTATTTTACCAAAGCTCTATGCCTGTACTGAGAATGGTTGACCCTGTATCCTGCAGCTGCTGTGGATGTCTTTAGAAAATCTGTCTAATCCTTACAGTGTAGAATCCACCACACTTGCAAATGAGTTACACAAAGATGTAGGATGATGTTATCAGTTTCGGAAGCTGGGCTATTTTGTCTTTTATTCCTCTCCCCTTTTCTTTCAGAGCTCTGGCTAGCTGCTTTTTCTAGCCTGTTGCACAGTTGTGTAGCTACAAACATAAGTGCGTAGCCTGTCCTGTTAACCATGTAAGCTTAGGTGCCCTTTTCTCTAGGCGACTCAGTTGCCAGTGGAGGCCATGTTATGGTTTGTTTCTTTAGCTGTTTCCAGCAATGAAAAACAAGTCTATTGTATGACAATCTGGGGCATTGACTGTTCTGCCAATTGAGTATGGAACTTGTCTACCCTCACTGCATTTCTACTGCAGTATGGGTCTAGCTTTCTGCTTCTTTCCTAAGTCTCCTTGTCCTGGGAGTGCTTCCCTGCATCTCAGCCACGTACCTGCCACCTTAATCTCTTGTTCTCTTGGAGTTAGGCTGTCCTTAAAAATATTTTGCTGAAAGTGATTTGAATGTAGTTTACTTACTGAGCTTGTACTGCGGTCTCTTCCTAGTGCTGCATTTGGCTCTTACCCTGGTGGGTGAAATCTCTGGGCAAGATCAGCTTGCAGCTATATCTCTTTACCATGATTTTTGTCACAATTGTCGTAATTAAACCTGATATTGCAGAACCTTAAGGGGTAAGAATAAAGCTAATGGCATATTTTCTTAAAGGTTTGGATGTTTTCCAAAGAATGTATTTTCCATTAAGTTGACGTATTCTCTTCGTACACTTCATTAGAATGGCTGATAGTCCAATTCATCCTGGATCTTCTTCACCTGATCCTGCAGTCAGTGAACTGAAGCCTTATGCTTTTGGAGTCTGAGAGGCTGAACACAGCCCCTGACAAAATAAGAAGAAAGAAACTTAGGGGGTAGGTTAACATCTGCCCAGTCCTTCTCCTAAGCCGTGTTATAATTTAGTGCAGGAAGAATTCCATATTGTAATAAGACGTTGGTCCCCAACTTGGGACAAGCAGTGATTACTTGCTGTCTGCGCTTTTGTTGCCTTAATTGAGGTGTTTGGAGGGAAGGAATAAAGATACTCTGTTTCTTAAATAATTTATAGTTAGTAGAATGATGGATTAAGGTCTGCATTTAGACCTATTGCAAAGGGGACTGATTGTACTGTCCACAAATTAGTGTCCACAACTTAGTGTACAAAGGTAGGAAACAGAAGGCCTGAATTTGGGGGGGGAACAGTACGTAACAATGCTGGGCAGCAATGCTATCTTTACTAAATGCTTTGAGACATTATTAAGTAATATACTGTGCAAGGTATTGCTAGAGTAGTAAATAAAGTGAATCATTAATTGAATGCAACGGTCTGTAATAACACTTGCATTTAGAATTGTGCCGATGAAAATAGGAGTCCAGAAGCACATAGGATGCTGAATCATAGGGTTAATAACTTCTGAAAATCAAACATTACAGTTAAAGACTGATCTTTACATATTAAACAAAATGAGCAACTAGATGGGGAGGGAAAGTACAAAAGAGGAACAGCAAAACTCTTCTAGGACACAGATACACAGATTCTGTTCACTGTATTTGTACAGCATTCTGCCTTAAGAGTACCTCTGTCCCATTGGGTGTTATCAGATGCTCTGAGACACAGGCATTTATTACAGCTCTGACTAGGAGTCAAGATTAAAAGAAAATAGATTCTGAGCTGAGAGTGTCTAAGTAAATGCCTATTTCCATAGCCTCTTCCCTCCAAATGTGAAGTAATGATCAAAACTGATGAAATGCCAATGTGGAGTTAAAGGGCTGTTCTGTGTGTTGCAAGTGGTGCTAGGAAGTGCTTTCTTCTCTGGTACTGTGTATGGTGATGGGTCTCTTGGGATATGGTTGACCCCTCTCCTGTCAGAATGAGGATCATAAAGCAGTTCCTTGAATTGTAAAGGGCTGAATAACACTTAGGGCTATAAGCCCCACATGGGATTCTGATGGCCTTTTAGGCATAGGGGTGGTGGGACAAGATGGGTAGTGACAAATGTCTTCAGAGGTGCGATGATTACCTTTTAGATAATGCTTGTTGCTGCCCTCGATAGATTTATATTAACTAATGGCTCTATGTGCATTTTGAACCATGTCTTTCAAGCTATGAATCCTTCTTGACAGGCAGCAGAAATAATTAGTCCAGCTTGCCCTGGTCAGGATATCTTACATTTCAGTGAGTGGCAGATTTTCATGCTGTGATGTTCTAATGTGATTTGACATTTCAGACAAGAAGATGCAAGAAGTGGTAGATTACTTTTACCAGATCACAAGAGGATGTTACAGGCAAGGGAACATCATGCCACAACACCCTCCCAAAGCAAAGCAACATCTACCTCTCCTTGCAAAAAAACTCCAAACCCAACAGCAGCAACAGAAATCCGGTCTGCTACTTAGTCTGCACTGAACCAGCAGTAGGCATGAGTCTACTGGATGAGAAACTCTCATCCCACAATAGTCTTTCTACATTTAAATATACACCAGCTCTGGGTTTAAGCTAGGGTCACATGGTTTTACAGCAACCTGTAACTTTCTTTGGCATGTAAAAAAAGTAATAGATGCTATTATGCCATCCAGAGGGACACTGAGAGGTGGGCCCATGTGAATCTCGTGAAGTTCGATGAGGCTAAGTGCGAGGTCCTGCACATGGGTTGGGGCAATCCCAAGCACAAATACAGGCTGGGCAGAGAATGGATTGACAGCAGCCCTGAGGAGAAGGACTTGGACTGTTCATTGATGAGAAGCTTTATGTGACCTGGCAATGTGCACTTGCAGCTCAGAAGGCCAGCTGTATCCCGGGCTGCATCAGAAGTGTGGCCAGCAGGGTGAGGGAGGGGATTCTGCCCCTCTACTCTGCTCTGGTGAGACCACACCTGGAGTCTTGCATCCAGCTCTGGAGCCCTCAGCACAGGAAAGACATGGACCTGTTGGAGTGGGTCCAGAGGAGGGCCACAAAAATGATCAGAGGGCTGGAGCACCTCTCCTATGAAGAAAGGCCGAGAGAGTTGGGGCTGTTGAGCCTGGAGAACAGGAGGCTCTGAGGGGACCTTATAGCAGCCTTCCAGTGCCTGAAGGGCACCTACAAGAAATTTGGAGAAGGGTATGTAGTGATAGGACAAGGGGTAACAGCTTTAAACTGAAAGAGGATAGCTTTAGATTAGATATAAGGAAGACATTCTTTACTCTGAGGGTGATAAGGCACTAGAACAGGCTGCCCAGAGAAGCTGTGGTTGTGGTTGCCCCCTCCCTGGAAGTGTTCAAGGCCAGGTTGGATGGGGCTTTGAGCAACCTGGTCTAGTGGAAGGTGTCCCTGCCCATGGTGGGAGGGTTAGAAGTATGAGACCTATAAGGTCCTTTCCAACCCAAACCATTTTATGATGCTATTAGAGATATTTGGGTTTTCTCTACTCTGTTTTGCTGCGCTGTTACATATGTTGGGCTGGCTTCTGTCATTTTTTATTTGTGTTAAATGGCACATCTTACAGATGTCTTAAAAGAAAAGAAGCCCCGTGAATCTTTGCTAATGTGCTTGGAGACTAGATGCCTTTGGGATTTGGCTAGAGCAACCTAATTCCCAGTTGAAGACAATGCTGGGAGTAGGTCTTCTCACTCCTAACTTTCCTGTAGCTGGCAGCTGTTGGCATACCCTGGTCCTCCCAGTTTTCTTTTGGGAATAAGCAAAAGGGAGGTTGGGGCCAGAGATAAGTTGGTTGCTTCTCAGTTTCTGGCCCCCTCTACCCCTGTACAAGGGCATTTATCCTGTCAATATTTTCAGCTACTCTCAACCATGTGTTGCTCGTTTGGTGCAGAGTGTCTGCAGCAGTGTTGAGATTCTAGCCCTAAGTTGTTGACTGAAGTACATTTGAGTGCAGCTGGAACTTGATGCTAGCACCAAAAATGAATTATTGCAGCATTTGTGAAGAGGCACTCCATGTCTAAGCCTTCTGGACACAAGGGTGTATGATGGTTTTGCAAAACTCATCATTGGATAGGTAAGGGCACAGTCCAGTCAATTGGAAAAATATTTTTTGATCACATCCACCAACCTTTCCCATTTCAAATACTTCTTCAAGAATCTTTTCCTTCTGTAAGGGAGAAACCACTTATGATTTCAGACAGCTACAGAGATTAGCAATATCTGTGGTTCATAGGTCTTAGAATGACCAAATTGTGCTTTAGCTCATCTCACATTTTACAGTACACTTGTCTGCTCTTTTTACCACCATCATTATCATCTTCTCCCTTTCCCTCTAGTTGTGTCTTTTGGTTTGTTCCACTATTCAAGGACTACTTTTTAAATATCCACACAACGTTTAATTTCTTAAGGCCTTTATTTGATTCAGGCCCTCATGTATGATAGTAAGTCCAGGTACAGCAGCGCAGCAAACGGCCTTGGCCTTGCAAGGAAAGGGCAGTCAGCTGTGCAATCTTTTGTCCCTCTGAATGTGTACTCCTTTACAAAGCAAGATGGAGCATCCTTGTAACTTAGTGATGGTGACTCACCAGTTAATGAGCTGTTTGTATAAGGATATCTGGGGAATGACTTTACAGGGAAAGAGCATGATCAAAACTCCTTCCTTTGGAGAGCAATTATATATAGTATCTTTATAATTTAGTGAACTCTACTTGCCAGTAAACAGTCCCAAGTTCTATTTCAAGGTAGTTTTAGTAGCTTTTGTCCATCAGACTGCATGATCTGAGGAGATACTCGGTAGAGTTTAAGGGGCCAGAGACGTTATGAACTTACAGGGGAAACTTCTCCCTTAGCGATTACCTTGTCTGTTAGTTTTACACTGCATATAATAACTGCAGGGTACCTTTGTCTAGAAAATACTTTTCTGTGTATCATATGGTTGAAGAAAGGCATTTTCAAGACATCACACTACCCTAACAATTGTTTGAAATAACTAGAATGGGGACAGCATAAAAAAGGCTAGTGAATCTTATGGAAATATCCTAGAAGATAAGGATATACTTATTGAGAATGGACACATTCTTTCTTTAGTGGAAAGATTCCTAAGTCTTCTGTTTGCTTAGTTTTAAAGTATCAATAGAGTCCTTGATGAATGGAGATAGTCTGTCTTACCAGCAAAGGAGGTTACAAGCTCAGTGCACAGTAGATTGAGAACAGTTTAGGGGCATAGCAGGGTGCACCTTTTCTGGTTTATCCATTCTGTAGTCTTCTCCTGAGGAAGAAAACCAGCCTTGCTGAAAAGCTGATGCTGGATTCCTTCCTTCCTTATTTCTTTGATAGGCTGGTTGCCTGCTGGTAGCTTTTTTGGAACTGCAATTCTTTCAAATGCTCCAATTTTCCACAGTCACCTCTTTTTTTTTTTTTTTTTAAGTGCAAAAGAGAATCCATGCTAATAGTGTTGTACTTCCCAGAATTTAAGGCAAGACAACTCACCTCTTACGTGTAACCATGTGACTTGGGAAATCACATATTAATATCAGCATTCAAGCAAGATGCTTTTTACTATGTGCCAGTCCTTAAGATAAAGGGAAAAATACACTTATTCTTCCAAAAACTGATCTCCTGAGTTTGATTCCTGTGAATCCCATATATATGACCCCTGCCGAGAACTTTATGCTTCTTTATCCTCTTTCCTCACCAAAATTTATGTCCAAGTGACAGTTGTGAAATTCCTCGCCCACCTCCCCAAGATTAGCTGAGGAAGAAAACCTACATGAAAATAGTGTCATATGTGATGTTCTTAAGAGACTGCTGTAGGTGCTGGATGAGGCTGAGTCTGCAAGGGGGACCTTCTGGGAGACTAGTCTGCATTAGGTCTCGGCTGAAGTTCCCTAATGTGGGATGTAAAGCATCTGAATGGTTCTCTGTCACGTGATGTCTGCTGTTTAAACACGAGGTTGAAGTGCTACAAGAAATTGAAATGCCACAAGAAAGCCAAGTGCTTTCTCCAGCTCAGCAATTTGTGGAGCTAGTTGTAAACTAACAGTATGGAGACACAGAGAAGGGCTTATGTTCCTCTCACTTTATGAAGCTGAGGCACAAATGTGTATAGAAAGGCATGTTTCAGTTGTAAAGCAGCGTATAAAATAGCTTTCCAAGGTACCGAGATAAGCATCCTTAGACTTCACTGCATGTGATCACAGATCCTCACCAGAATTAGTGGTATCAGTGGGCCTGTCCTTATTTGCTTCTTGGCAAGCTGCGACCCTGCTTCTGAGACATCTCTTTGAAATATGTTTCAAAGCTGGTTCGATAAATGCCAAGCTTCATGGGAGTATCTCACTGTGAGAATCAGAAGATGTACACTCATATATAAGAAACCTGTCCATGGCATAGCCTTTGCTGTGCTTTTTCTTTGGCTTGACAGTAGTGCTGAGAGAGTGCTTTGTTCTATGAGCTATTGGGTCATCAGTGAGTTTTTACTGGTAATTGCTGTCTCAGTGACTTTTTATTGATCATTTAATTTCTGCCTCCAAACAAGTAGGAGCAAATATTTTTCAGCCCCTTTAACCTCCTTAACGTTTCATTCGTGTTCTGCTTCCCTCTCCCCTGTGGCCAGCCCGATGCAAATAGGTGGACAAAAAGATTAATAGAAGAAAGGAGATACCTTCCTCCTCTCAAGTGCCCTGTGGCTTGAAGACTGTTATTAATAGCTGAAGTAAAAAAGTGTTTCATAACCATCCTCTTGCTCCAGCTTCCTTGCCAGGCCCCTTTCCTTGGTCCCTGCAGAGAAAGTGTGAGCTCATCTCTTTCCAATGCAAATTCAGCTTTTGGTATCATACTTGGATTCTTTTCTTATCATGGGTGGAATATTTATTTTCTGCCAGCTGGTTGCTTTAGGCAAGCTGCTATTTGCTGGGATATCCATCAGCATGCGGGGAACAGGCCTAGCGAAAGCTGTTCACGCGCTTTCTTTTCCTCTGCTCTGAAAATGTTGCTGTCTGCGCAGTGCATGCACACACCTTTATCTTTACACAGTGGTTGAAAAGGAGATTCAGATATTTTGGGGTGGAAACAGAAGTTGAAAATGAAATGTAGGTGTTTCAGTCTGAAATATTTGGAAGTCCCTGTGTGGCATCTGGTCACCATACAGCCCACGCATGACAAAGCTTTTGTGTGTGTCAGGAGATCCATAAGCTTCATGGATTTCTTCCCTTTCATGCGCACTTTGTATCTGATTTTTTTTTTCCTGTATCTTTAGACATCTAATGGATCTGTACTGAAATCTGTCAGGTTTTCACCCCAGATGACCAGGGAAGAATGGGAATGGCATACTGTCATCTATTACCTCTTTTCTGTATGGATAGTACAGTATAGTGCAGCATGTTGGATCCTTTCAACTATCTCCCCTGCTATATTTTCACTGAGTTTTTACAAGACTTCTTTACCAGCTAAGCATTGTCTTAACAATTTTACTTACTTAGAGGCTCTGAGAGAACCTTTATTTGGAAATCAAGTGAGATGAACTGTAAAAGAAAAATGGGAGGAAAGATGAGCAGGAAGGTTCTGCTTGTCACTCTGAAGAAACCTTTGTGCACTTTTCTAATGAAAATCTTTAAGCTGTACATTCTGTTAATGTATTTGCTGGGTATGTGCCATTTCAGGGACGAAGTAATATTTATCTTATGAATGTCTCATCCTTTCAGGGGCTGCTAACTTGATGAATACAAGCAAGCTGCAAGCTTTTCCTTCACATAAAACAGAGGATGCTGTTATCTTCTGAGCATGTTTCACTGAAATTCTGTGTTGGTTACATTTTCTGGTGGTCAGTAAAGACATTCACATGTAAACAGTAAATTTTGGTGATATTGTAGAGTTCTGGCTATTGAAATATACTTTTGCCACTGGTAGCCTGGCAGGCTTTCTGCATTTTACCCAGTAGGGAAGCTATAGGTGCCTAGTGTGCTTGTAAATACATTTATAGTAAGTACAGTTAATAAAATGTTTATTTTCATGCAGAAAACTGGCTCTGAAGCAAAGAACTTGCAAGGGAGCAGAAGCACTTGTGAAACTTGATATGATATGGCTGATGTTTTAATTTGGAAAAAACGCTATGACAAATTTGGACAAATACTAATGTTTAGGATTTTCAAAATATACTTGTAAGACTTTCAATTGAAATAACTTTTAACACCTTTAATAGTTTTAAGTCAGATGAGTTCAGTTTTGTGGATGTACAAAACTTTTCAGCTGATCTGAAAATCTAATTGTTGGGTTTTTTTTCCTGATTGTGTCAGTGTCGTCGTCCCCTTTGTCAAATTGGCCTTCGAACCAAAACCACAGCCTCTTTGCCTTCCTGTGTTTGTGAGCATTGCTGGTGTGAGTGTATCAGCGATGACTTGCAGTACTTCTTCCACTGCATTAGGAGCGAAGGAACTGCAGCTCTACAGAACTTGACTGCAGACCTGTGTGTCCTGCTGTGATACTGTTCATGCCACGGTCACCGCTCCATGTGCTTCTCAAGTCTTGGAGATCAACCAGCTAGGTAGATAAAGTATCTTTCCAGGCAGCTTTTCTAGAGCTATGGTCACTCAGGGTTAAATTTCCTTTGGTAGTCCCTACTAGGATGATTCTAACTGCAGAGATGGATACAGCACAGGGTAGATCTACATTTGTAAATAGTGTGGTACAGCAGAGGTAGATTTGTAACATAATTGGTGCTTAGTCCCCTAAGGGGACTGTACCAGATGCCCCTCTGACTGTAAATGGTAAGTAGAAGCTGATAGCATACCTCTGCTCACTTGTAGAGGTAGCAGCTAGGGGCTAGCAACTTAATCTTAAACCCAAAAGACACATCCCCCAACCTGTCAAGTGAAGTGAGGCATAAGCCCAATTTCCTTGCAGCCCGCAGCAAGCCAACAACCAACACCAGAAGCTGTTCCACTTTATCCTGGGACAAGTAGCAAGAAGTCTTACAGGCAGACCAGGCTGAACCTCGATTCAGGATGATGCCAGAGCCAGCCAGGGACAAACATTATCTGTTGTAAAAATTTGGCCAATTTGGCCCATGCTGCAGTTGAAAATCAATCTTGAGCTCCCTTAATTAGAACATTGGCTTCTATTTATGGGTATAAGTTAATGAATATTCATAAGACATGTTGATTAAGATGATGCTATTTGCATATCCTTCCTAAATTTTGAGACCTTTACCCTTAGGTATTCTAGTATTCAAGATATTCATGTTGCACCAAGGGAAACTCTGATTAGGTATTAGGGGAGAAAAAAATTCGTAATGAAGGTGGTCAGATGTTGGAACAGATGCTCAAAGACGTTGTACACCTCCATTCTTGGAGATATTTAAAACTTGACTGGATAAGGCCCTGAGCAATGTGAACCATCTCTGAATTTGATTTTGACTTTGAAGTTGTTCTGCCTTTGAGCAGAGGATTGGGCCAGTTGACATCTAGAGGACATAAATAATCCTACAATTAATGCAGAAGAAAAATGTTCCTACACTTTTGGCATTCATATATTTATATATGGGCACAAATAAGTAGCCAGTACTTTCATGGTTAGTATTACTCCAGAGGTAATGAAATAATCCTGTTAAGTGTGTTGCAATATTTTCTAATGAAGTCTCTGCCTTCATTAAGATGGTTACTCATCATGAGTTCATTAACTAGTCAGCATATCTGATTGTAATTCTGTCATAGCAGCTGGTCAGGATGGAGCCTAATTTCTCCTGCCTTCCTCCAGGGCTTAGTTTGACCACTCAATGCATGATGAAACTGCAACAACCACCTTGCCTATACTGAGGTGCCTCCAGATGAGTTCTGATGATTCATACAACATGATTTAGGAGACTGAGGGCAGCACATACAGCTGAGGGTGATACTTCTGAAGTTGCACTAGCCTGAATGGCCAGGGCTGGTTTAGAGGCCGCATAAAATGCTAGCACAACTTAACAATGAACTTTTCCAAGGGAGATAAGACTTTTAACACATTAACAGATATATATGCCACATGCAATTGCTATGTGTAACCTGGTCCTAGTCCTGCCTATGATTACAGCCCCTGGAAACCTTACTGAAATGTTATGCTAAGAAAAAACTACAAACTTTCTCTGCTGTACAGTTTTTCTGAAGATAATGTGAAACAATTAGAGGCTAAATGACCAATCTACGTCTTCTGTCTGCTTGGTATGGAAATAGTCACCCAGTGAGGGAACAGTAACCAAACCATGAGATGAAGGCAATCGCTCGCACAGAAGGCAGTTTCTCATAATGAATAGCAAATGTATGTAGTGAGTGCAGTTTGCAAGCCAGAGGCTAAGATTTCCTTTACTAGGAAATGTTTGTGTACTAATTCTCAAACAGATTTGTAAAAATTAGAGCTAGCACAAAGGGTGAGTTTTTGTAACAAGCAATTTATTCCACAACAGTACCTCCAGAGGTATCTACAACACAGAAGAAGGAAAAGCTGCCTGGAGGTAGCAAAGGCTACATCCATATCAGGCTTTTCAGGGAAGCTCATCACATCAAAAGCCTTGACAGGAAATGTAACAAAACAAATACTAGCTGTACAGCTGGATCAGTCTTAGAAATGAACATACATACTGCAAAAGAAGAATGGGTACCACCTGGCTTCAGATCTCTGCATGTTACAGAAAGCAAGGTGACTGCCGCGTCAGTGCTAGCTTGTTGTGAAGTGTGGAGTGGCCATGCCATAGTTCATCCAGAGCAAGCGGGCTGCTGGCTCCCTGCATCTTTCTGAGAATCCTGATTGTTCTTACCCAAGGGTTGCTGCAAAGAGTCTTAAAGTGGGAGAAATTCTTATGTGTAGCTGTGGGCCCTGCACCTACCAAGGGTAACGTGTTCACAGGCACGGGGCTAATCTTTACCTTTGGTTCCACAGTCTGCAGCCCTGAAAGTTGGTGGGAAAAAGCGTGAAGTCTTGTAGCCCTCATTGGCAGGAGGGGAGTATAGTCAGGTAACCTGTGGAAGGAAGTCTTCTGTGTGCCGTCTTGGGCCAGATCTGAAGTGAGATTACTGACACTTACCTAACTGCTCTCACAGCTTACCAGTTTCGTGAAGGACTACTTTCTGTTGCTAGCAGCCAGATGAGTTGGTCTGTATTATGCAGGGGACTAAACTATATGATCACAGGGGCAGTGTAAATTTCTGAAACTCGACAATCACCTTTGCAAAAGCCAAGCTGACTTCACAGGGCAAATGCCTCTGGGCACTTCTGAGATCCAAATTTTAGGACTGATGTGACCAATATCCTGGTGGCATTTTGAATTTTCACTTTATTTCTTAAATTAACCGTGGATAAAGACTGTTTCTTTGAGCAGTTTAAATATAATAATTTTTCAACACTTTCAAAGGGAGGGATGTGGCTTGGTAATGAAGAAAGTTACTGGGTCAAAAGTTCTGAAAAATGTTGTTTGTTTACCCACCAGACAATACAGTATGGATATTAGCAGTATGGCCTTCCTTTTAATTCATCTTAGCCCTGTTCAGCCTAGGGTGGGAGAATGGTTCAGTTACTGCCTGCATTACCAGACAGCTTGGGGCCTCTGCCAGGGTAGTGTTTCCAGCCCTAGCAATGTGGTGGGAGCTGAGTTCACCAACAGCTGAACTAACATCAGGATGCTGGGATAGTTTTGAAAATTGAATAGAAAAGGATTGCACCAAGTTTTGAAGTGATATTCCTGCTATAGCACAGCTTAAGGATTTTCCTTGTAATGTAGGGAAGAGGAAATGTTATATGATAATAAGGTGATAGTATGGAGCAATACTCAATGGATATGGGAGGGGAATTGAGCAGGTAAGTGGATCAATAAAGAGTGGCAAGTTTGATGCTGTGAATAGTTAGCTGCTCTGGATGAAGCTTCTCTAGTTTCCTTATCTCAGTTTTACTTGGCATCTGAACTTTGCTGGAACAGGGGGTGGCCAGCCATGGAGTTACAGCTGCCGCATCCCCTTTGGGCATCTGTGTTTATGTGAGGATGGTATGCTAAAGTTTTGCTCTGTATGTTTCTAGCTTCATCTTCCTGCGGATTGCTTTCCTAGCACTCTATTTGAAGATGTCAGCCGCTTTTCTTTAGGATTTTCAACAAACATTTCCCTTTGATCAGAGGAACACAGAATATACTGCGTCTGTCAGTGGTGCTGCTTTGTGGTCGTTTCGTGTCTCTTGTGGCCAGCAATAACATTTGTGATGGTAGCTGCATAGGTGAAAAAACCCGCTCGCTGGTTTGGTCTATAAACATTGTTCCCAGTTACTTGAGCAAAGTGCAGAGCTCGGGTGCAGTTGCATTTGGTCTTTTTAAGTTAGTGCTGAAGGCGGGAGGTGCTCCATAAATTGCAGTTACACTATTGACGGTATGGAAGGCAAAGTGCTGTTTTATTTTGGGTTTTTTTTCTTACTCTTGCATCCCCTCCCACTCTGAAGAATGGAGTGAGCATAGCCATTAATTCTTCTGAAGGAAAAGATTTCTTAGGGTTTTTCTGAGAGGACTTTTCAGGAGAGCAATAGTTCTGATCTTTGCTGCAGTCAATGCCTCCACTCTCCCAGGGACCTCCAGGAACTGGATGTGTGAGGACCTTGAACCTAGCTCTCTTCTGTGTGGGACAAGAAGGGGAAAAAAATCATGAAGTATGAAACTGTCACTGCCATAGACTCATCCTTTTCCTAATTTTTGTTGGCAGGTCCAGGCAAATTAAAGCCTTTTTTTAAGTTTCAAAAGCTAATTCTCACCTCTAGCTAGGTGTAGGCTACTGCAGTTGCACTAACTCACAGGGTCACTCCTCTGTACCTGTGAGAGTAGGTTTAGATAAGTGGCTGATGTAAATGCCAAGCAATCACAGACCTTCTAATTTTGGGCCATGAAAAGCTTGAGGTTCCCGGTAAGATCCTACCTGCATCTCCCATAAGCAGTGGCCATGCAGATGAAGATGGCCATGTGCTCTCTCCAGCAGCTGTCGCTGTTCTGGAGTCTGAAGTAATTGAAGAGCTGGAAGCTGGTAGAATACAGCTCTGAAATACTCTCAGCTGCATTCTCCTGAGTGTATTAATTTTAGCATTCACAGGAGAGTTTAATAGCCTAAAGCCAAAAGGGCCCATTAGCTCATGTGGGCTGCGCTCTGGTATATCACAGACCATTACGTTTCCCCCATTTATGCCTTTATTGAGCCCAGTAACTTGGATTAGACTGAAGTATTTTGAGCACTACAACAAAAAAATTAGGCTTGCCTATTGTTGCAGTGAAACTACGCTTAATGCTTCAGAGAAGGGTGAAAATCCAGGAGCATTCTTGTCCATCTGGCCCGGGGGTCTGTTTCCCTGTGTAAGGCAAGTAGTGGAGACAATTACCAGGTACAAGTGAGTTCTTTGTACTCTGCTCAGCCCTGTTGAGTGCATGTAGTGGCCAGCTCTGATATTTCAGAGACAATTAGCGGGGGAAAAGGAGAACGTATCGCACCACCTACACTGAACAGCGCTTTACCTTCTAGTCCATACAAAGTCTTGGTTGGAGTCATGATGTTTATTGGCTAATAGCATGTTATTCAGAGATGGGAACAGTGTTGAAATACATTGTGTGGCTGGAAAGCAGATCATAATGGAATTTATAATTAAAAAAGTATCTGTACTTCAGCTACCATGAAACCATTGCCTCTGCAGTTGTACTCTTGGTGCTAGACGGTCTTGAAACATCTACTTAAGTCTCATTAAAGCCATGGGGATGTAAGCATAAGCCCAAAATTATATATATGATGAAGTGATGACCTGAATTCAGACCATAATGTCTTTCTGCTTTAGGCTTTTGTGATATAAGATAGTGAAGAGCTCACTGCATTACTACTAACAGTATTTACTTTAAGAATAAAAAGTTTGATATACCTTGCTAGAAGTTAGCCTCTTTGGTGTAGGAGGAGGTGCTTTCTGCTGGTTACTTTAAGAAGTTCTAGCAAATGGAACAGGATTTTTTTTTTCTTCCTTCCTTCTGTACACTTTTATTTTGAATCTTGGCTCTGTGTCCTTGTCTGCTATTCTATATACAACTTTTCTCTGGCAGGTATTTGATAACTTCAAGATTATTTTCTGGCAAATAAGCATTTCCCATTTTCTTGCCAATGCTTCTGATCCATGAAAGCAGCTGAAAAAAGGGGACAGAAAAACCTATAAGAAGGCAAGGTTGTGATGTGGGGATTTTTTAAAGCGCTTTGCACACTAGCTGTCTTTTTTTTTTTTTTTTTTTCTTTTTTTTAAATACTATTCTTGGTTTGAAACTTTAATTCTGGGCATACATTTGGTGCCCAGATGGTGCAGACTCACACAGAAGCCCATCACGCTGTCAGGGCAGGCGGATACATATGTAAATATTTTGCCTTTTTACCCTATAATATTTGGCTTTGTCTAATCTAATTGCTGTCAAAGGCAGAATGTGAAGAATGCTTAAGAGGAGCAAACAATGAGGACCTCAAATGTTTGTATTGCGCTAACTTTGGAAGATGCTAGTAGACTGCAATGTAACTAATAATTTTGTTATGGGTTTTCTTGTTCATGCTGTGAATTCATGGTCTATGATCTAAGTTCATGCCAAGAACCTGAGGTAGAAAGGAACCTGTATTTCTAGTGGCATAAAAGCATCTTTAATCCCTTGGAGCTGTCGATACAAGGCTAATGGCTCTGCCTTTTCAGTTCAGGCTGACAGTGAGAGTTTTTTACCTGCCTCTTGGTGTATAGCGCTCTTTCTTATTTATATAATTCATTGCTTCATTTAATTTATTCTGTTGAGTGTCTATCTTAATGTATTTTTAATACATAAAAGCATTTCTAGCATAGCTGCCTCTCTGACCAGTCATAGCTAGTAGTAAACAGTGTGGCCAACCACATTAAGAATGCCTATTTAGTTATTAAAGGCCTGATCCAAAATACCATATTAATGGAAAAATGACTTTTGTGAGCTTTGAATCTGACTGCTTAGTGAGAAGGTTGAATAAAGCCAGTGTTATTTGAGGATGCTCGCAAAATGGATGTAGGAAACCTTACTGGTTTTCATTAACACAAGAATGGTTGCATTATCATAGGTTTCTGATCAGATGTGAAATTTGGCTAGGCTATAACTCATGGAAAGCATCAGCCTTTGCCAGACCTGTTCCTCTAAGGACACTAACTAGGCAGAGAGATTCCAGGAGATCAGGGCCTGGAGGTGTGATTATTGTAGAGGAAGGGAAGTGGCTGTAAAAGGACAGTGTAATAATATGACCAGAAGACAAACAAAAGCAGCATGTGTGCTTTTTTTCGTAGAAAACAAATGAAATCCTGACTACAGGAGAAAAACATTGCCCATTTCAGCCATTCGTGTTGCCATCTGAGGCTCATTATTCAGAGGTGCCAATAAATTCTATTTCAGTCTGCTATGAAAGTGTCTGGGTACCTTCAAGAGACATGTATGTGTCCTTCTGATTGTCTTACTCCTTGGCTGTGGAGTGGAAGGGGGTCAGGAAAATTGTTCATTATCTACATATATTATTTTTTCTGTGCTGTTTTTTATTACTGAAGGAAAGATCAAAGATGTATGCTTTGTGTAACTCCTGGAGTATGGGCATTGAGACACACCAAGATGTGAATTTACAATTTCCACGCAGTAAATGCTGGTATGCCTGCTGCTAGCTCGTGGTTCAGAGAAAAGAAATGAAAGAAGGGGTGATTTGCCACATATATATCTGATGGTGAAAGCCGACACTGGCAGCTACTGCAGGACCTTTGGTGTTTCAGAAGTTTGGATGCGAGCTTACCCTCCAGGGTCATGGGCCAGAGATAGCGGTGGTTGTCACAGTGGACTGATGGTAGGGATTGCTTTGCTCCTAATATTTGCTTTTGGTTGTCAAGCCTATCTGGTCTACAGCTGGGAGGACATGTTGCATTCACTTAACAGCGCTTTCTCTTCTGCATTTTACCCTCCCTAGGAGCAATTGAGCGGTGCACGTACATCAAGTACCACTACTCCTCAGCGACCATTCCCAAGAACCTCACCTACAACATTACCAAGACAATCCGCCAGGATGAGTGGCATGCCTTGCGTAAGTGTTGCTGGCTTTTTTTTCCTGTTCTCCTGATGTGCAGACCAAGGCAGGTACTCACTGATAAATGAGAACAGAGGCTTTGGCTGACAGCCCGCTCAGAGCCCTCTTCTCACATACAGTTTGTCTTTGCAGCAGACTGATCGATTTGTTCTTAGGACCTACATCTCTGTTTCTGCTGCTGACTAGAAATTCTGCTGAGGCATGAAAAAGTGGCGGTGGGGAAGAGGCATTCATATGCAGAGATTAATATTGAGTTAAAAAAATTAATAACAAAATCAATGCCCTATTTTTTAATTTGGTAGAATGCTCTGTATGTGAGCATATTCTCATGCAATTCATGCTGCTGCAGAGTTTCCTGCTTCCAGCAGAATTAATCGCTGACTTTTATTGTAGAGTATGTCCTGCTGCCTGCAGCTCCTGGGTGAGTGTGGTGTCACTCTCCTTTGAAGATCTAGAAAGAGAAATGTTGCGCCCTTAAAGGCACAGGGAAGGAGCTTAGCCCTTAGTGATA
Organism: Opisthocomus hoazin; assembly: GCF_030867145.1. Classification (NCBI taxonomy): domain Eukaryota; kingdom Metazoa; phylum Chordata; class Aves; order Opisthocomiformes; family Opisthocomidae; genus Opisthocomus; species Opisthocomus hoazin. The sequence continues at coordinate 9,169,229 of NC_134421.1, read as the reverse complement.
ATTGTAGCCAGTGGTCACCAACTTGTAAAACTTGCTGAAGCAACAAGATCTGACAGGGATGGAATTGCTTTGAGGTGTATTGCCTGGCCTTAGAGCTTTTATCCTTCTCATCTTGGAGAAGGAAAAGGGTTTTCACTGATGAAATGGAAGACATTGCATTTCCCAAGGAAGGATGCCACTGTAACTTCCTCTTGTTACTGCATAGGCATAAGGACTGATGAATGTCCTGAGCTCCTTGATCTCCGTGGAAGCAGTTAACAGCTCCTTGAAGATGGCAGGGGTTGAGGGATGCTGATTCTGCCTGAAAATCTTGAAAGGTGGTAGTGAGCAGCTACTATACAGATTGTGTCAGTTTGATAAATCTGTAAGACCCCTGGTGTTCCCAGGGCTTTCAGTCCCTGTTTCACTCCTGCCTTACATGGCTGTTGCTTTGGGAGGGTCATTTTAAGCTCTGGGAAGGAGAAGGTGTAATGATATAGTTGATTTCCTGCATTGGTAAGGTCAGGCCTGGTTTGAGACTCATTGGTGCTTGTAGGCCTGCGTGGTCATATCTGGTAAAGCATTAGGAAAGCTCTAGAGGGTCTTGCTAAACTCCTAATTTTTTTTGGAAATGTGTCTGTGTGCGATTAAACACATTCTTATTGTGACATGACAAAGAAAAGGAATATTGAACTCATGCCACTCAGAAGGTTGTAAGAGGCTGGTCTTGCAAAAGTGCTGGGCTCATTTGTCTCTGAAATCCGTAGATCAGATAGTTTGGTTCCCTTCAGTTTTTCTGCTATCACCTGTCATCTCTGCTGGTGTCAGTTTTATGTTAACATTGCTCACCTGTGGGCAAAAAGAAATGCACCTCCCCACCCAAGGCATCTTCTGTTAGGGTTCATAGGGCAGTAGGAAGGGTCTTTGGTTTAAGTTTTTGGCTGTGTATGTGTGCATTTGCCCCTGCTGTGAGCACCAATGACTTTCCTGAACCCATCCACTGGGAATCTCACTAATTAATGTAGGAGTTATTGTCTTAAAGAAGTTTGTCTTTATTTCGTGAATGGCTCGGGTAAAGGGCTATTCTGAAGCTGTATTTGTATTTTTTCAGTTTAAATATAATTACAAATATGACTGCCCATGTTAGTCCCTTGGTGTGTGCATCCTTTGGGATCAGCGAGTTCCTGACCCTGGTGTGTTGGCAGCTGACAGGGGTCTTCAGCAGGGCGTTTGTCAGCCTCCAAAGTGGCAGTCTAGACACACTGTGCTTGCACATTTATGTACCTGATCTGGTCCGAGGCCGTTGCAGGGTGAGGCTGCTTGTTCCCTCCCTGGGGAGGGTACACCGAGTGCGTGGGTGTGCATGCATATTTCTGACCCAGATTTTCTTGCTAGTTCATGAGTTAGGTAAGTGTAGGTAGATGTAGACAGAACTGAAGTTTGTATCTCCCTATCTAAATCAGGAAAGGAAAGAATACTTTGCTGAAGAGCTCTCTTCTCCGGAGCGGTTAGGTGCAATGGTGAATGTTTAATATATGGGATATATGGGTTAGCCACTGGAGGATGTGGAGGTCACTGCATTTAAGAACAAACTGAGCCTGTATGACTATTTCCTGTGTAGGAACAGCGACCTTGCTGTTTTTCTGTAACATCTGTTTGAAATGACAAGGGCAATAGCAATCTTTTGAAATCATGTTTTGGTTGAGGGGGATGTTCTCCCTTTAGAAAACACTTGCAATGGAGTAGACATAAAGTGGGACAAGACTCTAAATCCTATCAGAAAGTCTCTGTAATTTTAGTCCCTGCCTTCACAGCTGACCTGCTTCTGTACCTCTGGACTAGCTTCGTCCAGTGCATAGCTGCTTCAGCTCACCGCTGCCCATCCTGAGGCAGAATAGCATTTCCAATTCAACCTGGTCATTATTTTCCTCTGAACAATTCTCTGTTCAGAATTTCCATTTCACTGAGTGTTGTGACAAACAGTGAAGGAGCAGTGCTCAGGCCTGTTTTTCCTTATGCTCTTGCCATTGGTAGCTTCTCAGATCTGTAGCATAAGCTGGAGAAAGAAGAAAAAAAAAAAAAACAACAAAAAAAACCCCCAAAAAACCAAACCCCACAGCCCTATATCCTGATGAAACACTAGGGCAAAATGGCATCCTGGAGAATTTCAGAGGCACTAGAAAGGTGAAACCAGAGTTTCTGATTACCCTACTGAAGAAAATGCCTTTTCCAGGCTGAAGCCACTGCTGTCCTTTGACATACGTGTATTTTAATAGCGGTTATTTTCCTTCCCTGGTGCATGGGCAGCAGACAATGGGCCTGGGAAAGAAATCTGTTGCTTTGCCTGTGTACTGGGTGGGGGAGCACTGGCTCCAGCTGTGCCCAGCAGAATGTTTTTTTTAGACTGGCAGGGAGGACTGATGCTCCAGCAGTTTCTCTTGAATTGCAGGAGTGGATGAGGAACAATTAATTTGAGACTGAGGACCCCATGGCACCAGTCAGCACAGAAAGCAGATGTTCCTCTAGCTGTGCTGTCAGCTATGCTAGAAGAACCCAGGGGAGCAGCTGGACCTGGAGGAATGGTTGGAGCTGACTTTATAATTTCTGATTTTATCTTTTTTCATTTTGTTTGACATTTTAAAGATGGAACCTTTGCTCCAAATTGATTGCCTATGGCAGCTCGAGCTGGGGAAATAGGACTTCACTACCCTGCAATCACTTGCTCGCAACCATCTCTGGTTAAACAGGCGTGGAGAGAAGGATGATTGTACCTATTGCCAGCTCTCACCTATTGGGAGATAAATGTTCATCTAATTAGACAAAATGAGTGTCTATAGGAGCTGGGAGGGGAAGGGAGAAGGGAAGGTAAGCTGTATCCAACAACTCTGAGTATGAGTAACTGTCTCTTTATGGAAGATGCCAGTGTAATGATATGATTGAGTCACTATTAGGCATTTACCCTGTCACATTATGGCCTGAGTCTTGTGCACAAAAACTTGGTCCGTGGTTCTGCCTTCTGAAAGATTCCAGCAGCAGCACTGATACTTTTAGAAATGGAGGTGTATATGTTATTAGAACAAGAATCCCCCACGAATTTGAACAGTTCTGTATTTATTTGCATATTCAGTTCCATGTGTTTTATGCTGTTCTCCGAAGTTCGCTTTGTGTGCTGTAGATTTGTGTTTGCAGAACACAGGGAAAGTGGTCATAGCAGGGGTTTGAGCTGTGGAATATGGTACAGGCATTGGGAGGGGTGAACAGCATTTTCAGTTGATGGAATAAGCACTTTGGATGCTTACACTTTAAGAAAGTTGACTATAAAAAAGAGGCTATGTTGATGCCCATATTTTTTCCTCTTGTCCCAAAAGCTTCAGGAAACCATTACCTGGTATATGATGGCAAAGAAGGTGAAAGGCTGTGTTTGCTTTGGAAATGGTAGTACCACCAAGGCAATGAGAGGATGTGATATATTCAGTTTGGCATCCTCCAGGAACGAACAGTACTGTTCTCTAAAGCTACCATGAGGGGTAATGCACTCAAAGTCCAGGGACTATTTAATCTACTGCCTTACTCCTTGGAGCAAAACAAACTTGTTGGGTTGATGTTGTTTTACACCATCAGAAGCACTGTAGGAAGGTAATTTTTTTTTTTCTGCAAATAGGCTATAGACAACCCAGGCTGCAGCCTTTAAGAAACAACTAATTTACTTGTTTTGGGGAAACCAAATAGTGCAGAAAAGGGAGGAAGATACGGATAGAAAGAGAGGGATTGTCTTCATACTTTTAGAGCCAGTCTAAGATGATGATATTTTATTTTTGCCTCTAGCTTCTTTTGTTTAGAGCTTATGCTTCCTTGCTCATTTTTACCTTTGAACATACTTGTAGTTGCTGTGGCGCTTCTTTGTATATCCATTCCTTGAATGGTTTCAACAAGAACAACTGTGTAGGTACTACAGGATAGTGGGTTAGCCTGCTGTAGGCTCACACCTGCCTGGAGCCTCACAGGGCTGGGGGTTGTGAGTCATTCTGCGATCTTTCGCACTGTGGTCTTGGCAAGGGACGGGTGAAAGGGGACTTTTCCAGGGCTACCTTCTCTCTAAGGCAGGTGGAGAAAGTATTGTGGTTTTAGAGCACTGCAAAGAAGCAAGTTGCTGATGTGTGTTCCTGAAGAGCGAGATTTCATTTTGTCTCGGCGAACAAGTCAAACCACTGCCTCTTCCCTTTCTCCTGCCTTGGTAGCTGAAACGGGATAAACGCCGCATGGTGCTCAGAGCCTTTGTATGGCAGAGCTCCCGGTGGCTTGTGCTCTGTCACATGAAAGTCTCCACATCAAAAGAGAGATGAAAAATTCTTCCTTCTCTCCAAAAGCTTTTATTTTGCTGACTCATAGAGCCTATCATGTGAGGTAGATAGCTGCGGCTTTAAGTCTGTTATTTTTCCTTCCTCCCTATATATCACAAACCTGGACTTGTACTTTGGATTAGTCTGCCACAAAAGTGAGAATTTCTGTTTGTCTGTTCCTCTCCAGCTTGCCATTGCCACCGAGGCCTGTCTTCCACAGCAGCCATGTTTTGTGTGGGTGAACACGGGGTGTGCTGCATCTGGGCAGAGGGTGGCTGGAATTGCTATGGAAACTGGTCTTTTCCTGCTTAGGAATCGTGTTGCCAGACTGCTTTAGAGAGAACCAGTTCACAAATGGGTAGCTGGTGCTTCCTGAGAAATGTTTAGAATTCCTTGGGTGTTTTTTGTTTGTGGTTTGTTTTTTTTTTTTAAATTCTCCTTGCCTGGCGCTGTGAGATCTCCTTTGCATGTCTCTTACCCCACTGCTTCTGCTGCTGTACCACAGGATGTGGGCTCTGAATTTAGAGCATTGGCATGGGGAGCTGCTTTGTCAGAAGAGGAACCATAATGCCATGTGTTAATTGGAATGATAATGTTTGTCTGTGCTGTTGAAAACTGCAATAATCCTGTGTTTGTGGTGGTCTGAAAGCTATTTGAATAAAAAGTGAATTGTAAAGTCAAAAGTAATAGCCTGGCACATTCTGGAGGCGCAAGATTGGAGGAAATGAAGGATTTCTATAGGATGTAGAGAGTGGTAATATTTTAATTCATATAGCATCCAAGCTGAAAGCTGAATGGATTTTATCAGCCTTAATGGTCTGAACTTTGCAGGAGATTGACTTCCTCATTTAGGCCTACAAAGCACTCAAATGCCTCCTTATAACCAGTAAAACTACTGGGGGGGGAGGGCTGAAAAAATCTTTTGTGGAGGTCAGTTGTGGTACTGAAGGCAGATGCAACAATTAGCGCCCTGGAAAAGACTGTAATGTCTATACTTCTAACTTCTACAGGCTTCCCAAACCTTCTCGCTCCATGGAACAAGATGTTGAGATTTGCACAGAAGCTCAGTTGATAGCTTGGCAATGCATTAGTAACACCAGTAGGCTCATGGGCTTGACCCTGTATGCTTTTATAAGCAACAATAAATATTTCATTGTTGTATCTGTATTAAGTGCTGACCCGAGAGAATTTTTGCCTTTTTTTTTTGTTTTGTGGGTACTACTGAAAGAAGTGTTTGAAATAAATATGCAGCATCCCACTTTTCTTGCTCCTTTCTTCCACTCTCTCCCGCACTCCCTTGGGTCTCCTTCCATTCCTATTTTCCTCTACAAGGAAATGCTGTTTCATTTTTAATTAGCTACCTTGACCCCCAGATGGAGGTACACCTTGAAGTATGACATCGCCCTGCTGGTCAGTGCCATTTGGCTGACAATATGATGTCATTCCTTAATGCATTCATTATTAAAGCAGATCGGGCAGTCATCCTTGAGGTCAGTCTGGCAGCAGGTGCTCACATGCCTGGAGGTCTAGTGTTGTTGGAACTCCATCATATCTATCATTCCCATAGCTAATGACCAGGTGGTAGTGACAGACCTTCTCATTTCCCTCTCTCTCTGCTGTAGGGTTTTCTTCATATCCTGCCATTTCATGCTAAGATATAAAAGCCTTTTTTTTGGCATCAAAATCTAAGACCTATTTTGAAATCTGTAAGGGATTTTATTGCTTTCTGCTAGGCTTTATCTTAGGATCTGCTAATATGGTTGTCAACTTAATACCTACACTACTGAATAGCTTTCCCAACTGCTTACTACTATTTATTTCCCATGCTACCTCTGCTTCGTGGAGGCAGAAGAGCAGGGCAGGAGTAAGGGAGGAGGTCAGTAGACCTCCCAGTCCTGAGTTGACAGGGGTCTCTGAGTAGGAAACGTCGCCAAGATTTGGGATGGGTGGAAATGAGGACAGGGAAAGTGGTGAAACTTTGTGCTGGTGCATTGGGAGAGGTGAGACAAGGGATTACTGAACATTGAGACTGGGATAAGGGCTGGAGTGGCGGACTGGAACAATTTGGAAGGGAGGGTGCAGAAATGGCTGAGCTCTCTGATTGTGTGTGTTGGAGGGGGACGGGGATTGAACAGGGGAAGGATCCCCTCCAAAGCCCTGTTAAAGTGCACAAGTCAGGAGTCTTACTGTACATCTGCTGCTAACACAGCTGCGAAATGGTGGCAGAGGGGAGGTAGGAGGTATCATCCTGCTCCCTCAGCCAGCAGCAGCTTCCACCAGCTCACTTAACGGGGTGCTTAGGGGTGAATCGTAAGAGTCTTATTCTGCTGATGAACTGCTTGCCACTCATCTGAATTGGTAAGAAACCTCGCACTAGATTTCCTGCTTTTGCAGCTTGTAGTCTGTTTTAAAGGCAAGAAGTTGAAATAAAATCAGACGAGCATTTTTAAGCTTGCAAACACAAGCATGGAAAGTTAGGAGATGACACAGTTCAGGCTGCGTACTTGGCCTTAATGTATCTCCTCTGAGCACACTCTTTACCAAGTCTTTATTCACTCTAATCACATACTGTGTTTTTCCACAGGACCCCTACCTTGTTCCATATGTTTGGGATGTTCTGTTTCCGTTCAATGATGTCATCAGTGTTTGGTTTCTTTTTCATTGCTTAATGTATGATTGCTGGTCTTTTTATTGCAAAATACACAACTCCTAATCCAGAGACAGTTAACCATTTCATGAGCTTTGTCGCATTTCTAATTATTCTGCTGAAGTATGGCATATAAAGATAAATATATTAATATCTAATAACCTTTTGAGGTGATCTGTAATTTCCGTTTTAGGCCTGGCAATTCAAGTTAACTTTTTTGGGGTTTTTTGCGTGTCCAGTTGGAGATAATGAAGACTTGGGTTTTACAGTGCTTAGCATTAAACAACCTTTTGTATCTTCCCAGCACACCTCCCATTGACTTTCAGAGCAACTAGAAGTGCTCTGCACTCTGTAAATTGGACTTCAAATGGTCACCCAACTCACGCTGGGTCAGAGTAAATGATGAAAACGTGGCTAGGGACCACTTCTAAAGAGATTTCTTGGACTAATTGACTTAGCATCACCAAGGATTATTGATGTAAGCGTAGAGGAAAGTGCTTGTGTGAGAGGGAGGAGGAGCTGTATGTCAACTGACTGATCTCAGCTCCTACTGCTCTAAGCTGAAGGGTAGCATGTGTTCTCACCTTTCACACTGACCCTTTCAAAGGGTCACGTTCTGTATTTCCTAACTTTGACATGCTTGGCTTGGCAGCCTTCATAATGTTTTGATATTTTTTGTTTGCTTTTGTGTTTTGTTATATTTGCAAGTGCAGGCACTTGGATTCACCTTGGCTTAGGCAATGTTTTCTGTTGTCTTCTTTTTCCAACATGACAGTGGGAGGCATGTTTTTATCTTCATCATTGAAAAGAGTCTTGGGGTATTTATGAAGCTGTTCTGAGTGCAGGAAAATTGAGAGCAAACCCGCTCCAGCCTTAGTGGTTGCAAAGGAGTATTAGAGACACTTAGCCTGTTGCAATGTGGAGATGTTGACAGGTAAAACATACCATTGCTAATCATTTCCAGTCATACAGCCAGTCAAAATATAGATTTATTAATATGCATACAGAGCTCTCCGTTTCCCTTCTCTCCCTCTTGAGAGACACAGAGGGGGGGAGAGATGGGCGTTTTTCTATGTCTCTTGGCTAATCAAGAATGATGCCTCATGCATTCTTGGGGTGAGAACACAAGAAAGAACAAACAGGATGATTTAGTGGGTCTCTTCCATCTGACTTCTATAATTTTTGATTTATATACCAATTTAATGCCTAGTTTATGATGATTTATATCCCAGTTTATTTATACCCCTGTCTGATGCCCCACCCCACACTGTTAGTGAGATGGAAGCCAGCCGGTTAAATATTTCAAGGTGATTACATGCCGCACATGGCGTTAGTAATGAGAAGTGCTTCCTTGCTTCAGTGCAAGAAGATAGACTTGAGGGGAACATTTTGGAAATGAGACTATTGTGATTTGTTCACAAAGCCATGCGCCATCTGCAAGGGAACAGGACAACATCCAGCATGAGATATATGGCAACAAACTTTGAATCAAACAGCCTGGCTTTGACCCTGACAGAAGCTGCAGGCTGAAACATGTAGGTGATTTTTAGATGTTGATAGCTACTAGGCAGTGGTTGTCATTTTAATTACTGTTTTGCAGTGATGCTCTTTGTACATTGAATTACAGAATAAACCTGGTCCTAATGTACAACCAGGACATCCTCCTACTTGCTGCTTTGAAAAGGTCTAAAATGTGTGAATATTAATGTGTGAAAATTACATCCTCAGATTCTTATCTTGTTAACTGGGACATGATGGTTTTGGCCGTGTTGTCAGAACTGAATGTAGTTCTGGCCCAGGAAGACTGGATGAAGCTGAAGGATTTGTCTCAGGGCCCATCCCAAGACTCCTTAATTGGCTGGGTGAATCACAGTTTAGCTGTTCAGTTATTCCCTGCCCACCTCCAGGAACTGATTGCACAGTTGGTGAGGGACTAGGAAATCGGGAATATAAATCAACTGCAGGTATCTCCTGTGGGACTTCAGAGCTCAGTCTAACAAATCTCATCTGGCTGCTCTGGATGTAGGTTATATTTAATGGAGCTTGAGCCTGTGGGTCCCTCTGCATCACTGGAATTATGACAGCTAATTTGAGTCTATCTGCTGCTGGTGTGTGCAATTGATCAATAGCTCTTTCATAAATACAAACTCTCTCTCATCTCTGCCTTCCTCAGCTTTGTCTTTTCTGGCTTGCCCTTTGCATGCCTATTTCTTTTGGGCTTTTTTTTCCTCCAAACTTGATTCTTACCTAGATATTCTGAGAGAAGGAAATCAATGGAAGAATATCACTTACTGACCTAAGAGGGGCTTCTGTGCCATACACAACTAAAGCAGTAAATAATTCAGTAAGGTCCCTGTCTTTTCTTTCCTCCTGTAAGATTGGATTTATTAAAATTTTATGGAAGGGGACATGGAGGTGGTTGAATTACTGGTTTTATCTGGTACAATCTTTAGCAATGCTTTAGGTGGTACTAGCTGCTCTTTACTATAGGCACGTACTAAATAAGACTGTGGAATTTATTCTGCAGCATGTTATAATCTCATATTTGAGCATGATGTAATGCCATTCCTTGTAACTTTCTCTCATGCCTGATTGTGTTGCCGTGGGAAGAAAAGTGTTAAACTGCCAAGGCAAGGCTTAATCTTTTTTTTCCCAGTATCGGGAGGAAGTCAGCCGTGGCAGGAGTCCTTATACACAAAGATCCTAATCAGAAGGGAGCAATAGGCTGGGGACTAAGAGTTTGGTTCTTATACCAGAATAATAATTTTACTGAACCAAGAATAGATATTCTGAGATAAAAATAATGTGAAATTGGCATCTGGGTGCAAAATAGTCAATATACTTCAGAAAAAGAAAAATGCTCCTTGAGACTTCAGATGTTTTGATATTCCACTGAAATGAACAGATTCCACAATTACACTTCTCTGTTAATGCTACTACTGACAGTGTGTGGGGCACCTTCCGCTTTAGCATCTTGAAACACTTGGGCAATGGCTTTCATTCGGTATCCTAACAGGGTGCTGAAGGAGGAATACAACCCAAGTACACCCATTTCACATGTAGCATAAGAGTTACAGAGAAGTTAATTGACCTGCTAAATGTCATGCAGAGAGTGAGTGGGAGAGCCAGAAACAGAGCTCAGGTCTTTGGACTCCCACTGCTGTAAGTGCTAGACAATGCTACCTCCTGTAGTGCAGGAGATTATGCAGCGTATCTCCTAGAAAAGACTATTGCAAAACCCTATATCAAGGATAAAGTTTTTTCTAAAGATATTAAAAAAATGATATAATTTTCAAGTGAAAGCTTACTGGCCAAAACCAGAATCCATTACATACATTAATGGTTATTTTCTTTTAGAAATAATGGCAAAAGAACCTTCAAAGGCTGGTAGTGGATTACGGTGTACAAAGTGGGGATTCCTCAGCACCTGCTGAAATCCAGGTGCTCGGAGATATCTGAGGAAGAGCAACTAAAATCAATAATAGTTTCAAAATTTATCTCAGAATGTTTAGGTGCGGCAGATTTTCTGCCACATGTGAGTCGGGCTCTAAACCAGCGTCCTCGCTGATTGTCATGACAACTGATATGCACAGCAAGAATAATGGTACTCAGAGTTTTACCTTTGAGTAATCTTTACTGTCATTTTACTAGAAAAGTAATCAAATGAGTACATTTTGAGAAATACTAATTATCAGTCCTATTACAGAGCCATAAAATAATCTGGAAGAAGAAATGCACACTGAATGGAAAACTGCAGGCAAATAATTTCAAAATGGCCTTCCTGATATGGCCTGGTGAGAACGTGTCCTGTATGGTGAATTCTCCTTGGCCAGCAGAGTGGCCACAGCCAGCTCTGCACCTCATCCCAAAATGGCATGTGTGAGGAACCGATTGACAGGTATAGTCCTGTACTATGATTACTAGCTATGAACCATCCACTGCCAGGTTACATTAGATCTACCTGTGATTTATTCCCACATAAACCTAGTTTGCGCTGGTATTCGGCTCGTTTCAGGAGTATCTTCATCCCTCACGAAACCTGGCATATCAGGACCTATGTGTTGACTGTTTCAGATGTATTTTATTGCTGTTTAGGTCTTTGCATGAAAGCAGGGGTTTTATTCGGTAAATAACCCTTGGCTCTGCTACTTAACCCTTCAATAGAGCACTAGCCCTCTGTACTGACTTCAGCTGAAGTGTAAAAGTCTGTGGTGATGTAATTTTTCATGTGTAAGGAGTTGAGAATTTTTTTTTAAGAAGCAGACAGTTCATGCAAAAGCCTTTTATAACGGGGACAGGACAGACAAATGCAAAAACTACTTGAAATGGCAATAGGATTAGCTTTTCAGAGTAGTCCTCTAAAGTGTTCCAGGAAGAACCAGTTTTTTTATCACTACTGGGGGAGACTCAGTATTTTACTAGCCAGAAAAGAGAGGCTGTTTGTCATCAGCTGTTTGGATTCTTGATGAGTGTTTTGCTGTCCTTTTCTCAGAGAAGAGTTGATCTGTTGCTGTGTAGAAGCAATGCTTAGAGAAGACATAGTAGATACTGTTGTAGGGGCTAAGACCCTGTAGTAAAGTCTGGGAGGCCCCTAAACCTGGTGGTGTGGTTCCCAGAAGAGATGCATTAGCTGAAAAGGTTCCACCTCAGTGGGGGACTATGGAGAGCTAATCCCCAGGCAGCGATGGCCTGTAATTGCAAGCTTGGCTATGAAGTTGGCAGAAGCAGCTCCAGACAAAGAAGATATAGGTAGGAGGCTGATGTGGCCCCAAGTTATCTGCAGAGGGCTCTGACACACACAGCGATATCATCTTGGTGGGGTTAGGGAGAGCTAATTTGGGGCAGAAAGCCACCTGCTTTGACAGTTGCCTTCATTTTGATGTTGATAGAAAGGGAAAGACATCTGGTGGGTGACTGTTCAGTGGGATGGTTGGCAGCTCGAGGAACATTGCTGCTTTCCAAGTCTTTTATTCCTGTATTGTAGGCATGAGCAGAGAAAACACGCCCAGGTAGAGAAGCAGGACTCTTACAGCCTTGGAGAGTAGGGAGTGAAATGAGCTCTTTGTATGACTAGGACAGGTTTTGTTTTTTTTTTTCTGGATAAGCTTTTAGTGGTACCTTTAAAAATATGAATAAGGAAGCCAAGGTGATGTGCATAAACACCTGGGGAGAAGCTAAAAGAGAGAACAAAGAATAATGGAAAAGCTACTGGGGGAAATAAAAATGTGACGCCTAGATGCTCTTCTGCATATGGAGAAAACCTCTCTCCCCTGTTTATTATACATCAGTGTGGATGCATTAGATTCATGTGCAAATCAAACAAATTCCTGACATCGCTGGCACTGCTGAGACAATAACCAGAAGCGGTTGCCTCTGTCACTTTCCTTTTGCAGCAGAGTCTGACAGTGAATGAGACTGGCATGAGTTTGTCATCACTCACTCATTACTTTTTTAAATTTACTTCTCAGTCTGTGTGTGTCAAGCTCTTGGCACAACTCTGATAAGCAACAGAAAGGCTGAGCAAAGAAAGCGAGCCTTTCTACAGATCGATAGAGATCAATCTCTTAATTTTGATGGAGTGACAAAACAAAACAGCAATTAAAAGTATGTTTGATGCCGGGAGCTAGTGGGTAGCTCCAAATCCAGAGTACCAAGGGACACTGTAGGAAAGCTGTTGCCTGCATGATATTTATACTGACCCCATCAGAGGGATGATGTTGGCACAGTGATGAGGATCACGCAACAGGTAGCTATGCCCTGAGGCATGTGTGTGGAAGATTCTGGCCAAACTGTTTGACTAGGGCTAGGTTTGTTATTTTGTTATTTATCAGTGGTTCATGACACTTGCTGCAATGCCATACAGCTTTGGGCATATGTATATCCTAGACCACAGCATCCAGAGCAGAGCTGCAGGTGATATGAGGATGGGACTGTACTTTGGCATTCGTCAACATCTGTAATGTCAGCTGGTTCCAGATCACATGCAACTGTCCTGGAATGCAACACATCTTGTGCACTGACTTAGATAAAAGTCTAGGAGTGGGGTGATTAGTTCACTTAGGTGTCATGAGATCATTCGCTCAGCCATGTGGGACGTACCATGCTGATGCACTGAAGCCCAGCAAGCCTTACAGGTGTAGCTTGAAGGCAGCATGACTAGACAGCGTGTGAGATTCACTGGACTCGGTTTCCTGACCCAGTGCTGCGTACTGAAAGTCTTGCTCACTGTTCCATTCCAGTATCCAAACATCGGTCTTGGTGAAGTAGTTTTAAAAGGTGTGGCAGTACACAGTATTGTGAAGAAAACAGTTGTCCTGGTCGGATCACGCCTGCTTAGAGCACCAAGTTACAAAACCACTATGGTAGGCACTAGTCATGGAGCTGCTGCATATATGCATCTTGTACCCACCTGTATGTGAATGTCTGGGATGGATATAGAACAGGTGGCACAGGAGAGCAAGCAGTGTAAGTGGAATATTCCTGATAGAAAACATAAATAGCTGATGCTTGACTTCCTTTTATGAGAAGTAGAAAACCGGTTTTATTTTTCAGTGTCCTGAATTCAATATGTTGTGTTGTTTCCCTTGCTACAATGCTGGCATGATCAATAAAAGTAAATGAGACGCAGTTGGATGTAACTGTTCTGGTGGGCCTCTGGTGTGAATGAATAGACAGTGGGAACAGTGATGAGTTTTCGCTTTATTTGGGGGTATGTGCGTGTGGGAAGGCTGGAATAATGTATTGCTTGTGAAAGCAAGAGGCTTGACAGCATCGGCTAAAACCAGGCATACTGCAGGCAAGTGCTGGGCACTTTTCCCAGTTACAGCCACGCCAGTGTGCTTAATCACCGTGTACAAACTGTTGTTCTAGCAAGAGCTGATCCCTTGTTGGTGCGGTGCACTCTGCTGCCTTCAGACAGCTTTGCTGCTGTGTCTCAAGCATTCCCTTGCAGTATTGCCCTGCTGTTCCCGAAATGTAGTGCTATTGCAGCTGCAGCCATGCAGCTCTGCTCCCAGGGCTCACCTAAGAACATGTCTTGCTTCAGTGTCGTGCTCTCCTGGAGGAGGTCAGACCCTGCAGACTAGCATCCATTTGTAGGGTAGGAGTTCAGCTGGTGGCCCAAACCTTTAGGTCCTTGGCTTTCTCCAGCCCCTAGTTTTGGGGCAATGAGTGCCTTTGATGCATTTATACTCTTCTTGTCATATTGCTCTCTAGGAGCGCTTTGGCCCCTGACGCAAGTGTGTTGTAACTGGGCCTGACAGGCATGGCCCCGAGAACTTGTTGCACCAGTAGATTTCACTGGAGAGCAAGAGCCCTCTGGGGACACTGGTCAGCTCTTATTCAGCTGTGAACTGGGAGAAACAGTTAGCACAGAGCCAGTGATTTTTGGCTTTCTGTAAGCCCAAGGCACACAGGCTGCCTGAGAAGCCTGGCTGAAGGTGCTGCTGCGGTGCAGCTGGAGTGGTGCAGGGGGGCCATGGGCCTGCCTCCAGCCCCTGGGAGGGGAAGGCTGAGGTTCAGGAGCTGGCTGCATCTCTGCACCCCCCTATTCCATGGTGGTGCCCTTGTGTGCGTCCTTCTGGGGGTTTTACCAAACTGAACGCCAGTGCCAGGGAGGCATAATGCTGCTGAGCAGAGGAGAACAAAAGAGCTGCAGAAAGGGAGGTCTAAAAGCTTGTGGAGCAACATTACGTGGAAACCAAAGGAGGTGGAAATTTTTCACTGTATCATGAAGTGAGACAAAATCCCAGCACCTCAGGCAAACAGTAACAAGCCCCAAGTTGATGGAGTTGCCCTCCTGTGAAGCCTTAGCTGTTGTGGCTGTCCTGCTCTGCCAGAGCTGCTTTGGGGCTGCTCAGAAACAATTGCCTCTCTTCGCTCTTTAGGGAAATGGCAAGGGGTAGGCTGGGGGAAAGGTGCCAGCAAGCACAGAAGGGAAGAGAGAATAGAGAAAATTTCATGTTGAATGTATTCATCACTATCTATTCTAGGGTCAATTCTTGCCATTTTTTTGTATTAAATGAGGTGTTATTTTTAGATTTCCACATCCATACAGGGAAATTATTCTCAAGTGTTCCAGCTTTCATCTTGTATAAAAATAACCAATCTTCCATTGGTAGCACATTTATTCCATTATTTTTGTGTGATTTCTTTTATCCTTTCTTCTTCCGCCTCAAAAAAAACTTCTCCTTGCTTGCTCCCCTACCTTGGCTGATACTACTGGAGACACAGTGAGAGAGTGCTATTTAATGTTTTCACTCGTTGCTTTACTGTTCTGTTAGAGTTATGGGGGAAGTGCTGGTGGGTTAAGAAGGGGTTTAACCAGCAGCCCACCCACTTCATTGTGATTTTTCTTCAAAGAAGGGTCTGACAAAGAAGAGTTGTTCTGTTGCAGATTTGCAGAGTTCAAAGCGAGTGCCCTACAGATATAACTCTGATTAATACTTGGAACTGGCACATAAAGCTTATGCTATGCCACTGCTACTAATGTTAATGGCAGTCAGGCCTCTTACTCCCAGTGCACTGCTTTAAAGAGTAATAATTTACCCAGAAAAGTCCTGAGGCAAGAGAAGTGATAGTAGTTTATTAATTATTTTGTAAATTCTTTTGTCTATGGTGCTGGCATTTCTTTCCATCCATTTCTAAGTCATGACATTTTGGTGAGCTGTGGGCCTTGAAATGGGAAGGCAGGATGGTTTTTTTTCCATGTCCTTCACCTCTTTGGTGCCAAGAGCAGGTGCATATACTAGAATTCCAGGCTATATTTATGAAGGAGAGACAAAAGCCTCATAAGCATATTTTACATCCTCTGTTGCATATGCAAAATTAGTGGCTGGAGAGAAAAATGTGACCTTTAGGCAGCCATAGGAAAGCATACTGAGAAAGCTGCCCTGTTAGTTTTGATAGAAAGCAGTCCTGTATCTGGAGCATGGTTTTTCCATCAATGAGATGTATTTATAAAAGCATGTGCTTTTTCAGAAGGAACTGAATTGACGTACCTAATTTTGAGATATCTGGCCTGGAGTACGCTTGAAAAGGTCAGTGGAAAAGCGCTCAGTATTGCTTAGCAGCCCGAGTGAGATTGTCAGCATCTTGCTGTGGTTATGTACAGCAATACTTCCCAGTATAGAGAGTTGCCCAGCAAAGATGTCTGGTTGGCAGACTTGGCTGTATTTGTTATTTCTGTGCCAGTTAGACCTGAGATTTCCAGTGAAGACGCTGCTTGCTCACTGGAGGAGAGAACTTCAGGAAGGAACCAACTCATGGAGAAAAGGCTGTGTGCAAAATTGTACCATAGTACTGGATGTTTTTTTGCTACTTGTGAAAAGTGTTCTCTGCACATACAGTGGATGTTGGTGTTCCGAAAGCAGGACAACTGTAACTCTGGGATAAATTACCATACCGTTTTGATTTCCCAAAGCACTTGGATTACTTGGGATCCAAAATGACCCTGAAAGTCACAGGTGAATCTTGAAAATCCCATATTTGTTCCCAGAACAGATGAACCAGCACAAAACCTGATGGATGCAAACTGACTTGGTGGTCTGGTGTGAGATGGCTTTGGGAAATGTGGCAAATGGCAGGTGAAGTCAAAGGACTTCTTGAATACTGAGTTTCTGTCTTCGGATGAGTAGTCATAATTACAGCTACCTCTGTAGCTCGCACTGCAAAACCTGAGATTCCTTCAGAAATACTGTTTGAAATAATAATCTTGCAGCATGAGCTGAGTATTAGTCTGGGGGAGTGGGTCATTCATTAGGGTAGAATTCCTTTTCTCTCCCACCTTCCAATAAATATTTTTATTTATTGTTTCTTCACCTTTGCTTTTTTTCCTTCCTTCCTAAATGCATAAATCTTATTCTTTCTCACTTTAAATTACCTAGTATCCATATGCATATTCCTGTTGTTCCTGTATATAACTAGGGGATGATTTCCCAGCTGATTTCTCACTGCCTGATGTGGTTTTTTTATAGTCATGAGGCTGGTGCCAGGTGCCTCTTGGTAAGAGAATTTTTAGTTATTTGAACAACCTCAGATACTGGGGTTCATTTCTCTGCCTCTGCCTGTGGTGACAGTCAAAAGATAGAGAAGACATTGAGTTTCCTTTGATATGAGAGGCGAGTAGTGGCAAGCTGACTTCCCAGCAGGATGAATGGGCAAAGAGCTCCTGCTAATTCTCAGTATGAACTATCTAAACTACCAGCTGGAGCTGGGCAGGCAACGTTCAACTAGAAGCACGTCATCCCTTCTTCATTTGCTTGCTGACGTATCCCCATTGTTATGGGGAGCAAACTGGAGTATAGTGGTGGCCCTTAGTGGGGTTGGCAGTGGACTTGGGAGCAACATTTAGTGGCAGCAGTTGCTGCTGGAGCATGTGGCTGCTACTCCAGGTAGCAGCCTGGCTGGCATCAGCTCTTAAAAAAGTGTAGAAGGACTAACAGACCTTAATATATCCTGTTGGGCTGTGCAATATACTTTTGCCCCCTTTCCCCATTTCTAATCCTGAAACGGCCTCTTTTAGGCCACCTTGATTACTGGCACAGGCCTGTTGTGGATTTTGGAGTGGGTTAGTAATGCAAAACTCTGGTTTAGCTCCAAGTGGAACAGGATTGTATGGCAGGCAAAGTCTCATTTATTCAGGTAACATAGGCTTTATTGTCTTGAGTTCACATGGATGTTTTGTGCTCTAGCAAGATGTTTGACAGTGTCATCAAGTCGCACCATTATTGTATAAGAATGTAGTTTCTGAGTTTCATTTTTATGAGAGCACATTGGATAAACCTGGGATAATCCAGACTTTTTAGAAAAAGATGACTTTATTTTCAGAACTCTCTGTAGACCAAATATAGGAAAAACACCTTGTCTTTTAGGAGAAGATTGAGGACTGTAATTACATAAAATAGCATATACTTGCAATGAGTTGAATTTTCAAATTTATATGTTTAAAACAAAATCATACTCATCTGTTGTCCTTTCTCCAAACTGTAGCATGAACTAATAGTACTCAGAGTTTGTTTTTTCCATTATTGGCTTCTAATCCATAGCAATTAAAGAAACCAACAAGTTCCTCTATAACTCCCTAATAGGATTTAGAAGTTACCATGCAAATGTCACAGCAGCCAGATTCTAAAATCCTTCCTTTAAAAAGTCATTATGAATCCTTCTTATAACAGTCAATGTGGTTATTAGAATTTAATACTGCTTCCTGTCAGCCCTGTTCTTGTGCTTTCATTGGCTTCATCATCTCTCTGACATTCAGGTATTGAATATTTATCCATCGGATATGGGTATTTTCTTACTGAACATGTTTCCCTAAGGGAGACAGGGTCAGAAATTTGCTGCTAGTGAGTATGCAGTAGGGCAGTTCTTGTGAACTTCTTATATTACATGGATTAAACATGTCTCTGCATCTCGCCTTTGCTCTATTTCCCACATGTCCTCTCTCCATACCTATGTCCTCTGTAGAAGGGCAGACTAGCACCTTGCTAATAAGACTTGTGACACGTAGGCTGTCTCTGGAGGTAGCAGGAGCTACATGGTGGCGGTGGCTGTGGCTGGGCAGGCAGGGGCTTGCCTGCGCCCGAGTTGAGAGGTGACTTGGGCTTCTGCTTTCTTACAAGCCAAGCCCCAGAGCACACCTATGACAGGTTTCTTCTTCAACAGTTTGATTACAAGCCAAGTTTTCAAGCAAGATCTGGTGTTGCACACAAGATAATGTTGGCATCCTGCCCCCATGCCTATGCTTTCAGCCTCAGGATCCTGTGGGCAGCAGTTCCTCTGCACGAGCTCCTGCCTGGGGCTGCTCAGGTCCTTCAAGCGCTGCTTTGGCAGCTCGTGGACTCTGACTCTGTGCCTCTGTCTTTAGAGCTGCAGAACGTCCAGTACCGCAGCGTCACATCATCCTACGGAGTGGGTGGTAGAGCAAGCCGTGGTTTGAATTTGAATTTCTTGCAAATTATTTCTTGGGTAGGAAAATTTGTTTGAGTTCGTGAACCTCAGTTTTAGAGGTGCATTAACTGTAGAGAGAGCTTTTGACATGTGCTTGCTGCAAAGTCTGATGACGAGGAGGCTATCTATCTGCCTGATGGAATTTTTTTTGTAATCTTTTGATGTCATTTCCTTAACCTTGTGCTAGTTTTATCACAGGGATATCTTTTTGTTACATTCTACTTAAAAAAGAGAAGAACATAACTAGTTAGTTATTATTCTAGTTGAATCACTTACAGAATAAAATTCACACACAGCTGTCACACAGTTCTAGTATCCGAGGAATACCGGCATTATGAACTGAATGTTATTAGCATATTTATTATGAGCGGTGCATAGAATTTATTTATTAACCGTAATACACAGATAATTCACTCTTTATGTGCTTGCACTTCTGTTTTGATGTAGTTAATATTGAAAAAAGCTTGTATTTTTCAGTTTACATTAAAAATATTGATGATAAATATCGAGTTAGCTTGCTATTACTGTGTGTTGTGTGTCACCTCACACTCCCTTAGGGACAAATTTAAGGCTTCACTTTCTTAATATCCTTTAAGTAAGTGGCGAGGTGGATGTTCTCAGCTAGTATTGATTATCGCTGTCGAGTCTTGCAAATTTCAAAATGGCTGTGGGAAACATTTGATGTAGAATTTAAATCAACTTATAAATGCTAAAATCAACAAATAATTTTTCACCTTCATATTTTCAGTAGCAACCATACACTCCCTAGCAGAAAACAAATAGCATGTACTGTGCTTTATAAATTTACATCACAAAAGCAAATTAGTTTCATAATCAGTGTGGATTTTATTCACTGCCAGGACTAACACATAGTGACACAAGCCACACAAATACCCCTGGTTCTAGCTGTGGCTGCTCACGAATAAACAAGACTATTTCGGGGAGTAGCAGAACCAAACTGATGGGTGAACATGCTGACGCAGTATGTCTTTAGGAAGCCCTCGGCAGCAGTGAGCTGATGGCTCTCCGGTTGGAAAAAACCCCGTGTGTTTCCCTCTCTGGGGAAGGAAGCAGCTGCCCCTCTTCTGGGACTGTATCCTGCTCTGTCCTGAATAGCCTGATACGTTTGACTGGTGTTGCGGTTGCTCAGGATGCAGCGCAATTCCCTTAATCGTTGTTCGAGAACGTGCTGGCATTATTCAATAAATGCTGCACTGGGCTCTTGTCGTGGATGCCTCCCCAGCAAGGATGTGACTCTCTTGAAAGCTCTGCTTCCCAACTTACTGCCCTCCCTTGAGGGGAAGCAAAACGAGATGCATCATGCATCTTCCAAAGGGTGTAAGAGAAGTTTCTGTGGCTGATCTAACCTTGTGGTGGTTACTGTCTACTCTAGAGTCTTAACTGGCTTTTTAACATCTGGAGAGGGGAGGGTCGCTCTCTGCTCGGTGAGAAAGAACATTGACCATTTGAGAGAGACTGTCTGTCCCAGAGATTTTGCTTGTAAGGGATGGCAAAAAGAAAGCACGTGTCAAGGAGTCGGGAGGATTTTGAGAGCCATTCTCAGTGCTCTGCTGAGCTCACATGTAAGTTCTAATTTTCTGGGACCAGCATCTATTTTGGATCTTTTGAAATGTGTTGTTAAGTCTTACTTTCTAATCGCTTTCTGCAGTTGTCATATTAGACCAGATTCAGCCTTGGAGAAAGCAGGAAAACCAAAAGTGAGTTGGCCCATTTTATATAATGTCACATCTGCCACAGGGAGCTTAAGTCATGCTGCAGATAGAAGGCGAGAGATGGGGCAGTACATATATGTGTTTGTGCCTGCTAGCTCCAGCCCTGCAGGGGACAGTTGGAAGTTTTCTTGGCTGGTCCATTATCCTGGAGGAGAAAAGGAATTGATATTTACTAGACTCTGCACTGGGGAGCTCCTGAGCTGATTGCAGTTAATTCAATTATTGGAATTTTTGTTAACCCTTTGGTAAATGAAGACAGATCTTGTTTTACATTAAAAATCCATGAAGAATGCATAAGCATAAGAAACAACAACTCTTAGCCAGGGACTGCCGGAGGGATTAATCTGTAGTCAGGTTTCCTCAGGACACTGGATTTAAACAGGCTGCTTGCACAAAATATCAAAGGTGTTTTATTTGGAATTAGTGAAGTGGCTAGAGATAAATTTAGAAGTGTAGCTCCTTATCCACAGACATCAAGTTCAGAAGTGTGTGTGGGGGTTGAGTGTTCTGAAAATCAGTCTGCCTGAGGCATTTCTAGTCTATTCAGACAGAAATTTTTAGCTACAATCTCAGTGGTTCTGGGCACAGACTGATGTTGCCCCTCTCCCAGTGACAGGAGCCTTATAGTGTCTGAATAAACTCTTCAGTTTCCAGTGATCTCCTTATGTTGCAATTGTCTGGTTATATTCTACAGGAAAACTTCCCCTTCCTTTTTGTGTTCTTCAAGTACTCCGTTTTCATCCTACAAGTACCTGAATACAATTTCTCACAGGACAATGAGAGCAGAACCATACCAGGGAAGTGGTTGAGTCACCATCCCTGGAGGTATTCAAAAAAACGTGTAGACATGGCATTTTGGGACATGGTTTAGTAGGCATGGTGGTGTTGGGGTGACGGTTGGACTTGATGATCTTAAAGGTCTTTTCCAACCTGTGATTCTATGATACTCACTTGGGTTTTTCTCCTCACAGTTCACATTCTATTTCATCTCCAGAAGAGGGGTTCATCTTTCCCGCTGAACTTACCTCAACTAGTACATGCAGAATGAGGCTGCCTTTCCTCCTGCATTTCTGCTGTATCAGGTCCTCCTGAGTTGTAAATGTCCTTTAGCTTGAGGGATGACAGTCATACTAAGAGGATTATTGCTATTTGGTTGCCAGTGCTCTGCTCATCATAGGACTGTGGTGCTGGTATTTTGTTTCAAGCAAGAACTCAAAATGCTCCAACTTTTCCTTCCATGTGACGTGGTCGCCTGAGTTGAAGTGTAGCCAATAAATCACCCCCCTTGAGGACTGCAGTCTTCAGTTTTCATTCCTGATAGAACATGTCTCTTTCCAATTATCCTTGCTTACTGTCTCCCTTATATCTGTGGCGCGCATACACATGCATATATATGGGACTAAGGGCAAAATCATCATGTTGCCTAGATGTCCCATCTGTGCAAGAGATGAACATAAACAAACATTTGGTTGTTATGCAGTTACTAATGCTAACTGTGGATGCTGTTGTCTGTGCTGAAACACTGTGGAAGTCAATGCAACTGGATAGTCTGAGAGCTTGACAGTATCGGTAACTTCTGTCACATGTATGTTGGCATCTTGCACGTTTTCTCTATCCCTTCTCAAGGTTTAGCACCCTTAAGCGAGTGTCTTAACACTGATACATAAATACTGTCAGTGAGAACACAACATCCCTGAGCTACCCTGTGCTCAAACAGAAAGAGCAAGGGCCTCAGTGTGGAGAGACAAGCGCTCTCCCTTCTCTTGCCACGAGCTCCCCAACCATTTCACACAACTACCTGTGCAGCTGTCACCTTGTAGCAGTCTCAGAAGAGAGGGCAGTTGCTGAATCCATCAAGAGACCATGCTGGTCTCAGTCAGGCAGGTAAGCTCCCTCTTGGTCACAGCTGAGATGAGTTCTTGTTCTTTTTAACTGTGTTTCCAAGGTGCTGCTCCGTGAGCTGTTTCTGCTGTCTGAATAAACTGTGGACTTCAGTATGGCAAATTTTCACCCACAGTAAACTTCACAAACAGCAGTTACTTGACAATGTTCTTCGGCATCATTCAGTACTTTTTGCAGGTATTTATGCTGCTAGGAGAGGTTATCTTCATTCTGTTGGCTCGTGGAAGGAAGAGACTTCTAATATAGGGAGAGAAAGGGACTGGGCTTGGGATAACCCAGAAACTGGGCTCTGAAGAGGGTTCCCAAGCCTTCTCTTGAAATACAGAGAGCAGGCCTGAGCTGAATTCTGATTTAATTTTGAAGTTTCACCCCACCTCCCCACAAACTGCAGGTGGTAAGAGTGATTTCTCATTACATAGTGTTTTTGAGGAAGTTGGGAAATAGAACTACTAATAAAACTGTGCCACCTGAGTGGCATAAGTGAGGCACCCCTTGTATGTAGGTATATGAAAGATGTCTTGTGAAAAACAGTTTTTGGGTTTTTTTTCACCCTGTTTTTTAATCCTCTTAAAATACATTTTGACTGGTAAAAATGGGCTTGGGCATGTGTATGCCACCCATATTGGATCTGGCCCATGAGTACTTGTACGCAGGATCCTGAAATGGATGCAGTTTTTCAGGCTTTTAAATTATGAGGAGTCAGCAGTACTGAAGGAACTACTTAAGAAGTAAAAGTGTCATGGCATGAAGGCATCATCCATCGTTTCACTTGTCCGCAACTAGAAAGCATCTTATTTGTCTGAAAGTTTTTGGCAGGAGTTCCAGTTACTGCCAGTAAAAAAGACATGTGCAAGGATGACATTTAAAAAAAAAAAAAGAATTATGTGCCTTATTCAAGCCAATACATTGTAAACTTTTTCTGGGCCTTTATAATAACGTTAAAGATCCATCTGGCTTTTTACCAGTGTCTGAAAACTGACACAGCTCACCAAACGCAGAGAAAGGAGATGTAGTCCCCATCTCACACCCCACAAGCTTGCTGGGACTCAGGTTGTCTCACGAGAGGCAGCAAGTTGCCTTGCATTTTTGTTGTCGTACAGAAGAGGGTGTTTGTTGCTGACATGATCTTTGTAGAGAAGGTGCCTGCATTTTTGACACACATACTCTTTGATGGAGGATACTAGTCTCTGGTATGCTATCACTTCCCTTTTAATTTCTTTCTTGCCAGTAGATTTTACTTTCTTTTTTTGTCAGATAGGCTCTCTTAAATACAGAGCTGAATTCTTTCCCGCTGCGACTTTAGTGCTTCCTGCTGTGATTTCACAGCCAAACCTAATTTACAGTTGTTGAATGTCAGTATGTCCTTATAAAAGATAGACAGAGAAAGAACAAGTGAGCGTTGAAATGCTAGATGAACAGGGTGGTATTTTCATGTTGAACCAGATGTGTTTTGAGAACTGATGGAAGTGAATGTCTTCAGATGAAGGTTGGTCTCTGTTGACAACTGCAGACTGAGGATGCTCCTAATGCTTAGGAATTCTTATGGAGGAACCTGGGTCCTAGATGACCATGCTATTTCTTCTGCTTTTTTAAGGTGTGCACAGCAGAAAGAGCAGTAGGATGTCGTCTTGTTTTGTAAGTACACCTGTTTTCTACAAAAACCTCAACAACCCAGAAACTGCAGACAGGTTTGGAATGAAATGTGAGGGGTGGAAAACTGGTACATCTCCCAGCTTATCAGGGTGGTTTGAGTCTCAAGGTACACCATTAGGTCAGAAATTACTGAAAAGCTTTTATAATGTGACCCCTCTTTAAAGATTTGACGTGTGAATATAGTTCACAGGAGTGAGATGTCCACAGCACAGTTAAACAGAACAAATACCTTTTCTAGCAGCCGAGCACAGAAAACTGGCATCACTGAATCTGCACAAACTATAGTGCTATCTTGGCTGAGGGGTGTGTGTGGGAAAGTGTTTGCTTCAGTGACTATTTTTGACCTATTTTGTGAATAAATAGGACTTATGCCTCTAGAGCTTTCAATCTGGCAACTTTCAGTAGCACTACATCAACAAGGAGAAGAAAACAGTTATTAATAAATACACTTCAATAGACAAATTCTTCTGCCACAGCTTTTGAAATTCTGTATTTAAGCTGATTTTTTTGTGGAATGCACTTCTAATATTACCTTTTTTTAAACAAACCTCTCATTCTTAAAAAGTTGATACCAGGTTTTTGTTCTTCAGTTCCACACAGGTCATTAGCTCTGGTTTTCCTACTGAATTTACTTAAGATATAATCCAGTTGCAAAAATCTTTAAAACAAACCTTTCTTCAGAAATACAAGGTGGGGTTTTTTTGCTTTCTGCAGAAAGACATGAAAGAGTTTACCAGAAAGAGGTAAGCTAATAGTTGCTTTGATGTACAAGGCAGAATACAGTTCAGTTTATTCATTTTTGTGTTAGTGTAGTAGAACAAAATTTGTTTGCATGAGTAAAAACAAGTGGGTAGTGTAACATCACGTACAAGAGTAAACATGGACTGGAGCTGCTTGTTTAAATGCATCAAGTTATAACTGCTCCAAATATGATTAATAAGAGTGATTGGAGAAGGTTTTTTCATTAAAACTCCTGACAAAAGTAAGTAATGCTTGTTTTGGGAAGGGAATGTTGGCATTTTCCAGGCAAAAAACTTTTTGGGTCTTGACCTTTTATAACTACAAACTGCCAGAACTTCCCAAACTGCAGGCAAATGCTGAAAAGTCTTTTGCATTTATTTTTCAAACAAAACCTGTGTTTTTTCAAGGAAAGTGAATGCTTTCCACATCGCTTTTTGTCAAAAATCTAATTATCCATTTAAAAAGATGTTTCAACAGAAAATTTTTGACAATCTCTGATGAGTAACGTTGAGTTAAAAGGCTCCTATTTTAATACACAATAATTTTTTTAACAGTACTTTCCAGCAAGCTGAAATGGCACATATAAACAACCAGATGCTCTGCAGAGCTAGCGGAGGCTGCATGGATGTTGTTTAGGACTAAATTTTTTACCTTTTCCTGAGGTTTGGTTTTAAGGTGGTCAAGATAATACGGCACCAGTCTGAATTTAAGATCACGTGTACATTGTGTGATGGGGTACGGTGCCGGATCCCCCAAGCAATACCAATGATATTTATTTCATGCGGTACAGCACAGTGGAAAAACCCAGTGGATGCATCATCTTGCAGAGGGAGACAGCAAATGCCCCACCATGGGCACTGTGCCTGCTTTAAAGAGCCCACGAACACCCACACCTGAGCTAGCCTGTGTCCCGCTGCCTTCGCTATCTGTGGGTGATGCTCCGCAGCGTTTCTATTTCTGGTTTTAACATGGAGATTCAGCTTGGGTGTCTCCATATCCGGGATGGATTTACCCTGAAGTCTTTTCCTCCAGTTAAGCTGCTCCTAGATTGCCGCATATCAGGCCTGTCAGAGCCCTTAGATCCCTCTTCTAGGTCACCTTCTTGCCTTTCCCTAGGGGAATACAGCAAGCCATGCTTCCCACTGAGCTTTCCTCACGTATGCTAATAAGATGCTATTAGTGCCACCTTCTTCCCCAGAGAGGTGGGTGGAATAATGGTTTTGGGAAGCAGGGACTCCTGGCTTCTTCTCCGGAGCTGACACTGCTCTTCCAGTGGCTCTTACCAGCTCAGTTGCTATCTCTGAGCGTCTGCAGTGTTAAAATTGAAATGATAACACTTCCCTACGTGACAGGCTGGAGGCAAGCTGTAGTTGTAAGGATTAGCTACCTAAGGGCTATAGCGTGCCAAACATTATTAATAATGCAAAGCAAGAAATGTTCCGAAATGGAAACAAAATTCTTGCTTTTTGCTTCAAAGGCAAGATTTACCAGAACACTGCAAGGACCCTGCTTTCAGCCAGGTGGATTAGCTGATACCTTATGGCATTACAGAAGTACATGAAACGGTGGGAGAGTGGCAGGCCTGGAAGTGTCTCCTGTGTCTGGGTCGTTCTGTTACTGTGCAGCACATTAGTGGGCTGAGAGAAGATGACTCCTGCCCATGAGATGTACCTGCCAAAAGCTTATCAGGTTGTTTTCTTAATTTAGCATGTCAAGGTTTTGCTCAGATAATTACTTCTATCCTTCACTTTTAACAATGTCTCCTAGAAGAGCCAGTGGAAACGTGAGAGAGGAAAAGACTTGTGTTTCTGTGTTGGCATAGGGGTTAGCAGAGATAAGAGATGGGGAAGGACGGCAAAGGACAGACAAGAAGCCAATGACTGAGTGAGACAGAGGGAAAAGGAGAGTACAAAAAAGAGAGAAGGAAAGACAAATTCAGTAGCACAAGCTAAAAATAATCAGTGAAGGGAGTGAAAATTGGCTGCAAAGGATGGAATGTCAAAGTGCAGGAGAAGGCAAGGGAGAGTGAGTCAGGGAGTAAAGAGGAAAGGAAGAAAATTAGTTTATTATCTCTTTTATCTGAGAATATTGAAAATGGTGTAGAACTTGCCTGACGGAGAGCAAGCAATTACTGTGTTCCATGCAAGCCTCTGCTTAAAAAGCGGTGAGGAAATGAATCTGATTTCTGATCAAAGAGAGACAGGTCTCTGCTCTGCCATTGTTTGTGTACTGGAGTGGTTCCTGCTTCTCTGCTGGTTCTCTGCTCCCCAGGCTGAGCTGCTGGCATGCCCATCACCTAGATGCCCGTATTATGCATTGCCTAGAGGGGGGTCTCATTAACGCCGAAAGGGGCAACATAGCAAGCACTGGAAACAATCCTAGGAAGAACTTAGGAGTGGGTTACCTGTTAGTTGGTTTTATTTGTTAACCCCAAAAAGCCACATGCTGCACATCATGTCTCTGTTTACACAACATCTGGGAGGCACAACAGGTTGGGTTCATGCCTCTAAGCTCCTTCCTTCAACACTGACACCTGTGGAGGCTTGGGGGAATTCTCTGGACAGTCTCAGTTTACTCTGATGCTCTGCTGCAGTCCCACTCCCTGTCATGCTCATTAACACTCTCTGCAAGAGGTAACACACACTTCCATGTCTTTGCTGTAGGTATTGCAGTCATCTGTGGTGCTTGTGTTTGCTGCTGCTGTAAGTAGGCCATACAGTGCCAGGGACCAACTCTGCTACTACTAAAGGCACTTGTGAATTGGAAGGCTGCAGCACACGAGCTTCAACCAGGGAAAAGCAGAGAAGATGACTTTGTAGCCTGACAGGATTTAGGGTAGCCCTAGAAGCTGCTCTGGGGCTGCTGAATCTTTCACCCTAGAAGCAACTTCCACTGCAGCTCTTTGTGTCCCTGGCACATTCCTTATGATGGGACTGGAAAGGGTTGATGCCTCTGCCACTCACTTGTCTGGCACTGGGCAATCAGTCTCTGACTCTTTCATTTCTCTTCCGTGGCTCCACCGAACCATTCCAGCAATCTGGGCGTTCTGGAAGAGGGTCCCTGTTCCTCATTTTTCAGTGAGATAGGTTTTGACCTTTGATGAACGATGTAGTAGAAATACAGCATGAGCTGCTGATTCCATCTTTTTATTTCATTTTCAAGGACGAAGAGCTTTCATCTCGAAGTCTTTATCTTATGTCCATCCCAGAGGTAATAGGTGTCGATCACTACCACTTGATAATCTGGAGAGATATCTTTGCTATCAGATCCGCTGCATTTTAAACTGTGCCGATAACACACCTTGCTGACAATCAGGATAGAAACTAGGGAACCAGGAGCATACAAACCAATTACCCTCCTAGAAACGAGCTGGAAGGAGAGACAGCGTGTAGGCTTGATTTTAGTCTCGAGTTCCAGATTTCATCACTGATGCCCGCTGATGTGGCTGCGTGCAAGCCATGTAACTGCAGCACCTCAGCTGTTATCTGTAGAATTGGGATAAATATTGCTTCCCTGATGGGTGTTATAAATTCTAAGGTACTTGAATACTGTGTAGATGAAGGTCCTGTAAATAATGCAGAAGTGTAGATTGGCATAACTGGGGAAAGATGAGTAGAGTGAACAGAAGTTCAACCCGAAGCAGAATTCCAGTATGCTGTGTGAATATATATGGGAAGTCCATAAACTCTATGTATTTTCTGAGTGAAGCTAGTCGGTTAGACATAAATCTCTAGCACTAAATCATTTTAAATATTCATCTAGTTGGTTCAGTTTAATTTTCTGACGTTTGAGTTATCTAAGAAATATGTCTCTAAGAGTATACCTTAGGTTCAAACCCTATGTTTTTGTCTAGGCCCGCATCTAAATTATAGAGACTAAATTCTGCTGTCAGGCACATAAGCACAGTTCTCTGGGATGCTGGCGAGAACTGGAGCTGTAGAGCTAAATTTACTACTTAGTATATTTTTCATAGTGGCAGACTTTTAAAAATAACGTTTAAAAAGTCTGTTTGGGGTTTTTTTTGTTGTTGTTGAATAGAAACAGTATTTGGTGATAATGCGCTCATTTCTGCTGAGTGAACTCAAAGACTGAAAAACTCAAATACTCCATGGTTTCCAGGACTGCACCAACTTCAAGTTGAAGCTACGGCTCTGCTGATGAAGTGGATGGGTGGTGTGATGAGCCTTGTCCTGTGTTGAAGGGGGAGCTGTATGATCTCAAAGCCTGCCAGGACTTGTCAAAAAAGCTGCAGTTCAAAGTATTGCAGCAGATAGAGCCCAGTTATGAGCCTGCGAGAGATAAACATACAGTGTGTCATGCAGATGCAGTACTTGAAGTGTGACAGTGGGGTGCATCCTCCGTGAAAGCTTCCAGTGGTACACCAAGAAGAGATCCAAGTTTTGCTGCTTTCATGTTTCACTGTGGGACTTGCCATTTCATTGAAAACTGCCCTAAAGGGAAGCTGGAAAAATCTAGCTGCGAGTATAAAGGCAGAAGAAAGCGCTTAACCATAGGCAGTTCTATGTGGATGTGATCTGAGTGTAATCCATGAACAGCATCCAAATACTCTTGGTGGTGTTGTTTTCCATGTGATGGTTTCCAGATATAGTTGGATCAAGTCTTGCAGGAAGAGGTAATGTCTTTAGGAAGAGGTAATGTCTCCTCCTTGGAGAAGGGGTTGCACGCCTGACTGCACCTTGGTATTTCTATCAGTTGCTCTAACAAAAACACCTGCCTTTTCCTTTGAAGTTTTCATTGCTCTTCTACTGTCACAGGCACTTCAGCAAGTCCAAGGACCAGCTAGTTAGTGCAGTAATACTTATGTATGGACATAGCAGACACCAAACTGGAATTGTGTTGGCATCTAAGGCTGTGGAAGAATGGGGAAATAGAGCTGTGTTTGCCAACTGTTCAAAGGGGAAAAAAGCAATAGAGACAGGAGTACTGCTTTTTTTTCACTGCAAGCAATGCAGTCTTGAAAGAACAAAAATAAAAGTCAGTTTAATCCCAGTAGTAAATTGCTAGTATATTTTTTGGTCTGATTTCTTACCTACATTAATATAATACGCAGGGATGGTATAATGCACTTCAGACCGAATTTTGGATTATGGCTGGACAGCCGGAGAGAAAAGCTCTAAATAGCAGCTTCATGGGCACTGGCGAGTTTCTGGCTCTTGAATGTAAAGGGAGCTGTGAAACACCTGTATAACTATAGTCAGATTTTTGGCAAGAAAATTAAGATTTTGCTTTGCTTTTTGTTTTTGGGTTTTTATAGTTTCTCATATTTGTGAACTTTCTCAAGGGATATAAATAACGTTTCCATCCTCTGCCATTATGCTGTGAGGTATGTGTGGGATAGAGACACATTATGAGTGTCATTTAAAGTCTTTTCCATTGCCCTTGGTTTCCAATAGGTGTAAAATTAACCTGGCTTTAGTGCATTATTGAAACACCTGCACAATGTTGGATAATGTCTTCTCTGCCCTGGGAATTGTTTTTTTTCGGTTAACAGATGCTCCGTTTGCTTGTTTTTAAGCTGGAAAAGATAACACAAGGTAGGACCTACATAAACAGAGAAAATTACTCTTTCAGTGTTTCTTGGCAGCGGTTGTGGATTAGGTACACATGGATGTCCCCTCACAGATGTAGAGGTGATATTAAACTGAGAAGTCAGGTGATACCAATTAAATATGTATGTCAACTGGCTTCTGTTCAGTAATTTATTTTTCTGAGTGTATTCCAGCATCTGAAAGAAAAAAAAAATCTGACACTAAATAAAAAATACTCAACCTGGCAAAGCAGTGTTTCCTCTCCTACCATGAGCTTCTGCTTTTTCCTGCTGGCCTAAAATGGTCATTGTTTAGTCTTTGATCCTTTGGACATAATGATATGACGTGGTACGGGTCAGATCACTTGCAGCCATGCAGAGCTTGAGACAAGAGTTTTGTGCCACTGGGAAGGGAAGTGACCCTCTTTTCCCAGTGGGACAAACTCTTCCCTACAGCTTTCAGAAGGTCTGAGACAGGAGTTAAGATATTTGTAGATATAGGAAAGCTATTTTTAAGTCTCTAAGTCCCTCTCTTTCCGCCCCCCCCCCCTCCATTTAAATGGCTCCCTCTGAGCCCTGTGTGGTTGGGGTTGTAACTAAGGCACCTGGTGCTTAAGCTGAAACAATGAATAACACAGTCCTAGAGGCACTTAGTTTTCTGTATTGTTCCAAAAAGACTTTTTTAACGTGTAACATAGAGAGAATATACAGTAGTATAAAGTTTTGGAAGTAGGCTCTGAAGTCTGCTTGACGTGGAATAGAGATGCTGCGCAGTTCATGGATTTGTCACCTGAGAAGTCCGGTGATGGGCACATTTCTATCAGTCGTGCGCTGTTTCCTGCCTACTTGTTCCAGCTTCTGTACCATCTCCTCAGTGGTGCGGGGCAAAACCGTGGCTGTCTGATAGGGAACTAGATCAGGGAGCTGATCCCCCTTCGTAAGGACCCAGAGAGGTGGAAGATGTTTTATTTTTCTTCTGAATCGATTTCCCAGCCCTGATTATGGCAGGAGCGCACAGCCCATGCGATGTGCAATGGGGCAGCGGGGTGAGAGCAGGGGGAAGTGGCTTTGCGGCCTCAGGGCAGGGCTGCTCATGCACGCTGGCCTCTGAATCAGTATTTTTCTGCCGTATCTGCACACTGCTTTTCACTGGGATATATCATCAGGCAAGGGAGAGCATATAAAGACCCTTACCAGAATCTGGTAGTTTAAAATAAAGTTAAATTTTGAGCCCATGTAATGGAACCACTTCAGTAAAGGATTGCAGCCACTTATTCACAGCAAACCAACACATTTACTTTACTCCCTACCAGGCAGTAGGACACAAAAATTCAGTTTAGCCTTCTGTGTACCCTCTGCCAGGCAGACAATAAATTCATTTAATCTTCTCCTTGAGGCTGTGTCTGTTCCACACTTTCCTTTGTGCCTATTAAATATGAAATATTTACTTGACTTGTTTTCCAGTCCATATCCTCCAACTTTCACAAGGGGCAAAGCCAGGAGGCCTGCTAGGGCAAGGCACTGCCCTCACTCCAGCATCATGTCCTTCCTCTATGACATGGGCAAAAGGCTGGTTAAGGTTGCAGAAGAGGAGCACTGTCCTGTAGGTCTCGCGCATTTCCAGGTTGTTGGTGGCTAATCTGTGCCTTGTGTCTTACCAGGAGACTTGGTCTGTAAGCTTGAGCCCATGCCTAGGACAAACTTCTGACAAAACCTGTAGATATTCCGTACTGTCTCGTTTCTGTAGGGTGTCATCTGAACTGTTTTTCTCTGGTGAGAGACACTGAAATAAGCTTCACTTAACTTCGCTGTATTTTTTTTCACTGTAAAGCTCTGAAATAATTTAGTAAGCACAAATACACGTGTACATATATGCATTTGTGTACATATAGGTATTAGTTAATATAACATACATATGCTAACATAGATTAAGGGACAATGTATAATAAAAGATCAGATTCTGTGCTGTAGGTCCAGAAGAGGGTTTTATTTACTGTTGCTCTTTATAGATTTTAGGTTATTGCTGAGGGTGGAAAGAGCCCTGAGTGTGATTTAGGCGCCTTCTAAGACTGCTGTAAATTCTGGCAATCTTTGCCACCATCCTTATCCTTATCCTTCATTTGGTGATTTTTTTTTTTTATAGCTTTCAATAAGGAAGAGAGTAACTGTAATGAAAGTCATTATAGCTTTCTCTTCTCCCTCCTCTGGCTGCAAACCTGATGAGGCTTAGAAGCTGCATGGATTTCTTTTCGAACGTGTTGCTGATTGCTTGCACCCTTGAAGTACATGAGCCTTTGCATCTCTTCCCAGCACAAAATTCAGGGAATCCTTACACTGTAAGACTATTGCATGTGAGATCTGCTGTAGGGTTTTCTGGCTGGTAAGCTCAAGATCACGTGGAGACCCCTCGCATGGTGTGTGTGGGTGTGTTCCTGTATCCAGTGCGGCCATTCTGTCCATCCCATTCCTCCACCAATTTTAAGAATCTTGCCCCCCCTTCTCTCTGTCCCTTTCATAAAAGGGTTAAAAAATTTACAGCTGATGAATGGTTTGAAATTTTCTTTTGAAGGTCCTTTAAAATGCTAGCTTATGGTTTTCCTTTTCAACCGTGCGCCATCACTGCCATTATTTCATACTTTATGTTTATTGTGTTTTCAAGCTTTATCAAAATGGAGTTACTTATGTAGACCTTAAGTGATCACTGTTACCAGCACGTGGATTTTTATGACACATTGCAGCAATAGATATATGAATATATTAATAACAACGTTGGGAGTGAGGAACGTGTGTGAGGGGGTGAAGAGACAAGCAGTGTGTCTACACAGCCTTTTGTAGAGTCAAGTGGGCTCACTCTTCCTATCCCTAAGGCTTGACTGGAGCCATGTCTGTGCTGAGCACGGACAAAAAAGAAGTGGCATCTACCTACGAAAGATTATGTAGGCATATGTGAGAAGAGGAGGAAATGTGGGGACATGGTTCCTGTTCTTCATCGTTTTCTGGAGGATTAATAGCCTAGTCTCAGATAACTGAAGAAAAGCTTTTCTGCTTTGCAAGCTTTGCCAGTCTACCTTCACTGATCACAGGACTTCAGTGAACGTTACCTTCACTCCTTGGTAGGGAGGTCTGCTGACCCACAAAGGGGATGAGGCTAGAAGGATTAGTGCTGAGCAGGTGGGTGTATTTCCACAGAAGCAGAACTGGACATTGTGCAGGCAGTAAAGGTCTGTGAGGCTCTCCCCTTAGGTGCCGCAATGAGCTCCATTTGCTAGTTGTCAGATCCAGAATTCAGGTTTCTGTATGAAGGTGAAATGAACTCTCTAGGACTGTGTTAATTTGGGATTTAGTACCATTCCAGTAGCTTAAAACAACAGAGCATTACCAAGGCATATGTGCAAGCCTGGTTCCTGTGCACCCATTCATCCAATGTTGATCCTGAAGAGGTTTTCCTCAAAAAAAAAAAAAAACAAAAAAAAAAAAAAAAAAAAAACAAAACTTTGGGATCGCCACTGTATCCTAAAAACACTTTTTGCTGAATGAAATTTAAGATGTACAAGGCTGCTTCCTTATGCTTCTGCATAACTGTCTTTCTATGTACTGATGAGATATTTATACGCAAGGTCTTTGTTCCCTGTTTGCTGCTGGTTTATATTAACTTTGTATTAACTTTTCAGATCTTCAGAATCTCAGATAAGGAAGGTGCTGGTCTTTTTAAAAAAAAAAAAAAAAAAAAGTGGGTGCAGTTCTAGGGCTTTGGATTTTGCATGTGCTCCCCGGCTGTAATCAGAGATGATTAAAGACGGCTCTAATGCAGTGCCACACCGCAGTACAAAGTCAGTTTTAAGGTAGATGAGTAGTGAGCAGAGCATTGCTTACGGAGACAAATATAGTCTGCCCTGTGCTGTCAGGTATTTCCACCTCATGTTGCTGCCCGAATTCGTGCCGTTGGTCCTGGTCTGCGTGGGATCTCTGTGTGAAATGGAAGGTTACCTTTGCTTGGGTGCGTACCTGGTGAGCTGTCTGAACAGCAGGGACGAGGTCTGAAGCTGGCTGTCTCCACAGCCTCGTACCGCTGCTGAAGGCAGTGGCAGGGCTTGTCTTACCGTTCACCCACACTGGCATTTTGCTCGTGGTCCCTGGTGTTACTGCTCGGGCCCCAGCACAAATGCAGTGTGATGAGCTCCGTTTTGACGTCTGTTTATCAAGCTTCAGACTGGCTTTTTACCTAGCATGAGTCATTCAAAAGTACCACGAGATGGCACTGCACTAGCTCTGCTGCAGGCAGCGACAAAAAGCCTCTTCTGAAGGGAAAATCAGCGCACTTCACTCATGAGGTAGTGGGGTAGAGAGACCTTCCCACCCCATGCCCACAGTATTACTGCTTCAGAGCCAAGTGAAAGACCATGTTCTTGCCTCCCCTGGAAGCTGGCAGTGAATCTGCCCCCCAGCAGGGCTTGTTGTGCTGGCTCGTTGTGCTGGGGTACGGGCGACGGGAAGGGTTTGCAGGGGGAAATTGAGAGGCGGCAAATGTCGCTTTGAATATTGGTTCGTTAGCCAGGCTGCCATGCTGTGCTGGCTAGAGAGAAGGTGCTTCCTTTCCCTGGCACTCTGTTTTTTTTCCAAGGCTGTCCCAGCAACATCGAGGCAGTGTCTCCTAGACAGATGTTTTGTCTTGGAAAATTGTCTGCAGCCCCCTTTTGAAGGGACTTTGTGCTCTTTGCTTTGTGTGCTTGTGACCCTTTAACAATGACTTGGGTGGTTCCCTCCTTCCCTGCCCCTTTCCAACTGGCATCTTTAATTGTTCCCTGTCTCTTCCAGTTTCTTTGCTGCTTCTGGTGTTAACTGATTTCACTTTACAGTTGTCTTAGCAGGAACCATAACAAGCAGTCCCAGAGTGGCTCGTGAGCCGTGTTCTTTTTGCTTGACAGCACAGGGCTTCAGCCGTTCTCCTACTCCCAGGCAAAGCTGACTTTGCCAGTGGAGCAAACTGGGGACGATGCCTGTTGGTGAGTACAACTTTGGAGCACCACAAGCGTAACAGCAGAGCAAGGAGATGACCAAGTGGTGCCTGCCTGCTCTGCCATGTGTGTGCCTTGCCCTGCCATCTGCTAGCATTACCCAGGGCTAATCTGTTAAATTTTCAGGCCATCTAATGGTATGACTGTAGTAGTTCTGGGAAATGTAGATCCTTTGATTTTTAGTACAGGTCAACTAATTTTTGCTGTTCTAAAATCAGTTTAAAGCAAATAACTGATCTCCAGGTTCCTTGGGAACAAAAGGTTGAATTTGGGCTCACTATATCCCTTTGTGAGGTTAATGGGATTTTCTCCATTTCCTTCGAAGGATGCAAAGGCCGAGGTACAAAAGTTAGATGATTTGCTCAAGGGCATCCAGAGAACTAGTATGGAAACTGTGACTCCTTTTTGGTCTTGTGCTCGGTCCTTTAAGAGATGTGTCCCCACCCGTATTAAAAAATGACCTGCACGCACTCCACAGAAGTGCGCTGGTAAACGACGTAGGGAGTAGGACTGCCGCACTCATACTCTCAGTGCAGTAGATAACTCCCCTTCTCTGTTGCCTCTTTTCTCCCGTCTTTCCTCCTCTTTCCCTGTGTTCCATCTCTCCATCTCTTTATGGTTATTTTGTATTTCCACGCTTGTCTGAAGTCTTCTCTCCTCTTCTTTGGTTTCCTTCTCCTCTTCCACTACTTTTTTCTTCCCTTCCTGGAGATGGTCAGCCCTGGGCCATGAGCAGTGGGAGTGTTGCCCAGACTGGCTAGCTTTGCAAGCATCTGCTTTCTCTCATTTTTCCACCCCCTTTTTCCTTTTTGGGAATAGCAGCATGGACAGAAGTCTGAACCTTCATCGGGGAGCAGGAGACAGGGCTCAAGCTGCCACATGTATGTGCTAGAGGAAAGCCAGGGGAACAGGCTGCAGTGAAAGGGCAGGTACAGGTGCCATATTTCACCACTGATCTTTTGATTTGAGGGAAGGAAGGAAGGGTGTTAAATCTCCTTTTCTTCACTCAGCCTCTCTCTGCTCACCTGGCTTTTGGGCAGGCTGGTTCCAGATAGCCAAGTTGGTACACTGCTAATAGTCACCATGCCCACACGCTGCCCTCAGCCTGTGCTTTTGTTTCCTGTGCTTTGTACTGTGATTTTTAAGCCACTGCATTCTACTTCCCTTTGGGGACCACCAGAGTGTTTCTGTCGTACTTTGTGACCCAAGCATTAAAGGCTATAGGAAGTCTGCCTTTTTCTCAACGAAGTCAGCTGCAGAAAACAAAAAGGCACACGAATCAGGTGGGAAGGGATCAGGAAGGGCTTTTGCTGGCTTAGAAATGAGTTGTGGGCCCTCCCAAGCATGCACCTTCCAGACCTGCTGAGAGCCTTCCAAACCCCTTGCACTCCCCTTCCAACTTCTTCTCTGTCTTAAATAAAGGCAGGTGAAGGTGGAAACCTCTCCCAGTTTATATGAACTCCTAGAGTGAAACTGGGTATTTTTATTTGTTTTCCAGGCTTTTTTTTCTTTACAAATAACCAGGGACTGTGGATTTTCATAGAATCGTAAAATCACAGAATGCTTTGGGTTGGAAGGGGCCTTTAGAGGTCATCTAGCCCAACCCCCCCTGCAGTGAGCAGGGACATCTTCAACTGGATCAGGTTGCTCAGAGCACCGTCCAACCTGGCCTTGAATGTTTCCAGGGATGGGGTCTCCACTACCTCTCTGGGCAATCTGCTCCAGTGTTTCACCACCCTCAGTGTAAAAACCTTCCTCCTCATATCTAGTCTAAATCTACTCTCTCCTAGTTTAAAGTCATTACCCCTTGTCCTATTGCAACAGACCTTGCTAAAAAGATTTCCCCCGTCTTTCCTGTAGGCCCCCTTCAGGTACTGAAAGGCTGCTGTAAGATCTCCCCAGAGCCTTCTCTTCTCCAGGCTGAACAGCCCCAACTCTCTCAGCCTGTCATCATAGGAGAGGTGCTCCAGCCATAGGATTATTTTTGTGGCCCTCCTCTGGACCCACTCCAACAGGTCCATGTCTTTCCTGTGCTGAGGGTTTCAGAGCTGGATGCAGTACTCAAGGTGGGATCTCACCAGAGCATAGTAGAGGGGCAGAATCCCCTCCCTTGACCTGCTGGCCACGCTTCTTTTGATGCAACTCGGGATATGGTTGGCTGCCTGGGCTGCAAGTGCACATTGTCGGCTCATGTCCAGCTTTTCATCCACCAGCACCCCCAAGTCCTTCTCGGCAGGGCTGCTCTCAATTCCTTCATCCCCCAGCCTATACTGAGATTGGGGGTTGCCCCGACCCAGATGCGGGACCTTGCAATTGGCCTTCTTAAATCTCATGACGTTCACATAGGCCCACTTCTCCAGTTTGTCCAGGTCCCTCTGGATGGCATCCTGTCCTTCTGGTGTGTCAACTGCACCACTCAGCTTGGTGTCATCTGCAAACTTGCTGAGGGTGCACTCGATCTTGCTGTCTATGTCAATGATGAAAATATTAAACAGCACGTGTCCCAGTACGGACCCCTGAGGGAAACCACTTGTCACTGATCTCCATCTGCACATTGAGCCATTGACCACTGCCCTCTGGACCATCCAGCCAATTCCTTATCCACTGAACAGTCCATCCATCAAATCCCTATCTTCCCCATTCAGAGAGAAGGATGCCATTGGGGACTGTGTCAAAGGCTTTACAGAACTCCAGATAGATCATATCCATAGCTCTTTCCTTGTCCACTGATGAAGTCACTCCACCATAGAAGGCCCCTATGTTGGTCAGGCAGGACTTGCCCTTGGTGAAGCCATGCTGGCTGTCTCAAATCACCTCCCTGTACTCCATGTGCCTCAGCATAGCTTCTAGGAGGATCTGTTCCATGATCTTCCCAGGCACAGAGGTGAGGCTGACAGGTCGGTAGTTCCCCGGTTCTTACTTTCCACCCTTTTTAAAAATGGGCACAATCTTTCCCTTTTTCCAGTCACTGGGGACTTTGCCTGGCTGCCGTGACCTTTCAAATGCCATGGAGAGTGGCTTGGCAACTCCATCAGCCAGTTCCCTCAGGACTGTGGGATGCATCTCATCAGGTCCCACAGACTTATGTATGTTCAGGTTCTTCAGGTGGCCACGAACCTCATCTTCCCTTACAGTGAGAGTGGCTTTACCCCCCTGGTCCCCATCTTGTGGTCCGTCAACTATGGAGGGCTGAGGAGAGAGGTTTCTGGTGAAGACTGAGGCACAACAGTTGTTTGCAGGGTAGTTCACCATGTAACTGACCTTGTAGCTTTCCTTTTGGATTTATCAGGGACTGTGCCTTTGCACCCTCAGGTTGGCCTCAGTAAACAATGTGTGGCAAACAAGCTCTCTTAACAGCTTATTGTACTGGGCAAAAAGGAAAGTGCAGCCTTCCTAAGATTAGTAGTTTTAGCCAGGGAGAGAGCGGCCTGCCAAATAGTGAAGAAACATGTGATGGACATACTGCATGGTTCTCTGTGCCTGATTCCTTACCCATGATTTCGCCATCAATGGAAATGTTTTTCTCTTGGGTACATTCGCAGAGAGTACCTATAGTTAGCGCTTAGGTTGCCAAGGCAGTTTGCAAACATTAACTAAAAAGTCCCAATGAAGAAGAGGAGCAAAAACTGTATTTTGGAGCTAGGGAAACCGAGTCACATAGAACTTAGGTATTTTGTACAAGCTCGTGAAACAGAGCAATTGTAGACCAAGAATAAGTTAAAAGCTAATGTGATTGCAGGGCTGATGTCAGTTCCTCTGTGGTCGTGACAAGATGATAGTTGATACCTAGCTCCCAGCTCTGGAATATGGCACTTGATATTTTCTCTCTCACTGCAGAAAAACTTGGAGGAGCTTCTGGAAAAGTTGGCTGTTGTCTTTCTACCCTTTCTTGTTTTTTCATTTCTCACAGCAAGCTCTGTCTGCCTACATACTTGTTTCTCAAGGAGGGATTGCTTCACAGCACTATTTGGCCAAGCTCGATCAGAGCAGCTAATAGTTGTTTTCTAATAGATTCCTTGTAGTCCAGCTGCAGTTTGTTGGATTTATTCTGTTTTAATATGTTGCCCATTTATTTCCTGCACTGTGTAGTCCCCATTGTGGAGATGCCTCCTGTTTGGCACTCTCTCACAATTTGTTACTTCTTGAGCCTGGTGGTTGGAGTGTAGATGATGATCTGTGCTTGGCATCAGTCCCACCTGGCACCGTGGGGTACTTTGCAGAAGCAGCACTTCCCTCAGAGCTGGAGTGCTATGAAATCCATATTGAACCAGGCTGTCCAGAGTAGACCCAAGGCAGAGGAGAAATAAGCAGCTGGCTGAGATGGCAGCTGGCAGGGGAAGCCCTGCCTGGATTCCTAGAGAAGTGGTGAGGAGCTCTTCCATCCTGCCTATGGTTTGCAATGCCTTTTAGGAGCTCTCCCTGGCCCTGCATTTCCAGCCGCTGCCTTGGCGTACTTCATGCCAGTGACAGCTCATAGACCTCTGTGTCACCAGACTGGTCCCCCTCCTGCAGTCCACTCCACCAGCCCCAAAGCAGAGCAGCCCCTTTGCTCTGAGAAGCCACCCTTCAAGCATGGCCCTGGTTGTTGGGGCTGCCAGGGAAGGGACAGGGGGAGCTGGGAGGGGAAGACAACTGCTGTGAGACATCACATCTCCTAAATACAAAAAATCATAGCCTCCGTCTCTGCTCCTGCCCCACTCCTGGCACAAGCAGAACAGAAATCCCTGCTCTGGGGGGACCCTGTCCCTCCTGATCCTGCTCTTTTTCTGCCACGTATGCTGCAACAGCAGAGTTGATGGCCAGCCCTGCCCTTTCCTCCTCTTAAGGCTTTTCTAGCAGCCAGGAAAGCAGGAGAGAATGAAGAGAGGTGTCTGGGGGGAAAAAGTTTGGAGGAGGAGACTATTCCAGAACTGAGTTGGAAACAACAACTTAGGGGTCTCAGGTTAGACTAAGGGGAAGCGCTGTATCCCAGAGGATGGGGTTAGGAGCAGAGGGCCAAGGAGGAAGAGCGGACTGTGTAGGAATAAAGAGGTTCCCTAAAGCTCTTTTCTTCTTTCTTGGCCCCTGCCTAGATCAACTATCTCCCGAGAGCCTTCAGCTCACTCCCAGCCCTCCTCACCCTCTGGTATCCACTGCCACTCGCTCACCAACTCAGCAGTTGCTCTGTTGCTGCCCAAAATTTGAATTTTACCTACAAAGCCCAGAGCCTTTGAACAAGCTCTGGACAGCTATATATTCAAACATCATTCTTTCTGTTCTATGCTATGTGTCTGTGGTTCATATACATAGAGTTCTAAGTAGATCAAAAAATTAGTGAGCTGAAGAGCAAGTGCTTCTGTTTTGGTTTCCCAGCAGGCTGTGGTTGTTAGCAAGTTGTATTCATGGACTTGCTTCCTCTTCTAACTTCTGAGTCATATGTAAGGCCTCTGGTGCGGAAAGCAATGTCACTAGCAAATGGCTGCCTAGAAACAATAAAGTTTACTTAAACCTCTGCCTTGCCGGTGCCTAGGGTTTTAATGCTGGATATGCAAAACAAATCGAAACCAAAAAACATCCTTCAATTAGCTGAGGTCTGAGAAAGTGTTTTGTGCACACAAAATGCCGGCATTCCAAAGGAAGACATTCTAATAATTGTAAAAGTAATCATGGTCTAAATCTTACATTTTGGTGTAGATGTTGCTTGTTGCCACCTGGTCAAGTTTTGCAACAGAAAATGTAATATCCGTTGTCTTAGAGAGAAGCCAAAAGGCTAGTGTCACCCGTCTGGTCTCTCCTGATCCCGGCAATGCTGAGGTAAAGGTCCAATGGATGTTACAGTCTTGCTGTTTTTTCACTGTCATACTGACCTCTTGGGACCACTGGCAACTCACGTAAATTAGAAGAGTGCTCAAGCCGATCAGGCTTACCTAGAACAGTGATAGCCTGGAGCAGCTGTGAAAATATGAGGAATGTAAGTTCTGATCTTCTCTAAGGACACTGGTACATGTCCAGAGTTCAGCCTGTGTTGGGACCAAGGACACGATCCAGTGGGCCAGCAGCACATTACCTGCTTTACATAACTGACTGGAGAAGAATGCAGAATCTTTAAAAATGGCTTGCTTTCCTTCAATGCTATATAAATATGATATTAGAAAGTACCTTAATAAGCAAGCAACTTCTTTCACACATCTGAACCCAAATATCACAACCATCAACCCCAAATCCCCCAAATTTTAAATAGATTAAAACTCCTTCCACTTTCCCTGTTTTTTGACTTGTGATAAATAAAACTTCACAGTTGTTCAAGTCATCGTAACATCTTCTAGGAAATACCCAGACCTCTTATATAAGATACCAGCAGGAAAAGAACCTTGTAAAATGGAAATGTTTAAAAAAAAATTTCTCATAGTTCACAGAACAATAAAAAAAGAGCTCAAACCCAAGTTGGTTATCATTTTACAGGTCACCTTCAGGGATGTTGAGCTGGGATGAAAGGTGTTTCTTCCTACTTGATAAGAATAATGCGTTTATTGCATGGACAGAATGCAATTTATGACTCCTTAGCTATTTATTTCCTGGGGCTTAAAGCGAGTTGGGTCTTAGATCAGTGGCCTGGCTAACATTTTGTTCTCCAGTTTCACACCTTTGGTTTTTTTAAAGGAAGTCACTGATCTTCCTATCTGTGAAGAAAATTATGAAAATAAGCCGGCAGTGTCCACCTGAGTCTGCAGGCAGCCTGAAGCCATAGCTTGTGGACAAGTCAGGAGCTGTCTCAGTAGTATGCAAGTCTGGTGCCTGGTTACTACGATGTCGGTGGTAACACCATGAGTTGCCGCACTGCTGATCTGTGTGGGATGCAGTAAAGGGACGACTATATTACAAACAGATGCTTTTTTGTCATTGTTATTTTTTTTTCCTCTGCTGTGAGGAGTGGAATTCATTTCACCTGGCATATTAGGATCACTTGGCACCCCAGAGAGGAATTTTCCTACACACAGGCCAGTTTTAAATATTCCTTAATTTTGGTCTCATCTCTAAAACTCTCCCAAGAGATGCCTGGCAGAACGTGTATAAAATTAGTTTTAACAGCTGCAGGATTTGTGGCTGATGTTTTGCTTTGTTGTCTCAAGTACATTAGTACTTAGTTCCAAGTTAGATTAGTATTGTACTTTGTGAGCGATGCTTTAGAAAATATCACTGCTTGTTTGTCCCAAGTTCAGCCCTTGATATCCATGTTTTATGGACGAATAAATACTTCGTTGTCACTTAGCAATGCTAAATGTTCCTTAAGTCAAATTGTTGTATGATTTTCCAAGATTTAAAATATTTTATAGAGCGTTTAATTTCTTTTTTTGTTAGTATGTAAATAAAGAGATGGTGGTGCTTTAAAAAATTATTAAATAGTAATTCAGTGTAAGAATTGAGTCTTTCATCCTAAACTAGTAATTTCTGGAAGCAACTTTAATGTACCTGTAATGGCTTTGAAATTGTCACAAGAAAAAAAAATCTGTTAGTGAAAGCGTATTCTATAAAAGATCCATTAGCTCAGTATCTTCCTCTTGGTCAAAAGAAAGGATTTGCAGGTGATAATGGCTCTCAAAAATATATGTCTTGTCTTTCTTACATCACGTTCTGTTTTAGAGAATTATGCCAGGTTTTCAGATACTGGCAATTTGCTGAACGTTTTGCTGTTCCTCATCCTTGAAAAGTGCCTGTTAGACTAGCATGTGTCAGAATCCATCGATTCTATTTATTGGCCTTTATAAGTGCTTATCACTGTGATATTCAGGGACTGTACATGGATTAAAAAACCAGCAAGGAAGCTGCCTTGGAGGAGTTAGTGTGACTTGTTATGCCGGGTATGTTACAATGTGAAGTGCTGTGTGACTGGGATGGGGAATGGACACAGGTCATCCTAAACGTTATTTGGATGAAGATGTAGAACATAGCTACTTAAATGAGCAGCCTGGGACTGTAACCACACCAGAACTGGGGCACATCCGTGCTGTGACTCGTAGCTGTGCCCTCATACCTGGATTCCCTCCGCCCGCACCTCGGGTGTCGCTGGCGGGTGTGCCCACCCGTTTCGCAGAGGTGAGCACGGCAGTGCCGGATCCTCTTCATCGCCAAGACACTTCTCCTTCGAGTGAAGGAAGAACCGGTGTCATCTGCAGCAAGGAGAAAAAGGGTTTATTTTATCACCTGGGGGAGTAGCCACCGGGCTGGCCCAGGCTGCGCCACGTTCCTCCTCCTGTGTGCTGGCTGGATGCTGTCCGTGGGATCCCCGGAGCTGAGAGCAGCGGTGGTCACACAGCTCCCAGCTGGTGCCCATCGGCCTTGTTGCAGACACCGGTGGCCATCAGTCTCCTCAGCTCAGGACATGGTTTCAGTAGTTTCTTCGCAAGTTTGGAGGCTTTAGTCCATTCTGTTTCTCCCAAGCAGAAGTGTACCTCCTCCTGCAGTCATACGATCAGGAGAGGGTTTCCTGGGGAGTAGATAGGTGGTGGTTACACTGGTGGTCACCTCCTTGGGTGGCCCCTTCACTGAGATGAAATCCCAGTGGTGGGACACAGTGCAGAGCTGCACTTTAACTTAGGTGTAATAAAAACTGCCAGTTTTAAATAGAGCTTAGTGAAGCATTGTTTAAACTACTTCTTTTCAGTGATATTTAGCTACGGGAAATTGAAACCATCTTTTTTTCTAACAAGCAAGTACAAGCACAGTTTTTGGTAAGACAGTGGTCACGCCACTGGTGAGTGGGAGCTCTGCAGCACAGGGTCAGCAGCCCAAGGCACAGCTTCAGCTTCTGGACCCGAAGCAAGGTATTCCCCGCTGCTGGCTGGGTCACGCAAAGGCTGGATGGACGGGCTTCCCAGCCACCAAAACTGCTTCTTGCGCCTGTGCCACGGCCACGGCACGCTGCAGTCTTTTCTGGGCATTTGACTGTTAGCTTTTCTTGGGGGGGGGGGGCGGAATTATATCGAAAGATGGCCAGGTGAGCAAAATAAACAAGTTTAATACCTTCATACATGGTTGCAAATTCTGCAGACTTTACTTTATAAATTGAAAGAGGTTTTTTTTCCCACAAAAATTTTGAAGAAAACTTCATTTCTAAATGAAAAGTTTGTTTTAAAATGGTTTTTTTTACATCTAGTTTTTAGAATAATTTCAAATGCTGATGTGATAGTTACCACTAGAATTAAAATGTTAACTTCATCTAGTTTTAACAAGAATACCAATTTGTGTGTACATTTGCAACTTTGTG
Organism: Opisthocomus hoazin; assembly: GCF_030867145.1. Taxonomy (NCBI): domain Eukaryota; kingdom Metazoa; phylum Chordata; class Aves; order Opisthocomiformes; family Opisthocomidae; genus Opisthocomus; species Opisthocomus hoazin. The sequence goes on along the minus strand of NC_134421.1, from coordinate 9,124,478 downwards.
AGATGGGGTGTCATACATTTACTGTTCATGGAGCTGAACTGCGCCTGAAGTTCTTTCCAGTGTAATATTGCTGAGATGAAAATAATGATGACGCTCATGTCATCTGGATGAGTGGTTAAGGTCTTAAATATTAGATTGTTCCTTTTAGTTCACACCACCCTCTTTTATTCCCACTGCAGAACAGTAGGCCAGCATGCTGTAGGAATACCAGCAGCGAAACAGTGAAGAAAAATATATAAACCCAGTACAGTAGAAGGGTCCCCTGAAATAATATCTGCCTGACATAGTTTCTGACCTTACGCCTTTGCTTTCCCTCCTTTCCCCCACTCCTCCTCCTCGGTCCAGTTTTTCTTTAAGGTGTAGGAAGCGGATCAACGGACTGAGGGCAGGAGGCTGCTTAGGTCCCATGGTCCTGGGTGGAATTGACTGTGACGCTGAAGTGGACCCTCGTCTTGTATTAAAGGCTGGTGCTAATCCATCTTCCCCGTGAAGAAACTGCCACCAAAGAGCAAACTTCTTTCCTTGTGTTTCGACACAAGGTGGACAATTGCATTTGCAGAATCAATTTGGGAGAGCGTAAAAGCTGTTAGCACAACTAGGGGTGTCTTTCAGCGTGTGTGTTCACATGCAGAAGCTTTATCAGCTTTTTTTCCTGACCGTGCATGTCTATGTGGTCTGGCGTATGTGAAAGGACGTGCACGTGCAGGACTGCAGGAGTGCCTACAAGTTGCTAGCCAGACTCCCTTTTCCTAGTAGTTCTAGATGTGAGAGGTTTCTCATGGCTGACAGCAGATTGATCTTCTTCAGGGAAAACGGCTGGGGGATGGACTCTGATCCCTTGTGCCATGTGTGGCCATCTGCGTCACTGCAAAAGGGACTTCAAAGTGCCACCATTCTGATCTGGTGACGTGCTGCAGTCACTGCGTGCCCATGCGACCAGCTGCGCACGGTGCCGGGAGACAGTCTGGTTTGCTTTTTAAACAAACTGCTTTGGCATTTTGTTATACAAGAAAGAGCTCCCCAAGAAAGCAGACATGAAAAATAGAGTTTGGACGTGGCTCCAGTGGTAAGCATTGCTCTGCAGCCTACAGAGCTGGTGAGAGTAATGCGGATCACTCTTTTTTCCCCCGTTGAACAGTCAGTAAGAGCCACTGCAGGCTGCGGCCATCCATGTGGCTTGGTCTCCCTTTTGTTGCATGGTCCTTGCAGTGGTGCAGGACTTCTTTGGTGCGTGGTCTGAGGGGCCAGAGGTGGTCGTTTCCGCCTCTCGTTGCTGTAGATGACGTTGTGGCTGTGTTGTGCACTCACTTGCCATAGCGAAGTTCTCAGCAAGTGGTTGTGCACAAGGGCAGGCAGGTGTGTGCCTGCACAATACGTGAGGGCGTGTGGGGATCTGCAGGCGTGTTTTGAGGTGTGAGAGTGTCCACGGCAAGCTGTGCTTGCACTGGAGTTGGCATGTTTTTTGCAGCAGACAGGGCTGGCGGGTATAATTGATCGGGGCTAAATACCTGGAAGATGAGGGATGCGGTCCGGTTTTGCTCATGGCTCTGGGAGTCAGGGGACTTGGATCCACTACTAATCCTGCCACCACCCCCTGCGACCATAACCCAGCAGCACAACCTCTTGGTGCCTCGGTTGCCCTGTTGATAAAAAGGGACTGCAGCTTTTTGCTGTATAGTGCTGATACTAAGAGGCCAAATTCTCCTTACTATTTGCAAATGATTTTGAGATCTCAGGCTGAAAGCTATTATGTAAATATGAAATATACTAATAAGTTTTGTTGCAAAACAAAAAAAAAATTTAATTGTGTTATGTTCAAGCAATCGGTTTCTTACAAGAATACAAATAAAGATCATAGCCTTTCACATCATTTGAAAGAGGCAGTTGGTAGCAGCATGACAGAAAAATACCTTAGAAAATTCAAGCACAGTCATCTCCACAGAAAATAATTCAGATTTTGCCCTTTTATCTTTCCTTTTCAGTTCTGAGTTTCTTCCTCACATGCCCTGCAGATAGTATCCCTATGATACTGGAGTCTGCAGCCGCACCTGCCTGGAGAGATGCCCCCCTTCCCAGTACCCAAATCTTCATTTTCTCACATCAGTGGGTGTATATTAAGGAGTGGGTGGTAGGAGGAAGGTTATTATTTGACAGCTAATATTGTAAACGCTGTCTAATGTGGTTTGTATATGGGAACAGTAATAGCTGCTGCTGCTGTGGTTTTGTTGCTGCAGGGAAAATGCAGTAAATAGGAATTTCAGAGGAAGATCTGTTGATGAAGAAAGGTCTTGAGATTTCATTTGTTCCTATTGTGCTACCACTGTTAAATCTCCCTTCTTATCTTACTGCAATAAAATATAGATCTAAACAGATCCTGGCATGCTGTAGATGTACTACACAAATGCAGTATGCATACCTGTTCCCATTAAAATTCATGTGTACGATCCTCTGTGGAAAACAATGATGTTGTGTTTCATAGTAACTTCCATTTCAAGATCTCAAAGCACACTCCAAAGACTCATCACTCACCTTTATGCTGCCCTGTGGTAAGTTAGCATTATTGTTCTCCTTTAATAGATGAAGAAAGTGGGATGCTCCGTAACCACATCGTAAGCCAGCAGAAAAGCTGGGATGAATGCACACTTCTGACCTTGTTTGCTTTATCCACCAGGCTGTACTTTTTCCTTGCAACCTCAGCAGTGTCTGCCACTGCACATCATTTGTTGGTTCCCTTGCTCAAAGCTCCATGTCTCCCTCCTTTATTCTTTCCTTTCATCAAGGTACCCAAGCATGTCAAAGACTGCAGAGCACATACTAAGGAACGAGACTGTAAGGGAATGAGATACAGCTTCTTGTCTTATTAAAATAAAGGAATGAATTTAATGTGTGCCCTGACAGTAGAGGAAGAAAACAAAATAGTGCTCTCCCTCTTTTTCATGTTAGCCTGTGATCCTGGAGATCCTTGGAGGAACGTGCTGCCTGGTTTCCGAAGCTGCTGAGATGCAATGTGTGGTAACAGGACAGAAACCTGGTATTTTATTACAATTCCTTTTCCAGAATCACTGAGGAATATTTGATTAACCACAAGGTTGTATGATGTGGTTTGGAGATGTCATGGGTGCACTGATAAACTGCTTGGTTGCGTTTTCTCTGCATGTCTGAAGGCAGGTGGAAAGGGCAGTGGGGTTTCTCAGCTGGTTAAGAGCTGTGCGCTTATCATGTGCTGTCTCATTTTCTCCAGGGATACTTGGTTTTTTGGGGCAGTGCAAATATGCTTCTACATATTTTTCAGCGAAGCATATTTGAAGAGAGAAGGTGAGGAAGCAAAGGGCTGTTCCTTAACCTTTAGCACTGTTCTGACTCAGGCAGGGTTTAAGAGGTGTTTTTCTTACGTGAGATTGTCGTGGGTTGGCCCGTTACTTCTGGAATGAACTGTGTGGTATTTGCACATTTAAGGAAAGTTCACATCACAAATCGGACTCTGTAGGGTTTTCTGCCGGAACTTAATCTTCCTCTCCTCAATCCTGAATGTTACCTATCTACTGTTTAGTCTTTCCATAGTCTCTTAACGTGACTTATGTCATATCCTCAATCCTGAATCTCTCTGCATAATCTGTTAAGCACAACATCTCTCTAATTGGCTTCTCCACTTTCTCAAATCCAGCAAGTCATTCTGAAAATCTAACAGACATTTCTGTGTGACCAAATGCATGTGTTTGAATAAACAAATCTTTCTCTCTAGCTGAGGTTTTCCCGAAGACCACCTGCATAGCCTGGATGATGGTAACCTCCTACTTCTATGGCTAGCTGAAGTTTGGCCCTTTTGGACTCTGCTCCTAGTAGGGTGGGAAGTCAGTAGAATAAATTAAGTGGAGTCTCAGAATAACCTAATTTCTATTTAGGATAATTAAACCAAATTTTGTTTCTCTGACTAGAATGAAACAAAATACAGTGGGAGTTTTCAAAGTTTCTTTATTTCTTTTTTTCCTTGTGGTGAGCTCTGTGCACAAGGAGGCCTCCACTCAGGGTTAGTCTTGTGATGACTTCTGCCGCTTTCTGTCTCCAGTACACCATCTGGACACTGGCTCAGACCCTGACTTGCAACATTTGAACCTGGGAAACCCTTCAGTAGAGACAGCTGTGATCTGGCCAGTCTCCTGCTCTTGCCGATGCAGTCCCTTCTGTTGTCTTTTGGTTTAATTTCATTCTAAGAAAAGGCTTAACAGCCACTGCTGACAGGTCTGGAAGATCACAACCATTGTTTTTAGCGTTGTGGCTGATCATTTTCAGATTGCACCCAGTCCACCCTTGGATCATTTGCTCCTTCCCACGGTTGAAGTGGAGAGTGCCTAACTCATCCTGGCAGTGCTGAGTGTGCCTGTGTAAGGCTCTGCAGCTGCACCCCTTACGCCTACTCCAAATTTTTTTTCATCTTAGTCTGTAACCTATCTCAGTGAATGACTGTGGATGCAGAAGGGTTAACAAGATGCTGGCTTAGTCTGTTCATACAGGAGACACTGAGGCCCAGATGGTGTGCTTAATTACTCCGGCCAGCTCTGGCACCATCCTGCTCCACAAGGAATTGAATGAGGAATGGTGTGTCAGAGACTGTTCCTTTCCCATCTCCCTAGAGCATTTTAGTGGTAGGAGCTCCACAATACATTAGGCGTAGCTCAAACATCCCCAAGACAAAGTGGCTTTGGGGTGGTGGCTACCCTGGAGATTCCCAGCTGAGCTTTTACATACTCTGCATGCCATCAGGGCTGCACTGGGAGTGCCTCATTACAAGTGACTCCAGGACACCATTTTCTTTGCAGAAGCCGTCAAATTCTGATCATGAGCATGGCTATAATGCTCACAGCTTGTAGAGCCTCACAAGCATGGTGAGAGCTTGCTCTACAAGTTTTACAGTTAATCCAGTCCCCCCGCTGCTCACGATCACATGTATGGAAACATACTTGTAGCTTGCTTGGCAGTACACCTGCACCCCGAGAGAACTTACAGGGCTGATCCCCGTTTGCTGTCAGGAGGGAAAACCCACACCACCTCCCCAGGATGGGCAGTCTCTTTTTTCCGCTTCCTGCGTGTGTCTGTGCAGAGCGAGGCCGAACACCGGAGGAATGCAGATGGTCCCGTGGCAAGACGTGAGCCGACCCCAGAGGGTGCAGCTCAGCCTTTCCCAAGGAGTTATGGCCTGGCTGCAGTGGTGAAGTCCCCAGTTGGATCTTCTCTTGCCTGCAGCTGTTAGGAGGAAGCTGGCTGTTCTTCGCTTAGCAGAGAAGTCGCTGACGTGCAGAAGCCTTGATGTAGTTGCCACATTCTCTCTATCCATAACCACCAGGATTTTACAGTGATAGAAATGCTAGAGAAGGAACATTTTTAGCAGGGGCTGGTGCAGTTAGAGCTGTGCTTAAGATCATAAAGGTGGTTTAAATTTGAAAGATTTCAGTCTGCATCTGGGAGGCATTCTGCATTTGGCAGATTCGTTCGTACTTGGCTTCTGGTCTGAAATAAAGCTTTTTCTTTTCTTTTTTTTCTTTTTCTTTCTTCTTTCTTTTCTGTCCCATCTTTTCAAATGACAGCAAAGTTAATTGAGCTATTTCTGAGAAAAAGAAAAAGGAAAGGGGGCGGGGGGGAAATGTCTTTTAGGTGGTGGTGGTTTTCTTAAGCTGTTTTTCAGCAGTAATGGCAGATGTTTGAAAGTTGTGATTTAGGTTGGAAATGCTCCTCACTGAAGGGTGATGTGTGGCCTTTTCCAGAGGAAATTGGGTTTGAATTGACCACACTATTAGCACTGAAAATCACATACTCAGCCTGCACTGTAGAGTGTTTTTGCTGGGCTGAAGTGTGCATCTCAGGACCGAGGTACTGTTTGTGAGTGAATAGCTTCACTCTGTAGTCAACTGGGTAGGCCTCAAAAGGGCTTTAAAAGCACAGACTGTTTTTTATATGGCTGGAAAAACTTAAGGTAAGAAAAGTGTCTCCCATAGTGCCTGCAGTTCCACCAGTCAAAATGCCTCTGTTGCCTGGGGAAATGCACTCAGCTCTAGAAGTCGAGAGGGTATGAATCCTATTTCCAGGTCTGTGCTTCATAATTTTCTGTGCTTCACAGCTCCTATTTAGTGCGTCTGGCTGGTGCCGAGCCGGCTGGAATTTGAGAGCTGAGGTTCATTACGAAAATAGTCACCACTGGGGAACAGCATATGGCTCTAATCCAACGGCAACTGATGTTTATTTGACCAGTTTAAGGGATTTTGAAAATCCCACACTGAATATGTGGAGCAGAGGTTTTAGTAGGCACATTAACACAGCCCCGGAGGGTGGCTGTGCTCCTCTAAAGTGCCTTGACCGGGGTCAGGCGCAGACTGAAGTCCCTGATCTCCTTGGAAGTGCCACTGACAAGCCTGCATATACTTTTCAAACAAAATTTGGTGAGAGAACACCATTCTGGTGTTGTTTAGCAAATTAATTTCCTAATGTGGATATAAGATTATCTCTTTTGATATTCTGCTTCTTTCTCATAAAGCAAGCAGAAGAAAATACCTCGAGAAGGTAAATGGAAAAGCATGCGTTGCATTTGAGTTTGAATGCAGAAGACATCTTGAGTCCTGCACGCCCTCTTACCTCCGGTCCGAGCGCTGCCGCTTGGCAGTGGGCACGCACCGCTCCGGGGCAGTCGTGGTTTGCTGCGAGGACGTGAGAGGGAGATGCTTTTCGATGGGATCGCATGAGTTGTTTGGCGTGCTGTCGCTGGCCCTGGGGCGAGCAGCGGGGAAGGGAGACGCATGCATCACTTCGGGCACGCGTTGCTGGCTTGGTCCTCTGCGGGTTCGTGGGCTGCACCCACCCGCACCCTGAGCGGGACAGGCAGGGCGGCTGGGAGAGGCACAGGACAGCCGGCAGCCGCCTTCCCCGGCAGACGGAGCCTGGGGCACTTGCAGCCAGCCCTGGAAGGTGATAATCATGAGAGGGATAATGGCTTGCTTTGGGTTAATAGATCCTGACAGCCTAATTTCCCCTGGTGAAAATAAAAGGGAATAAATCTTACAAATACTGTAAAATCAATAGCTAGCCGTGAAGGGGCTGACAACAAGACCCTATATCCACAGCACATTTTTTTGGCGAATTGCTCGTTTCACGTTTGAAGCCGATGGGTTCTCTGTGGCTTGGCTAGAGCCAGGTAATGCTCCATTCTCCTTTCTGTCGTGCCCATCTCTTCAGTGCTTGTGTTTTACCTGTTCACCTTTGAGCAAGGAGTCTGAAGCCTTAAGCCTGTTGGAGAGGAATGCTGCCTTGCCCAGGGAAGACCCACAGCGCTCTTGCTTCTCAGAGGACCTTGGAACCTGCTCTTCCCTCTTCTCGTAGGCATGCATGGCTGACCTGGTTGCAGGTCTTTATCCGTAAACAGTTAAATAACCATATCCTGACCCTCCAAAATAACCCAGGCTCAGGAGCCTTTGGTCACCGGTGTGTGGCTGTGGTCCCCAGAGGAAGACCACAGCCTCTGCTATGTTAGTGACCTGACACACTGACAGAGTTGACAGCGCACTTCTTTGCCTTCCCGAGGTCAGAGTTTAAGATTCGTGCGCTGAGTAGCCAGAAGCTTCCCCTGATAAATCTCGAGTCCACTGTGAACAGTCTGCAGTGAGTGTGGATTGGCAGCATTATGGAAATAGATCATGAAATAGGAAGTAGTTAAACACTTAGTAAGTACCCCTGAGTGAATGCTGGGGAGATTACTGCTGCGCTGGCACTCGGCTGTGAGTTGTTGACTGGGGTGAAGCAGGGAATGGGATTTTCCTGTTGATCCCCTTGGTAAGTGGTGGGAGCTTGCTGAGAAGGGCTGCTGGATCCTTGCTGGCACACCCTTTGCACACAGAGGCACAACTCCTCCTGTGCAGAGTGAGCTTCAGGGGGACCTCAAGCTCCTGGCTCCTGGTGCCAACATGAGCATGGACTGAGTAGTCCTCCCAAAGGGTGATGGGTGCATGCAAGCTTGGAGAAGAAGGCTTGGGCTGGAGTGAGTGATTTCTCACTGTTGGCTTCCCCATGAGTGAAGATTAGTGGGAGGAAAGGTCTCTATTCAGTACTCTTGTGGACCCTATTTCAAAGCCAGAGTGGAGGAACTACATGTTTCACAGTTTTCAAATGCCAAAGATTATTTAGACTGGTAAAAGCCATGGTGAAAGCTACTTTCAGAGATAAGAATAACACAACAAGTATTTAAGAGAAGCCTATGCGAGTGGTTGATCCCACCTCTCAGTTATAGGGCTTTGGCTCTTTTCTGTCAAGGTATTTGCCTTTGAGCTTTTGCTTGAAGTTATGACCTTAATTAAAAGTAAAGGAAATTCATACTTTCTTTGTTTCCTGGCTTCAGACATTATTGGAGAGAGGCAAGTGAACTTTTTTCCTCAGCCTGTCCCAGCTCCCCTTCCTTCCTGCTGAGGGACTCTCAGACACAACCTGCATTTCCTACGTGGTCAGGGCACTGTCTTACATCTCGAACTCCTACCTCTGAAACAGGCTTCCTCTGTGATGTTGAACTCGTTATCTCTTGGCCACAGTTTTTCTTCTTTCAGATGGGCCCCTTCCTTCCTTTTCCGTCTCTATCCCCTGGTTTTCAAACTTTTCAGGCTCACTCTCCTTGCTCTCTGTGTATGAGTATGGTGCCGTGCAGTGATGTCCTTTCCTTTGCTGGCATTTCGGTTATTACATATAGAACAGAAGTGCTGCTGGGAGAAGTCTGCAAGGGTTTCTTCACAGATGATTGAGGTTCCCTTTGAGATGTTGTCCCCCTAAGGTGTGTTCTGTTATCCCCTCTCTCCCCATGTGTATTTATAGCGCTGATGACCTGGTGCAACACCTTTTCCTCTCCATAGCAACCTTGTTGCTATCCGGGGGCTGTGGGGAGACACTCAGAATAAAGTAACTTAAACTGATGTGTATTTTTAAGAAGCAGACATATCATTCTTGTGGCTAAAATAGCTTTCAGAAAGGGCTAGTCATCCTGCTGCTTACTGTGGGCAGTTTTCTCCCCTCAAAATGAAAGAGACTCTCCATCCCCTCTCTCCCACCAAGAATTCTGCTGATTTCAAGCAATACCAAATGCAGAGCAACATTAATGAATTTATGCACCGAAGCCTAATTTAAATTGTACGGGTAGTTATGTTTCCTTGTAACACCTTTCTAGTGGAAAAATCAAGAAACTGATGCATAAGTCTTCTGCCTCTCCATTGTGAAAGGTAAACAAAAGTCAACATGCTGCAGGCAGTCCGTCTTTACAGAGAAGAGGCTCGTGTCAGGCTGGGCAGAGAATCCTCTAGTGATGCCTATTCATAGCACATGTTTCCCTCTGCCAGAGTAACTAATGAAATAATCATAATATTTAACAATAGTGATAACAGTAGCTAGTTCACGTGTAGTTTTTTTCAGACAAAGATTACAGTGCTCCCTTCTTACTGATGTATTTGCATTTTGAAGATATATAAGCCCAGGATGCTAAAATACTTTTCGAAAATTGTCCAGCAAGCAATTAGCACCAACTCTGGGAAATGAGATCACTAGTGATGTACTTCAGTGGTTACAGAGATAGTTTTGTGGAGGAAGGGTCTGCTAGGCAGGAAAATGAATCTGTGGTCATGAAGGCACAGAAGGACTTAGGTTCCTCAGGAGAGCTGGAGCCTCTTTGTGCCATGCAGACCATGGGAAATGTTAGCCTTGTCCCAAGGGATTTCTCGTGGAAGTGGAGGTGGTAGAAGGAAAAATAGAGGCCCACAAATGGAAGTGAACTTCTTGACTTCTCACGTTGCTGTGAGATACATGCAAGTGTGCACAGCTGATGTAGTCCGTGAGTTGTGTCCTGTGAAGAAAGCCTTCCCAGACTCATCAGGCCTTGAGACATGGAGAGAGAGCTGAGGTAGGTGCTGCTAGCGAACGTGTCGTTTATCCTTGAACCCTCCCTCCTGCTTTGGGACACTGTAGCCCAGGCACAGCAGGCTGGCACATCAGGAGGGGGCTGGTAAACTACAGCTTGTGTAAGAGACCAAGAGGCAGATGAGAGGCCGTGACTACGCTGCAAATGTGTGGGATGCAGGTGCTGTGCAGGGACAGCTTGGGGGGAATGGGAGAGTGTGAGTCTCGCACTTGCTATGTGCAGCTTGGCAGATGTGTTGAAGTCATTTGTATTGAATCATTCAGCGGGTCAGTGGCAGAGCCAGAAATAGAATCCAGGTCTCCTGAACGCTGGGGCCACCAGCGTATCTCCAAAACCATATTGCTTCTCCAAAGTTATTTCAGAAGTATGCAAAGTGCCAAGGGATCTTACACTTTTCTATCCAGCCAGCTCTTCGATGTGGCCAGGCAGGTGCCCTTTGATCATGGCTGCATATTCAAAATCTGTGACAGGTCAATTTTGCACAAGAGTTAAAAATGAGTTTTTCATGTGATGAGGATCTTTTGCTGCTGTAGGCAGAGGCAGGACTGTGATACTAGAGATAAAATGAGTTAGCTCTTTACACTGCAGCTTTCAAGGTGACCTTCGTATTAAAAAAAAAACATCTTGAAGGTAAATCAGGAAGTCTTACGTATTTATTTGCTTGTGATTTAGGAAATGCAGTTTAAATACGTGGTGCTTTACAGACACCTAAAAGAAAACCTCTAAGAAGCTTCTGCATGCATTCTGACTCATATACTATGCTGCATAACGATGTAAAATCATGCAGACCTGGCTGGCGTGGTAATCAAGCCTGGGAGGATTTGTAAAGCAAGAGCCTGAGCCAGAGTCGTCTGAAGTCAGTCCTCTGGGGTTTCAATCAGACCCTGCATGTTTTTTTCGCTCTCCTCACCCCGGTGTTGGGTTCTAACTGCAGCTGTGACTGGAGTCTCACCTTGGGTCTCCAGTGATTTGTTCAGGCTACGTGCTACCCATATTCCCTTGCCAAGAAGACTGCCTTCATGCAAGGGCTTTTCTCTGGCATGACACTTTTCTATACAGCGTCTTTCCTTTTTAGGCCTCCCATAAATTCTCAAGGAAACCTAACTGCAGCCAAGTGCTAGGGATGGTGTGAATAATCCTAGTTGCAGTTTCAAGGGTCTTGTAGCTTTGCCATATCAATGAGAGAGCAACAGTGAAAAGCGGGCACCCTGGTATCTCAAACACTACAGGAAGAGCAATTTGGGAAGTGTTGATGCTTCTTTCAGCAGTCAATGTTGTGCTCAGCAACCTTTTCGCATCAGCTGTGGGATTTTCAGTGATGTCTGGTATCGACCCCAGCCGTTGCGAGGTGGCAGAGGCTGAGCACAGCCTGCAGGCAAGCTGCTGAGGCTGAACTCTCCTGCCATGCCACAGTCATGTCTGGAGCTGCTGGTGATGGCAGCAAACTTGGCCTTTTCAGTGCTGCCCTGCCGCATCCCGCGCAGCCACGAAATACCAGTCTTTCGAAGATTTTGGCTTGGGATGATTTATATGCTATTTCTAAATCCCCTTAGAAACGGGGGGCCTGAAGTGCATTTTGTATGTGTGCAATTCTGTTGTGATTATTTTTTCTTCTAACAGAAGGATAAACTTGGGGCTGCAATCAAAACTAAAACCGTAAAGAAATCCTGAAGTGCCAAGAGAAGCTGAAACAATGCTTCTGGGGTGGGACATCTGTTCTGGTGCTATTAGGCCACTACCCTGAGTGAAAGCTCATGTATCATTGGCTTTTGCTGACTCAAAACCTCTTTTTTACATTTTAAATGAGTATTTGTCTTGATTTGGCATTTATTGACTATTTAATATTTAAACATGCTTAATAAATCCTGAAATGAAACCACTGTCATATGAACATGAGGCTTCTCCTAGTCTCAGCAAGGGCAGGCATCAGCAGTAAAAAGACAAAAAGCCCAGAGCAGAGACAGTGTCAGTATAACAAACGACATCCCCTGTCTCAGTAAACACATCACGGGCTCGTCTCCGCGCTGGCAGCAGCAGGGCAAAGGCTTCTCTGGGAACGCGGTGCTGCGCTAAGCTCTGGTGTCAGAGGGCTGGTCATAGCCTGGTGCCACCCCCGTGACTACAGCAGTGAGGAGGGCCAGGCAGCGACGGATCCCTCTCCCTGTGGACGTAGGGTGCTGTCTCTGCCGGGATACCGGCGGTGCCTCCTCTGCAGGGCTGCGGTAGAAGGAGCTGATGACATGGCCTCTGGCACGGCGGTTTTCGTCACTTCACAGTCTCCCCACAGATTTCATTTCTTGACTGGACACTCACAGTGGTTCCTTCAGACTGTCCCCAAGCTGTTATTTATCCCTTCTCTGTCAGGAGCTGGTGCTCTGCTCCTGCTCTGTTTGGGTAGAGCTCTTTCTGAAGCCAAATTCCTCGAGCCCCCATGTCCCTGCTGCTGCAGCTGCAGGTCCCACTGGTGCAGATGCTTCCAGCATGACCTTCCTACACTCTCACTCCCTTGCAAACACGGGCTGCCCTTGAAGTTGTTTTTTGCAGAAGATCCCCCTCAATCTAGATCCCCCAGATGGCCCTACAGCTTTTCTCCTGCTGCCTGTTGCGTTTGTCCTAATGCTCACACCGGCAACAAATGGAAATTGAGTTCAACAGTCTCACTGTCTAATAAAGGATATGGTTTTGGGCTGAGGAAGTCCTGAGAAGATTTAATAGTAACCAAACAAACTTATTCTGTAGGACCATTCTGCCTTTAAGAAGTTAGTTCTGTATCATGCAAATTTACTCAGTGGGGCATGAAAGATTCTCACATTTAGTCTATGTACCAGAAAAAATCCTCTTTATGAATCAAGACATTGCAATGGCTTTACATCAGGAAGCAGCTCTGAGCTGTACAGCCACAGTATATCCTAATGCCTGGTTTCACAAAATACCTTTGTTTTCCACGCATGCTTTCCAACTAACTCAGTGGGTTCAAGTGTTTAGTTGTACATCTTAGGAGTCGTCATGTGCAGCTGGAGGTTTGTAACGGCCACTTTCAGGCCTCTAGAGTGCAGATGAAAAGCTCAATATGAAAGGAACAAGATTTGCTCCCATACATCTAAAAAATCAGATCAGGAGCCCTTCATAACTGTTTGCAGCGGGTGCTTTGGCAATGTTAAAACTGCCTGTCATGGTAAGGCCTTAGCAGATGCCATTTCCTAGCTCATTTCTGTTTCCTTTAGGAGTAAACCCAGGCAAGTGGGAAAGACAGGGCTGCAGTGGTTTCCCCACCTAAGTGGACCCCAGGACTCTGGGGTGCACTGCAGAATGCACCCTCCCTACAGTGAAGATGAACCAAGAGAGGATGAATGCAGATGTGTCTCTCTACCTTTTTTTTTATAGATACTAGGAAGTATTTTAAGAGCAATATGTATCCTTGCTCAAATCCAGTGATGAGTATTTTCCACCTGGTTAATGTGTTCACTTCCAAAATCTATTGCTCCTCTTGGCTATTCGGTGGAGCCTAGTAAGACCTATCCTGAGACCTGTTTAGCTGTGTCCTGATGCTGGGAACACTGACAGTCAGAATAAAGAGTGTGCATTCTGCATGCTGAGCCATGTGCTAAAACACCACGCTGCAAAATATACATCCAGTCTTCTGTGCAGATACACAGCGAGTGTACATAAAAGAAAAGGTGGGGAAGATCCCACAGGATAATAATCAACTGTTTAGCAGCCAACACTCAAGAAGCTCTGTGGCTTATCTAAAATCAGGGAGTGAGAAACTACTGCCTGCTCTGGGAGAAACCGTAGTAGCGATAATGAAAATGTTATCGGTTGTTAATTTTTCAGACTATTAGGAGTGCGAGGAAACGTCTGCCAGTTTTGAAGTCCATATGCCTGAATACAAACCTTCGATCTCAAAAGTCCTTGGAGGTTTTGGAGGAGAAGTTTAGATTATGAATTTGAAGCTACATTTTACAGATTCAAATCCCTGTGCATGTGGAAGGGTCTGAAACTTGGACTGAACCTGGTAGCTTTGAATCTTTCCTACACATTTGCAAAGTTTTTTCCTGTGTGTGTCGTCGTCGTCCCCCCCCCCCCCCCCCCGCCCCGTCCATCCATAGTTCCTTTTCCCTCTTCTGGTTCTCCAGCAGGCTCTGCCACATGATTTGCACTATATTTGGTGTAAGTCACAGTAACATCCTGGACTGTGATAGGTTTGGGAAGAGCTCTAGAGAACCACTTGACTTTTTAACAGTATGTTAAGAGGGAGCTCGTAAGACTGTTTCCTCACTGTGTAGCCACAGTGGGAAAACAGAAGTTATGCAAGTAATAGAGGTTGGTACCGGCTAGCTCCAGTGCTTAGTCAGAATCACTATTATTACAGACCTGATGAAATACTGCAGCAAAATATACTAGTGATGGGGGTGTGTGTGTGAATTAAAGGTAAAGGAGCACTGATACTGATGGTGAGAACAGAAGATCACAGAATCACAGAATAGTAGGGGTTGGAAGGGACCTCTGTGGGTCATCTAGTCCAACCCTCCTGCCGAAGCAGGGTCACCCAGAGCAGGCTGCACAGGACCTTGTCCAGGCAGGTCTTGAATATCTCCAGAGAAGGAGACTCCACAACCTCACTGGGCAGCCTGTTCCAGTGCTCCGTCACCCTCAGAGGGAAGAAGTTCTTCCTCATGTTCAGACGGAACTTCCTGTGCCTCAGTTTGTGCCCATTGCCCCTTGTCCTGTCACTGGGCACCACTGAAAAGAGCTTGGCCCCATCCTCCTGACACCCACCCTTCAGATATTTATAAGCATTTATTAGGTCCCCTCGCAACCTTCTCTTCTTCAGGCTGAACAAGCCCAGCTCCCTCAGCCTCTCCTCGTAGGGGAGATGCTCCAGTCCCCTCACCGTCCTCGTAGCCCTCCGCTGGACTCTCTCCAGTAGCTCTTCATCTTTCTTGAACTGGGGAGCCCAGAACTGGACACAGTACTCTAGATGAGGCCTCACCAGGGCAGTGTAGAGGGGAAGGAGAACCTCCCTCGTCCTGCTGGCCACACTCTTCTTGATGCATCCCAGGCTTCTATTGGCTTTCTTGGCAGCCAGGGCACACTGCTGGCTCATGGTTAACCTGTCGTCCACCAGGACACCCAGGTCCCTCTCCGCAGAGCTGCTCTCCAGCAGGTCCACCCCAAGCCTGTACTGCTGCATGAGGTTGTTCCTCCCCAGGTGCAGGAGCCTGCATTTGCCTTTGTTGAACCTCATCAGGTTCCTCTCTGCCCAGCTTTCCAGCCTATCCAGGTCACGCTGAATGGCAGCACAGCCTTCTGGTGCATAGGTCCATCCTCATTCTCCGCTGGGATCTTTTTCAATACGTGAATTGGACCTAAGTATGTTAGAAGGCTCTGAGATAAATTCATTCAACATGGGAACTTTGATCGTGTGCTGAAGCCAGTAAAGATGTGCTTTTACCCCCATTCCCCACCACAGCTACTTATTTGGTTGGCCATGTACACTGTTACCTTCTTCTGAAGCATCAGTCAACAGTGGGATTCAAGACTCAAAGAACCAGTGACCCGACCAGAGATGACAAACCATAAAGGAGGAGGAACTGCATGTCATTCATTCCTGTGCTAATAACTGAGAACAGTGACAGCTTGGTTTTATTTATCATGGGTCTTTACCTTCCTGATTATCATTACTTCTGTCGGCAATTTTCAGACACTATCTTTGGTCTGTCATTTTCTCTACAGTCTTGAACCATGGTTGAAAAACCTCTGTGCCTGGGAGGATGCTGTTTAGTGCCCTGCTATTCCAATGGCTGGTGTCGCTGACTGTTGTGGAAATCTGTTATAACCTAAAATCACAGGAATCAAAGCATGCCATGTTAATATTCAAAGAGTCTAAAACGCTCTTTGCCTAAATATACACTGCATATGATTATGGTACCTTTTAAGGATACTCTTCAAAATATTTTGTTCTTTTTTGAATTCGTCTGGGAATTGTATTGCTGATAATTTATGAGCAGAAGTAGTTGAGTGGTAGCAAAAAGTATTCAGAAGCAATTTGACAAATTATTATTTTATTTCAGATTTATTCCTCTACCATGCAGGTCTTTTTCCTTGTAAGTATGATTTTGCTACCTGTTGACAGTATTTTTTTAATGTTGAAAGACAATGCAATCTGTCAGCAGACAGACTTCTGGAATGACAGACTTCCCACTTGCTCCAGTCACTGTCTTTAGAACACTGCTTGTTTCTTCTTAACAATGACGTTCATCTTGTTCAGAGAACTGAGGCATCTTCATGGGAATAAAGTGCTCAGTCAGGTAAACATAACAATTGTCCAGGAAAGGCATTTAATAAGCACTTCATAGGTCAGATTTTTTTGGCACTAAATGTTCACTCATCAGTATTGACCAGGGAACATATTTTTAGGAGTTAGTCTGTTCACAACAGAGTATCAACCTCGGAATAAGTTATTTACTTTCAGTAATTTGCATAACTCCACAAGACTCTAATCCAGCATCCATTGGAGGTAATACAAATTTCCAGTGATGTCAGAGGTCATTGCTTAATGCTGTTAGTGATTTCTGTGTATTCTTCTGTCATTGGGGCTTTCTGAAAAACGTGTTCTAGACTCAGTGTTTCTTGCATTAAATAAGTGATAGGTCAATTGCGGTGGTCTGTGTTATATACATCGACTTTGTAAGCCCTAATATTGTTATAAAGAATAGAATTTTATATTTTTTAGCTTGTGCAATAAAAAATTGTCTTCTGTGCTAAAGATGCTGATCTCTCCATCTGTCTGATAGGTGATAACTGATATATCTGGGTAGCCACATACTGAAATTTCAATGTCATGTGGGTTGCAATTGCCACACATCTGGTTTTCACTCAGCCTGCCAGGAAGGGGAACCTTGGGCATGCCTGCTCATGGGTGACTCACGCCAAGCCTCTGTTGGGCAGGGAAGGGCTGGACTTGCATAGAAAGAGGAAAAAATGGTGAAAGGTGGGATTTTACCATGCTTCCTCAGTTGTACCACTTGGTCTTTGCAGTGGCTTCTCTTCTGGTCAAACATGTGGTCTGTCAAAACAACACCAACGCACGGCATCTCTGGACCCCGCACTCTTCCCTGGCAGCCATGTGGGGCAGTGCGGTGGCCAGCGGACCACCGCTTCCTGAGAAGGGGTTTCAGCCCTGAATTAAAGGGTCCCCAGAAGTCGCTTGCAGAGTTGATCTCAGGGACCGGCACCGAGGAAGGAGACGGAGGGACTGGTAGCAACAGCTTCAGCAGCATGAGCTAACATAGGGGGATGGGAAAGATCTGCAAAGCTTAACAGCTAAATTAATGCAAGTTTGTTGTTTTTACAGGCCTGAGTCTTACGGACTCTCCCACCTGCCTTTGCTCATTTTCCACAGGCTGAGCTGATATGATTTAAAAGCCTTACCTCTGCACAGATTTCTGTCCTGTCGCTTTCTTTAACTCCTCTGGCACCTATCGCTTACAAGTCTCCTAAGCCTCCAAGGCCAATTCAGGTCCGTACAAAACATACAGTGTAAACATGTATTTTCCCGAATCTTCAGCTTTATGATTGCTCCAGCTGATGGCTTATTGCCCTGGGATAGTTGAAATACTTCCTAGACTGTCCAAGGGATTCTAAGTCAGTTACTTTTCAGCTCACACATCACAAGGAATGTGACAAAATCAATAAAATACTAAAAACATTTCTCTGCTTCAGTTTTCTAATTCCTTTGGTGTGTTCCTTGTGTTTTGGGTTCTCTTGTAAGACCAGGATCCTTTCTGCTTTTCTGCACATGACCTCTCCTCTGCAGTGGAGTATCTGTAGCATCTTCTGTCTTTCCTTGAAGTAGGTGATGAGCAAAATTTGCCTTTGAATCTTGCTGTCCCACTTGACAGTAACATCTTGGCCAGCATGGCTGACTGATCCCATTGCCTTACCAGCTTGCTTACTGTTTAATTACCAGCTTATCGAAGTGGATGTTTTTTTTCCTGATCTGACTGTCATTTTGGCTTAAAGTGTTTCTTCTAGCAGAAAATTATCGAGGTTTAATGGTTCTTTTTCAGTCCAGTGCTGCCAGCCTTACAATTTCATTTAAAAACGGAGATCTAAGAAGAAAAGAGGTGAGCAAGCTTCTCGCGCGAAAGCTGTTTGCAGTTTGAAAGCAAGTCTCCAATCTCCAGCAGAGCTCTGAGGCAGAGGCGGCAGATCGTCGCTGCTGCTGGTAATAAATTAGGAAAACAATTCAGAGAGGCCACACCAGTCTGAAGGAGTCTGGAGGCCTAGGGGAGGTGGTGTGTGACAGATTTGCTTCCTTTTCTATTTTACAGTCAGCTACAGGTTTTGTTTACGATAGTGGCGTATCGGTATGCCTTCCAGCATTATTTTCCTGTCCTGTTTTATTGGCATTTTAGTCAGTGATGGTTAATGGAATTAAGCACTGACCCTTTTCTTCAGAGCAGTCCAACTGGGCACGCAGTGGTTAATGTGAAGGGACGTAACAGGAGAAATAAATTGCCTAATTGTTGCTGATAACTGCCAGAGTGCTCCAAGCACCCCAAGCCCGGTGTGTTCGAGTGTGCTCTCGTTTCTGCGGGGATAGCTGGCTTCATTCATCGGCTGCTTTGTGTCTGATGAAAGGAAGACATTCTCGAAGAATGCACACCTCAAACAGGCTGCGAGATTTGAGGCAGTATTTTTGCTTCAAGGCCTTCTTTGGGCTGTGAGAAGTCAAAAAATAACATGAGCAGGGTTAGTAGAACAGCTAACCTTTGTTCTGCATTTTCAGGAGCAAAAAGAAGGTCATTACCCTTAACCTACTCTTCTATTCCTGGCCAGTGTTTTTCTTAACTCTAAACGTGTTCAGTGTGCATTTGCCACAGCATCCATCTTCCTCCCAATGCTTTTTTTTCGAAGCCAGTGAAATAAAAGGGACAGACAAAAGATGTTTTAATTTCTTGCCAGAGGGGAAAGTGTTATCTCTAAGATGAGTTTGGAGAAAGTAAAAATATGAAATGAGCTAGCTTTTAGGGATACTGGCTGCTTATAAATTACTCTTCTTGCTTCAGGTTCTCTCTGACACGTAAAGAGTTTTACCCTAGAAGTGTGCACATTCCATTTGAAGTGAGAAAATGCTCAATAGGCAGGAGCTGATGTTACAGGGAAGCATCGTCTGCTCCTCCTTGGGCTGCAACTGTGTGAGAAGCGAACAGAGAATCTCTTTGGTACCCTACATTCCCTTCATCTCTTCCCCTGTTCTGTGGTGGTTTTAGTGTGGACTTTACATCCCCAGACACTGAGTCCTATGCTTTTCTTCAGAATGAGGACGGCACAGGCAACATAAATGCACATTTCTGCCTCCCACCAGAGCACCTCCATCCTGAACTAGAAGATAAAAGGTGAGAAGCTAGTTTGGTTTTCAGACCCGACTTCATTATTGGGTGGTAGCATTGGTGTCAGATGACTGTACTTTTTTCTGTTTATGTATTTTACTTATTTATTTTCTGTTAAATGGAGCTCAGTCTGTTGGGAAACTGCTAACTCCTTTCTCATAGTTAACCAAAAAGTCATTAAAATGGAACAACTTTCATTTTGCTTGCATTTTGTGTTGAGACAATTGTGATGTTTTCCAGTGACCTCAGACAAAAGGCTTCCTGTCCCATTACCACCGCCTAACCTGTGCAGTCACTCATTCTGATGTCATCTTCATGGCTAGATAAAGGTTTTCTTCGTGTGAGGTGATGCTGTGTGTGCAAAACGGTTACAGGGAAACGCTGAGCGTGAGCTCAGCTTCTGCTGTGTATAACACAGAAAAAAAACAAGTCAAAAGAATGAAAATATCGTAAACTTGAAAAAATGGGGGTGAATAGGAGAGCCTTGGAATGGGTTTCAGGTATTACAGATCCCTGTGGGACTTAGAACAGGGTTTTGGTATGGACTTCTCTCTAGTGCATTGTAAGTGTAAGCATTAATATCAGGACATCTGCAAATATAAAGGGCTTAATAGCCACAAAGGACATGTATTTTGAGTTCTGGGGACTGAATTCTTTCCACTTTACCTGGTAGGATGCTTTCATACCTATTAAGTTCAGGGCAATGTGTGCATAAAATGCTCTTAAATCAGCATTCCCTACTCCTCCACTGCAGGCATTTTACACCTGCTTGATACTCACAATGTGTGGGTGCAAATCACTATACCAAGCAATCAAGCCCTGTACTGCTTGAGAATTACTTCAGTAATTCACAGTTTATTTTGGCTGCATTCATGGAAGTGTTCAGGCTTTTACTTAACACCTTAAGATCCCCTAATCAGAGTGTGCAACTCCCTGAACGAATTGTCTGGCTTTAACCACTAGAAGCTGCGATTTCACATCCTGCTTTGGGGTTGTCTTTCAGTCAGAATACGCCACAAAGTCTGTTTTCCTGTGTGTGAAATGAAAGACTAAATTCCCCCCATGCTGTTATTCTTATCAGCCCAAAACATGCTGTAGAGGACTGCAACATTTCAATGGCTCTTTGTACTGAGGAAGAAAAACATACGAAGTAAAGTCTGCTTTTCCAGAAATGGTGCATGCATGAAGAGAGCTTCGCTCCACATGAAGGAAGAGGATCTCCTTTGAAGTCTCTATCCCTTTGCTTGCGGAGCACTCATCCCCTCGTATTGCTGTTCCCCTGTGCTTCTGTGCAGACCTTTTAATGTAGTGCTGAGCTCCATGGAACGAGAGTGTTTGCCGGCGTATCTGCAGCAGCCCAGGAGATGCTGAGCAGCAGCGTGCGTCTAGTGTGCAACTGGCAGAAAGGAAGCCGTTAATTAGCCTTTTTTATGCCAATGTCAATATGTTTCTATTGCAATCATGGGTCTGTGTTGGTACCCTCAGGTGGCTAATTTACATGAAATTTCTTGTGTGCGTTGAGCTTTAAACAACGTCCTGGGTAGCCTAGTGAAAAAGGTTGTCAATGGCCCTTATACAAGAGATTGGAAATTCAGCCGCTGTTGGGACTGTGCTTTCAGCAACAGCACAAAAATATTAATACCTGTTTTTCTTTCCCTGTTAATAAACAAACCTTTATCGCTGTTTTTCTCCCCTAAACAAAAGAAATGGTCCAAAGCATTTAAGGCACTCAAAGCCAAGATGTGCCATTTATAAAAAGAGCCAAGGCAGATAACGAATGATTTATGACACTCAGAGAGCACCTTTCAGCCAGCTAGGTCACACGGCATTTGCAAACCAATCGTATACACTGAGTGTCTGTGTGTATTGTGAGCTAAAGGAAAAAAGTGTAACTTTTACCAGATGTAAGTAAAAGTAAGGCACATTACCACAACAATAGTTTAACAAATGCGCACATTGATTTCAAGGAGGCAGAAAACCAGCAGAAAACAGGAGGAGATATAAAAGTACCGTCATGGAGTGGGTCTTGAAGCAGGGCTAAAACCTTATTCAGTGAGCAGTGATGTGTTATGTTAGTAATGATTAATGTCTGGCACTTTGGGTGTACCCTGTGCTGAGCTTTGCTACCCAGAAGTCAGAGGAGCTGCGCTGGTTTACGCTGACCCGAGCATCTGGCCAATTCTGCATTAAGGTTATTTGGACTAAATGAATTCCTGAAAAACAACCCATAGCTCTTCTGGCAAGAGTGGTAAAGTTTTATTGGACAGGATTCCCTTGCTATCCTTACTCCTCTCGCTGTTCATTACACAACTTTATTAGAAAAGAACCACAGAACTTTAACTCTTTCCTGTGGTTCCCCACCTCACCAGTCTTCGTGTCAAGATGTGATCCCTACCGAAAGAAGCAGCAGTTTCTGTTGTAAGGAACGTTGTCATTGAACGTTTCCGCTTGAAATGTGGTAAGCCTCTTTCACCATGGGCCCTCCGCTCTGAATGGGGTGGTTAGAAATCCAGAGATGATGGATGGACCTGCCATCACTTCTCCAAGTTCCAATTTTCTTCTGACATTAGAGAATTGCCAGCCTCTGCCCCAAGTGCTCTTCTTTCACTGTGAATTAAGTGTCTTGTATCACTGGTTGTGTTACAGCTCCTGCTGCTCTGCACCCCTGCCCTTCGCAGATCCTCCTGTTCCCTGAGTCTCTGAGCTTCCCCAGAGCATGGCTTGCCTTTGGAAAGGTGTCTGCAAATTGCACCTCTGCTTCTGCATCACTATGTTGCTGTTCTCCAGGGCTAGGACCCTTTATAGCCACAGAAGATTGTAGGAGCTTTGGCTTTTCTGTGCCAGGGTGATCCATTGGCAGTCTGTCTGGGGTGCGTCCTCTCTCTGTGCCTGCTCTGGGTGAGATGGCAGTATTAGCAAACCTCTAATCTTCCTGAAATTGGGAGCATGAATGCTTTCAGTGCTTGCAGGTCTTTCGTTCAGTTCTTGCTGTAAGCCAGACATGAGGTTTTCACATGCAGGTTGCATTTCGTTAGTGCTAGTTAGCAACGTCTGCTGTGCATAGTGTGCTTGAACACACCCATTCTGCAGGCTGAATAACTGGGACAGAGTGAGGCTAAATGGTTGTACCAAAGATGTACAGCAATCAATTGCAGAAAGAAGAAGACCTTAAAATCCAGACTCTGTTCCTGTAATTGCTGGACTGGCTCATGGCTGGAGAGATGAGAGGTAGTTTAAGAAGTATCAATGTCTGATGATTGCTTTCTGGTCAAGTAACTCAGTTTACCACATGAACTACAACAAAAAGCAATGAGATATGAGTTCAGCATCTTTCACAGATGTTAAAGTGTGGCTTCGTTCAAATCCTTGGTGCTTGCAGTGAACAACGTGAGTGCGTCTGTTTCCATATGGTAACTGCATGTGCTGCTAGAAATGACAGAGATGCAGAAGAGCAGCAGAGGCCTTTAAGGTTCCTGGGATTGTTAATATTAATTTACTGCAGAGAAACAGCTGATAGATCTGCTTTTTTTCTAAGGTATCTGAAAAATGTGTCTTTCTTTTGTCTTAAGAGATATAATCCTGAAAGAATTAAAGGTGACAGGTGATCAGTTGAGCTATTGATCTGTTGATTGATCACACTATCACATGAATGCTTATGTGAACTCATAAATAAAGTGTGTGAACTTCTGCTAAGACATTAAAAGTGAAATAATATTAACAATCTTTTTGCCTTTCCACAGACTGTGTACATGTGTATGTCTCTGAGTATATTGCAGCAGGTGAAGGCACAACCTGGAATTCCATAGACAGAGAGGCAGTTACAGAGATGTGTTTTGTGTTCAGCTCTGAATGCGGGCAGACCTGCACTTTGAACAAATATATGAATGATTGCTATAGTACGTGAAAGTTGTGTTCTGTGAGCCTTCCACCACTAGCCAGTGATGTGATTGCTTAGGTGCAGTGCAGTTATCCTGGAGGTGCCAGTCAGGTCCCTCGAGTGGCTACTGCCAGTACCGTGAAAAAAAATCCTGGGCAGAGGACAGAAAAATTGAATTGGCTTCAAATTTAATGAGGAGCTTTGATGTGTCCAATGACCTGATATAACTAATAATACGTAAGCAGGTTCATTTTACATGCACCGAAGCTTCTTCTAGTTCTGTGGCTGGGTAACTAAGCACAACTAGATTTCGCAGTCTAATATTGACGTTGTGGATACCTGAACCACAATAGCCAGATATGTCTGATAAGATGGGATGTAATCCTTACAGCGGCAAGAGCGTATAGGTTACCTTTCTTCTGACTTCATTATTTAAGTGACTGTATTTAAAAATCCAGATTTGTTCTCACCCTTGTACCCTGTCAGCAGGGAGAGGGCAGTGAAGGGGATGAAAGGCTGGGGGACAGGAAGGCAAGGCTGCCTGTTGTGGAGGTGGGCTGCGAAATCGTGTGGGTTTAACACGCTGGGAGAAGACTTGCAGTGTTAGAGGAAGAAAGGTCTTTGATGTGTTTCCTTCCTTCTGCAAGCCTATGTTAAAAAAGCTGGGAACAATGCTATTTGTTTAAGTTATGAGGAAAATAACACACCTTGGATTCATCTTTATTTCATGCTGTATGATTTTATCACTAATACCAGCAGCCTAGGTAGGAGGAATGGACCTAAAGGTGCTGCGGAGGTGGAAGAAAAAATTAACCGTAGTGACCATCTGTCTTTGATCTGAAAGGAAGGACCCTGGGACATTTCAGAGTGGTTAAAATAAGCAGTGGCAGGATTTCTATAGTCATGATTGTTTAAAAACCAGAAGTTTTATAGGGACATAATATCTTTTATTAGATCAACTGATGTAGCTGGAAAACAACAAACAGGTTTTTCAGGCCGGAAGCTTGTCTCTGTTTCTTCCAGCTATCTCATCTGGTTTAATAAGAGATATTATCTCCCTCTGTAAACCTGGCTTCAAGGATGTCCCAGTACACTGCTGCAACCTCTCACAGGGACAACATAACCCAGAAGAACAGAGGCGTGCTTTGCCTGCCCTTCGTAGGTCCCCAGTGCAGCAGGTCTGGTCCTCAGACAGTGCATTGGTCCAAAGGTGGCCAGACAGCATCCAGCGCCGTGATGGGAGTCTGGGTTTGTGCCAGGTTCTCAGATGATTTGCTTTGAAAAGGGAGGCTGGTGGCTTGAGAGGCCGCTACTGGGGAGTATGGTTTCTGTAGTACCCAGTTGCCTAATGGTTAATATGAGATTTATCTGTTGCTAAACCAGGCATCCATCATCCCTGTTGGGAGAGACCTCTAATAGGCTCCCCATTCCCATCCAGCTAGGAGGAGAAGTCACAGATAGTGATTGTGGTTAGCCGCTCTGCTCTGGACTAGTCCACCAAGGCCTTCCAGGTGCTGTGACCCTCCTCACGAAGTATGACAGCTACCTGCAATGGTGCTTTCCAGCTTCTGGAGCTGAAAGGTGGCAGCCCAGGTTTATAGAAGGGTTTATGAATAAAAAGTTAAGTAGGGAAATGCTTCTCCTGCACTTTTGTCTAGATGTCACAGACTTTCTAAAAGAGCGAACAAGAACAGTCTCTGATAAAGAAGTTTTCAAAGGAAATTCAGCCATCTGTTTGGGGAGTGCCTTTGATACATCAGCTAGCAAGCTCAATAGAAACTTTTTGACCTTAGATTTCTCACAGTCAGTTTCTGGATCTCCCAGTAATTTCTGTCTTGAACTATGTCCTAGACTGAATCCCACAAAACTCCATACAATTTCAGGCTAAAGAGGGTCTGGGTGCTGTCAAAATGAGGACAGAATTTCGCTACAAGCAAGGAAGTTAGAAGCGTCTGGTGAGGCTAAAAATCATGGGGCTGCTAGTATTCCACAGAGCTATTCCAGCAAATAATTTGTCTCTGTATTTAAAAGTGATAATAAAACAAATGTACTTATTTGTTACTTAAAATAACCTTAGAATATTAAAAGTAAATATTAAAATTACAGTTTTCATTTGCCAGTATTCATATTGTTTGACCACAACGCAGTTTCCTCTTTTAATGAGGTGCTAGTGATTTTCATTTTTACTTATATAGTCGTTTTCTGCTCAGTTTCAATTTTAGATTTTACGCAGCATCACAGAGATGCAATCGCCAGAGCAGATTGTTAGTTTATATTTAAAATGCCTCCACTGTTATGTTTCTTTTTTGAATTAACATATAACCCCATGGAAACAATTCTGTTGGGCTTGAGTGTTGTGAAAGTCCTTCAGAAATGAAATTGTAGAAGTGTGACTTCCAGTATTCTATTAATTTGCAAAATCATTTGTTTCCTGATAAGCTTCAGTACTGTGAGTAAATAAAACCCAGCAGTCATGCCACCCCAAGTCAAAAGGAAATCTTAAGGTTTTGTTTGTACATTGAAGAGTTACAAAGCATCCACTTGAATTTACTTAACAAAACATTTTCCTTTTATTAGATGTGTTAAAAAGGTTCTGGGCAGTTTTGAGATCAATACAGACAATCGCACAAATATTTGAGAAGCCACCGCTGCTTGCAACTGGACATCACTGGGAGCAGACTGGAATTAACTGCCCAGTCTGAGAGCTTCGAAGTGACTAATAACCTTCACTGTTACTTGACCCCAAATATTTCTAGCCATTGGGAATAAAACTTTATGGAAGAACTCCAGTTCAGAATTCATTAATGACTTACATACATTTTGCAACATTGCACTATTGAATGTGGTGTAACAGATGTGTGTTGCTATTGCCAAATCTATCCCAATTTATACTGAAGCAAAGGTTGCTTATTCCTCTCATCTGGGCAAAAAGTTGCATGTTAGACAAATCACAGAATCACAGAATGGTAGGGGTTGGAAGGGACTTCTGTGGGTCATGTAGTCCAACCCTCCTGCCAAAGCAGGATAAGTGATATAATCTGATTATCAGGATTGAACTGGCTTTCAGGAGCAATGAATATGTGGAAAAAATATCTCTTATGTACGGAAATAAGTGCAGGATGAAAACCTAGTTGCCTTTTCTCTTCTATTGGAACAAATTAAAAATAGCTGCATGGAAATCACAGGAGTCTCACGCTTATTATGTTAATGCAAGATGAAGATAAAAGTCATTGTTTTGAACAAAAAAATTTACATTTAGCAAATATGATGTACTAAAGGGAGTTTTAAAGAAAGAAGTACCGTTTTCCTACCACAAGAAGGACAATTTTGGTTCCACCATACATGATCCTGTGGGATTTTTGAGGGTATACGTTCTGCTGAGGCATTGCAGATTTAGCGGCAGGGGGCTAAAATGACATAGACGTACTGATCCATGCTCAATTTTAAAATGTCCATTATCTGTCTACTTTTTGCTAGAAATCTGCAGAATTAATGTGGTTTACATGTGCAGGTAAAGACTAGAGGTCAAGAAGCTGTTAAAAGGACTGCATACATTTGTGAAAAAGTATAGGCATTGATAATTTGGGAGCAATCAAGACTGAAAGATTTACAAACAGAAGGTGAGAACAGTCAGGTGCATCGCCGTGGATGCTGAAATCTGCTTGAGAAGCTGCCCTGGGAAAGTGCTAGAAAGGTGTACCAATTTATCCCCATGTGGAAGAGGTGCCGAAAATGCTTATCTGTTGCACAAAGTTTTGGGTAGAGCTGGTATAAAAAACGTCTGTTAAGGGCTTGCTTTGATGTCAAATTTGATTTTGGCCCTAAACTATGTTTTTGTTTCCAGAAAATACACACTTCCTTACAAGAATATATCTATGTTTACAAATCATTAGCCAAAACCAAGCACATGTAGACAAGCATTTAATCTAAAAGTAAATTTTTTTAAGTTGTATTTTCTCATGAAAGTTTGCATTACTAGTAGAAGTTTCTGATAAGAAGAATTACGTTTTTTTTTTTATTAAAAGTATCCATAGAAAATACCGAAGTAAACCATGTTTCAGCCTCCTGCAATGTTGTAGAAGTTGGAGGCTAAAGATCTCAGTGAGGAGCTTTGCCTTGCTCTGAGCAAAGTGTCTCTGGGACACCATGGTTGTAGCAGCTTTTAAAGGCTTGGTATATGGGGGAACTGCCAGGCTGTGCAGGTAGACCGTGTGTGCATATGGTGCTGAGATATGAAAAAATCAGCATCTTCTCCAGACGCCATTTCAAACCTTCTGCATTGCTGAAACTCTAGTCCAGGCAATGCTCTCTGGGGAAGTGAGCATAAATGTGTTGATTCCCACCTGGATTTCAGCATGGTAACCAAGACACTGAAATAATCAACAGATGAGGTGCTATGTTCTTTGTCACCTTTTCTGTCTTCCTTCTTACTTTTCTTTATAGAAGAGAGTTGATAGGACTAACTAACAGTGCCAGGTCAGGATGTGGGGATTTTATACGATCACTACAACAATCTCACTATCAAGGGGCTTAGTTTGAGATCCTCCTGTCTCAGCTCATCCACAAGATTAAAAGTATGGAATCAGACCCAACTAAGAATTACTTTCAAAGCTCAAGATACAGAGGCTGTTGGTCCTGTTCAGTGTACTGTGTTTGGTCCTGAAGGTCTGCAAGGATGTGGCTGCACATACAGAGCTCATGTTACCCTCTTCCTCCCACAGGTTTTCAGGATCAAGACTGTGAAAGGACTGCTTGGGAGGCAGAGAAGGGCTGGTTGGAAGACCGGGCTTCATTTCCCAAGGTCTTGGGGTTGAACTTCAGCCAAGGGAATGTTCTCTGTATCAATTATGTTGCTTTGATTACTGGTTATGAATATTATCCTTTGAGTTTTTGCAAAAATTTGTCTTTGATGAGCCATTCCTCTGTTGAGTGTACAGTTGAGATCAGTAGGGAGGACGAGGTGCACGTTGCAGTCACAATCATGACGTATCTCTGTGTGCTATGGTTCAAATTTAGGTACATTTCTGTGTCTTGCAGGGGTGCATGGAGTATGTTTTCTGCATGTACAGTTATCTGACAGTCTGTGGCATGCCTGCAAGAGACGCGTTGTGAGTCTTGCAGACGTGGGAAGGAACTCGGAGCTTCATCCCTGGTTTGATGCGTTTCCAGTTTCTGCCAGCAGTCTGTTGTGAACCATAACAGTGCTGTGTAGAAATCTCATCACACAATCGGCCAGTCCGCTCCTATACCCATCACTTTCTCCGTTCCAGGACGCTGATGGCTGTCTGGCACGCTACCTAGAGTACTTCTGTAACCTGTGACATTCAGGGACCATACCAAGTTTAGAAAATCCAACTACAGACTTGCTTGCTGGTGTTAGCCTACTTCTTAAACTGAATAGGTTGATACGGTTACAGGCAACTCCAACCTGCTGATAGCTGTAAGTCATTGCTAGTCATAGGCAGATGTAATAAGGGTCGATAGACCTTGATCTTACTAGGTTTTTACATACCTATAGACATTTAGGACCCTTCCTGTCAGTTCTTTCTCCAGAACCGTTAAAGAGCAACCAAGGCTGACGAGGAATTACCCTTCTACTAGAAGTTAGCCATGCTGACCAAGGGCATGGACACAAGCCATGTTGGTAAAGCCTTCTCAGACTACCTCTGGTTTGAGGATGAAGGGGGCAATCTTGCAAACTGCTGAACATCTCTTCAGAGAGGCTCAGCACTCTCATCTTCCATTCGTGGCTCTGAGAAAGCTCAAGTGTTTTCAGGAGGCACTCAGGAGCCTGCAGAATTAGGCACAGAAGAGGGCTGTCTGTCAATCTAGTCCTGTCCTCAAGCAACAAAATAGTTTAAAAAGAATAGATTGTCTCTGATTCTTCCAGTTTCCGTTTGTAGATATAAATACATATATGTTCAAATGATTTTATGAGTCTGATTGTGAGTGGCAGCTGAGAAATACTCAAATGCCTGGATTTTAATGCAGTTACTTCTTCAGGAGAGTGCAAGAAGAAGTAATGAAGCCTGTTAAAAGGGAATATCTCTGCTGCTTGTTTTGCTTTATAAATATTAATGAACCACCCCCCTCTTCTTTCTTTGCCCTTTGACTGGTTCTATTAACTTGGAGCCATTAGCTGTGGATGAGGCTTGAACCTCATAAAACATTTTGTGGTCATCAGATGCATTATTGGAGGAATTTGCAGACACAGATACTCTTGACATTCACATCTGTTCCATCTAATTATTCCCAAATTGAAATCGTAAGCTCCTCTTTGTGACAATGCGGTATATTTCTGTGGCGTTGATTGCGTTATTAGAAGCAAGGGTTTACAGCTTCAGCCAGGCAAGGAGCAAGACAGTCATGGAATTTGTTTTTCTTTGCAGTATTCCTAGCAATGTCAAATAGGTTTGAGAGATCATATATGATGTACGTAAGAGCCTATGTAATGTATAAAAAAGCATTATTTTTTTAAGTAACCATTTTATTGAGGAGGTCAGAAGGCAGTAGTAGAGATCTTATTCTTTGCCTTGAGTAAGGGATGAATACCCCTCAATCATTCCTTGGGGTAGTAGAAATTATTCCTCTGTCAGGAGTAAGTACGCCATGGGGAAGGTCTAGGATTTGAAGTAGCTTCATGCCTGGAGACTGCGAAGGAGGCATGCCAGGCAGTGCACTTCTCATTCCCTTGGTTGGACTCAGGACTTCAGAGAAGACTGTACCAGTGTTCATTCAGATTTCCATGTTTTGGTTGTCCAAGCAGTCACGAGGAGGATAGGGACACAGCCACAGTCAGATTAGCTATTAGTTTGGATCTTTAGTGGGAAAAGCAATCGTTTGAATCACTAGTTCGGCTTTTTCCCTTTTCTCCTTTGTTCCACCACCTCCCCGCCCCCCTTTCAGTGTTTTTTTTTTTAGCTCTTTTTTAATTTTGGCATGTCTCCATGGCCGGATAAGTAATACTTGCTGTAAAGATTGCTTTTGTGAGGTAAATACCTGTCCAGCAGGAACCAGATGAAATCAGCAGCCCGTTTCACAAAGGATGCTAGATGCCTAGTAAATGCTAAAAGATTTTGATCAGCCGTCGACCAGTGAAGAGGTGAATGTTTTCTGAAATGGCATGTTATTTCATTGTGCTCTCCATTTCTCTGCATCCGTTCTTTGCTTCACCCACAGACTGCGGGACAGATCACCAAAATCAGACGTGTCATCCCATAATGTTGAGAATAGGTGGAAACCATGTCATTCTTTGTTACGGCAGATTGGCTTGGGGGATTTGAGGATGAAGCAATAAAATGACCAGCTGCTCGCCTGAAAGGAAGATCCAGTCCATGTCTCATTAAAAAAAAAAATTGTTTGTTTATTGATTGCAATTATTTACGGACTGCTGATTCACTGCCACATTTTAATTTTTATTCTCCACACTCACACACGCACACACACACCACTGCAAATATGTTACAGAAAAGCTGCAAATTACAGGATGTCTAATTAGAAAGCTTTGAGGAAAAGATGACAAAGAATCATTCACCATGGAGACAGAAGTTGCCTGCTGGTTTATAGCCAGCTAAACAATGCCGGAGACTCTGATAAGCTATTGCTGGGGAGAGCAGGATTTAGCCTGTGCGAAAAGCAGGGAGCTGGTACGCAGCACGTCACGGAGGAGCTCTTAGAGAGGGACCAGAGACAAGGGTATGGGAATACAGAGTGGTGAATACACTGGCTACATATTAGATCGGTTTTGTGATCTGATACAGTGCCTGATTCAGACCTCTGAAGACAGCAGAAAAACACTCTTCGCTTTCAGTAACTGTTGTTAGGTCACAAGCAAAACAAATCTGTGGTTTCTCTGTAGATCTGGTGATCCGAGATCATCTGGAGACAGCAGCTCTGAATCTAAATTACAAGAGTACTAGATTTTTACGGTGCTCACACAGAAGGATTTTTGAACTTCAGCTGTGAAATCAAAGTGTTTGTTCTCAATCTGTGTTCTCTCAGCCCTGTGCAACTGGCTGGAAAAAGGATATTTGGTTCAGGGCTATTTTTACATGCGAGATGTTTGTCTCTAGCAGAAAATTTGGCGTGATAGGCAGGCTCTGCGTAAGACAGTCTGGGGACAAGAATAGCAGAAAACGCTGCAGATGAAGACTGAGGTACATTGACAGTGATCTGTTATTACGTGTGGAAATTTGCACAGTGCCTGACTGGATAGAGCATGTAACACAAGCT
Source organism: Opisthocomus hoazin (assembly GCF_030867145.1). NCBI lineage: Eukaryota > Metazoa > Chordata > Aves > Opisthocomiformes > Opisthocomidae > Opisthocomus > Opisthocomus hoazin. The sequence goes on along the minus strand of NC_134421.1, from coordinate 9,093,037 downwards.
TCTGTATCCGTTTTGGAGATATGCTGTTCTGAAGGGTTCAGATTTCTGCTTTTAGCAGAAGGGGTTCCAAATTCTTCGACATTTCTTGCATTTCAAGAGCTACCTAGCGACTCCTGTTCGCAGCTTTGTGAGCTGTGGGCATGCAAGTTGCCGTCACCATGGGATGTCACGCGTGACAACATTGCACCCAACGCAGCATCACAGCAGTGCTGCACACGGGGTGTCAGATCCACCACGGTACGTGCGAGACACTCTGCTTTCCTCAGAGACAAGGCAGGTAGGGATACTTCTGCTACCATTTTCATTTAGGCTGTGTTCAGGCTAGGGACCAGTCTGATCAACCAAGACCTGCCTTGCTGCAAAAAACCCTAAAGCAACCAAACAAAAAAGTATCAAACATTGCTGGGAACCTACCTGAATTACCGAGAGAGGGAGTAAATTTGTCAGCTCTGAAAACCCGACAAAACCCCTACTGTGAAAACATTTGGGGTCTAAATTTATACCTTTCTGCTCAAAGTATGCATCCGCCTCTTTAGAAGTAGGTTTTGATTTGCATTTGGAAGTGATCATCAAGCTTTAACTGAGTGAGATCAGAAGTCACTGAAGGTTAGGTAAAAGGGTTCTTATGAGAACTAGATGAAATGCGGGTCCTGTTTCAAATAGGGGATGTACATCACGTTAGCTGAAAGAATAAGTTGACTATTTTCAAAAAAGCCCAAACAATCCAGGATATTTTACCATTCTGAATTGCTGCACAAGCATCATTAAGGTACAAACGAACGTCTTTGATAATATCTACACTCAGCTTTTCACTTCAAACACTTGTTCCCCTGGATTGCTTGTTCCTGGCAACTGTAGAGAAAATTTTACTCAGTATAGCAAGAAGCCTCTGAGAAATATTTTGTCATTGAAAAAGCCACAAATATTTTAGCTGATGTAAATGAAAACTAGTGCAGTGATGTTCCTTGATCACTGGGACCTCCTCATAAAAATGTGCGACAAACCCAGCAGAACTGGGATATACATATTTCTCAAGAAAACTTTGCTGACATGTATCATGCAGGGAAGAAAGGACATCTTCTTTCAAAATACCTAGGCTAAACTGCAGCTCACTTTGTTTCTGGCTTTTGGTGCAGAGCTGCCATTTCGCCTGGTCATCAAAGGGAAACAGTTGGCAGAAGTTGCTCAGAACTTCTCATCAGCATGTGCAAGGTGGGATATTTTCATTCCCAAAAATCTGAATGTGAGTTAATATGTTTCTGTGTGCACTGGTGAGTTTTTATAAGTTTTGGAGCTTTTGGATATTCAGAAGTCTAACTCTGCACAAAGCTGTGTGCACTGTACTTGCTGAGACTCCTAAGAGTGTCCTCACACTCATGTCCCACCTTCACTTTGAGTACTTGTATTCGACACTCCGTACCTGGTTCCTAGCACACCTTTCGCTGAGATTATACAACTTGGAGCAGGCGGCATGGAATAAGTGATCAGATAACTTGACCTTGAAATGAAAACTCCCTGACTGGGCTGTGTATTCATAAGGAGACTGCAGAAAGGCTAAACCAAAGCCCCCATTAGTGGTGGTGCTCTCTACCAGGATGGCATCCTAAGCACAGGAGGATGCATTGCATGTGGCAAGGATGCCACATTTGACAAATGGCAGTATGTACATGCTGAGGTGGAAGATAACAAGAAAGGGTAAATGAGGGTTTAGAAATCAAAAATTGTTTTCAAGCACAACCACAGTCCAAAAGTTGTGAGGAAAAAATGGTGGATTGGTTCTGTGTAATTAGGCTGCCCCACGAAGAGAGGTCCTGGACACTCATATCTACAAAGCAGCAGTGGGAGATACAACTCTGCCAGTGCTGTTTGCTCAAGAAGTCCCTCCACGATGAGTGGTCCTACCATCAAATCAGTGGCAACAGTGATCTGCTGAGCTAATTAAGATATGGGCTTTCTTTTCAGCACCTCCCCCTTTCCCAAAAACCCTCCAGGTGTTGGTAAGGCAACGACAGAGCCTATTCAAGCTGCGTGGGCAGGAGGCTGCTTCGTGCTAGGGTCAAACCCAAACTCACCCCAGGAGTGGGAGGACGCTGTCAGAGGAGAGTCTCTGGACTGAACTTTCTCCCAACCCAAAGGTCCCAACAGATTAAAAATCTGCTGTGTGTTTGTCCGCGTTCCTGGCTGGGCGTGCAGTATTCTGTGGAAGGAGAGCACTTGAGCCAGGTAATTAAACATGTCAGCTCTTTATCCAGGAGAGTATTATATTAAATTATGTACAGTAAATATTTTTGGATGGTGGACTTCTAAAGAGAACTTATTGATTTATGGCAAGGGGCCAAGCTCCTGATGGGGTTGGCAGACGTGTTCAGCATCCAGGGCGAGCCTGGGTCTGGTGCGTGCTCGGGAAACGCAGCGAGCCGGGCATATTGGCGCAGGGGGAGGCTGCTCTGCGCTCTGCGACTCAACCTCCTTTTTGCAACTGCACAGAAAAGCTGTGAGCACCCCTCGGCTTTTCGTACGCCTGTTGAATCGATAATGGCAGTGTAGAAATGCTTGATCAGCACTACTGTCTCAGCTGTTCTTGTAAATGGCAACATTAGCAGGACTACCCGGCCACAGCAAGTGAGGGTGGCAGCGAGGGGAGGGCGGAGAAAAATGTCAGCAATATGGATGGCTTTGCCAATGCTGTCAAGGACTGGAGGCAATAAACGGGCAGCTAGAGACGTCGTTTCAGCTCCCCAGGGAGACCGGGGTCAGACGTTCATCGTACCTCTTTACGCCTGGGGGAAATGCTGCACCTGAGACAGGTGGGGTACCCTGTACGTTGCCTTCGTCAGGGCTGATGGGTGCACTTGGCTTTTTTACATCTGTGGGCTCCCAGCGCTCCTCGGAGGTGCTTCGCATCTCTGCGTGTGGTCAGGTGAGCCTGTCGGTCATCTGCAATGTAAGTAGCGAGTAATCTAGAAGAAGTCATGCTGCAATAGCACAGAATGAGTTAGGTAACTTGAAGAGATTTCTTATTTCTGATAGCTCTCTTTTACTCCCTGGGGACTGTTTGCATGTGCATGTTTGAGCAAAGGGCACAGAATCCTTGCGTGGCGTTGTAGGATTTTAATGCTACATATGTCTGCATGTGGCCGTGGTGCACACAGCCTAAGGATCGTAACTCACAGCTGTGTGATCGCAGCGTGGTGTGTTACAGGCCTGTGTGTGGGGACAGGCAGGAGCGCAGATCTGTTACTGTCTGAGCATGTGGAACACTGACCGTCGCATTCGCTGGTTGTTGGGGTAAGGTACGTGTTTCAGAAGCAGGAATGTGTGTTAGTCATGCATGTGTAGATACGTCCAAGTCTCTGCTTGTAGGCGTCTGAGTTACAGGTAAAGATTTGGCATGCAAGTTATACGTATTTACACTCTGCGTTGCTACATGTGTGTCTTCACATGTTCTTGTGTGCTTCAAAGATAAGTGCTTAGGTGGGACAACCTGCCACGTATTGTGGCCTTGTCAAATATATGATGCATAGAGGTGCGTTCTTATTGTAAAATACTGAGACATGTGAGTATATTTTCCTAAAGTCGTTTTCATTTTCTTTTCTGTTTGGAAGTTAATGATGTTTGTGATAGTTTCTCAAAGGAAGAGAAAGATCCAGCGTAGTACAGTGCATGGTGTTACGTTCTCCGCAGGGAGCCATCGGTTTGTTATTTAAAGATGGCCCGTCATTTTGCAGTGTAAGGTTGTTTCACGTCTAAATGATGAAAGTTCATTTCACCCATAAAGATTTTAACGTACCCAGTGCCTCTGGATAAGAGCTATCATTGGATCTTGCTGTGGCTATCATAAGAAAAAAATGAACCAGGGCAAGCAGAGACCCTTCTATACCACCCCTTTTGTGGATGTTGTGTATCCAAGGGGGCTCTTCTCCACTTTGAAAGGTTCAGAGATTTGGGGCAAAGAAATGTCTGAATGTTTTTGAAACGTTTTTTAATTTTTCCAAAACTAAGGTGAAGTTTCACAAAGACACGTGTTTGAAGAGATTTGTCAGTATTACCTTCTTGCGTTTGGAGAAATAAGCAGCGTCAGACTAGGCTTGAAAGGTAACACATGCAAATTTGGATCACGTTTTCACTTACATAAATGAAAGGTGGCTGAATATGCAATTAATCCAAAGTTCGAATGCCCAAATAACAGTTTGCAGCAGCAAAGGAACACGCATGAAAATGTTGCAGTTTGGAGCGTAACGTGAAATTTTCATTTCGCAAAGTTTGAGCTGTTGCCTTGAAAGATGTTTCCCTTTCCCTTTCTCCCATCTCATGGCATAATAAATCTATGATTCTAATAATGTATGGTTTACCGAGTATCTTTTTCCAAATTAAAAATTGCAATACTTTCTGCAGTTTGATTGAACGCTCTTGGACACTGCCAAACAACCCAGATAAGATGTGCATTTCCACTCTTCCGCAGCACAGTAGGCAAGTAGTCTTGAGGTCATATTTAATCTGCTGACTTCACTGGAGCTGTGCCAGGATAGGCCAGCTGTGAAAATTTGGCCCCAGGTCACTAAAAAGAGTTCTGTCACTGGAGCTTCAACCTTGCAGTGGTCTTACTGACACTGCTGGCACCTCTCTAATGCAAAAAAGCAGAAAAAAAAAATGTTGGTTATGATGCAGTTAAACCTTCTTTAATTTGAAAGTGATTATAATCAGTGGAGAAAATCCTGTTAATTAGGCAATTATATACTCCACTTCTCTTCCAGCCTCCCTCTTTCTGCATTCTCCACCTTGTTTTCTACTTTGGAAATCAGAACAACAGACACATTAATCTTGGCTTCTAATTCTAAATTCGTTTCCTAGGTCAGCCTCATTCCAGTCGGCTCACCTCTCCCTTCAACAGCAGGAAATTTAAAACCTCCACCGTACCATTGTGATTATTTAAACGCGAAAGGTGACACTGTGTGTGTGTGTGTGTGTGTGTGCTCCTGTCTTTCAGTACACCCTCTGAGGACACCTCAGGTGTCTCGTACAATAAAACCTTCCGAGATAAATTGACATCTGTTTCCACTGCAGCTTGAGGATGCCTGCAAGTGAAAGCTTTGCTGACCAGATGTCCAAGACTTTCCTATTCTTGAGGTTATTAACCGGGATGCTTGATGTCAGTCAAAATCCACACACATGAAAGGGCATGCCTCAGTGCAGCGTGCACACACATAGCTGTACAGTGAAGGAATACGATCCTGTCAGCTTGTCAGAATCCTTCTTATCCTTTGTGTCCCCTTTCAGCCCACCTTGTTTTTGTTTGAGATTGGTTATCTTGGGGAAACAAAGCTATGTTTTACTTTCTCTAGTGGCATCACTGCCCTTACGCAAAACCTGAAAACCCATGGTAGCTCTGGTGTCGTCTTGTCTTTAAGGCTTTAAAGCTACCCCAGGACTTCACGCCGTAACCTCTGGGCTAAGGAAATACTTAGCTCTGTTTTCTTTTTTTAGAAAAAAAAAAACCCACAAACTTTTTTAAAGCTTTTCCAAAATGTTCTTGTAGTCTTTGCTGTGACGGTTGCTCGTGAAGCAGAGACCAGACGGGTAATCAAAATCAGTAGTTATGCATGCTTGTTAGAGAAACAGGCCATCAAGACAGTACTTAAGGGGAGATTAAAGTATATCATCAATATAAATAGATATGTGCAAGGCTGGAAAGGGAGGAGGGAGGGGAGCGAGGAGAGCCTGCAATAGCTCAGCGTTAAGGTTGTCAACCCTTCCCCATGCCAGAAGCAGGATGACGCACGGAAGTGGAACAGGAGTGGGTCGGGCGAGTGGAGATGGAGGGGAAGCAAGGGGGAGGCAGGTGGAAGCTAAGGAAGAGTACGTGGGACCTGTGGAAGTGGAGTAGGAGTGGTTTTGACATGTGAAAACAGGTTTTGGAGCGGATGGAACAAGTGGGAATGGAGCAAGAGTGGGTAGGGCCCACAGCCACTTAAAGACCACATTCGTATTTCTGACAGCTTTCATCTCTTTTTGGTGCGGGAGAGCAGTGTCCTTTCTGGAGCACATCTGGAGGTGATGAGAGGATGGGAGAGGCAACTGGTGGCATCTCCTGGCCTGGAAAGGGAAGAGAGCAGGAGACATTTCGGAAGCATTTAAACACTTTCCAGCAAGGAACCAGATGCTGGGGTGCTGACAGGTACCACGCTTCTTGGCAGCAGAGCCTCACGGCATCACGTGTGGTGACAGTGTTAAAAATATTTGTTTCACAGTTTTTAGTCTCCCACTACCCTGGACTGGTTCCCCATCATGTGGACGGGTGAGAGTCGGCCGGAGGCTCTCCTGACTCCAAGCAGCAGCACCAACTTCTCCTGCCGAGCCCTGCAATGGAAGCAAGGATCGAGGGTGGGAGAGAAAGCAGCTCAGCCTTGGAGCCAGGGAAGACCTAGACACATCTTCTGACTCCAGCCTACTCCGCAGTACCAACTCAAAACTGATGAGCGGCTTTGGTAGGGATGGAGAGGGCTGGTGAATTCATAAAAGGCAAAGTGGAAATGAGAGGGAAGGGGCAGAGAAGCAAGGGTGCAATTTAGCCACCCTCATCTTTCCCAGGACCCTTTCAGATAAAGCAAGATGTTGAACAGCACACAGCACGGGGGGATGTGTTTTGGATGTAGGACTAATGTTGTTCCCTTGTATTTCTATTCATGAGTGTCCTGTGGTGACAGAGGCGTTCAGAAAACACTGAGCTGTTTAGCCATTTATCTTTATGTCTCTGCAGTGTTAAGCAAAGCTTATTGTCAAACCCAAAGAAATCAGAAGAACCAGGAGAATTTTTAGCTCCAGATAAAATATTCAGTGAATACGATTCATTTCTGTTTACATACTGATTCTGCTCATGGTTAATGCATTCTTTGAGTTTGTCCAAGTAGTGTGGGACTGTTTGCTTGGTCAAGGTTGCTGCTATCTGCTGCATGACCGACTTGTCCCTGCAATAAGTTTTCCAGTAGTGCTTTTGCTATTTGGTCAGATGTCTGAAACGTTTTCAGTAGAAGAAATGCGAAAGGAGAATAGAGAATAACAAATTTGTTGTCAGTTTGGACAATGTCAATTGAGCTTCCTGGGTTTTCAAACAAGACATTTAAATAACAAGGCAACAAATAACAATGCAGCATTTATTAATGGCTCAGTGGTGCACCCCCTGGTTTTATTTATAAATCCAGTGTTGCCCAGAAAGCCAGCCTGGGTTTCTTTTGGCGTGTCTTTCTTGCAGCCATCCCGACTTGCACACAATATGGCCGACCGGGCTGTCTGGAGAGACGCCTGAAAATAAAACACATTTCTCTGTGCTGTTTTCTGAAGAAAAACAAGTGTGATAGGTTAGCCCCCGCCCCAATGCACCAAAAAACAAAAAAATCGGAAAAGAGGACGGCAGTGGAGAGGAAGAGGAAGGAAGACGGCACGTTGTCTTGCTTTCCTGAAAGCAGGGGCAGCTTTTGACCCCTGGTTGAATTTGTCTGTGTTGGAGCCGGGGAGAGAAGGATGCTTCTGCCGGTCTGCTGTTGCCATGGAGACCAGCAGAGACAAGAGAGGCAAAAGACTGCTGGAGACAACGACTTCTGAATTAAAAACAGGGTATTCCTGCCCTTCGCACTCCCATAACCCAATTCCCGCTTGCTTCTGCTCTTCACAGGCTGTGGGTGTAGTAGCTTTGATGGAAAGGGGGAGGCAGCTCTTTACTTACCCCGTGGAACAGTTTTTCCGCACCTTTCACAACCCAACAAAACAAATACAGCTTTTTTTGTCTCTCACTTGTTCCAAAAAAAAGCAAAAGGAAAAAAAAAGGAGAAAAGACTGTGTGAAATTGCTCTTCCCACCCCCGAAACTCTCCACTCCCTGGGAGACTAACGGAAAGTATCATCGTTTTAATTTGAACTATCATTTTCAGCTCCAGTGGGTGTGTGGAGGTGGGTGAGAGCTGAATTTCTAATTTCTCTCGCTGCCATCAAAAACGAGCGTGTGGATCAGGAGCTGACAAAGCCTGTTACCTGCCTCTTGCTGTCGGCTGTGTCTGGGGGCAAGGGGAGGGAGGGAGGCGGAACAGGGTGTGTTTATGCTTGATCTCTTCTTCAACTTTATCCGAGATTTCCGATTATTCCAGAGAAGATCTTGATGTTTGGTTTGGGTTTTTTCTTTTTTTTCAAACTGTACAAGGGGCAAAGGGCACAAACTGAACCATAGGAAGTTCCACCTGAACACAAGGAAGAATTTCTTCCCTCTGAGGGTGACGGAGCCCCGGCCCCGGCTGCCCAGGGAGGTTGTGGAGTCTCCTTCTCTGGAGATATTCAAGCCCCGCCTGGACAAGGTCCTGTGCAGCCTGCTGTAGGTGACCCTGCTTTGGCAGGGGGTTGGACTGGGTGATCCACAGAGGTCCCTTCCAACCCCTGACATTCTGTGATTCTGTGATTTTACATGTATGCCTATTCTGTCTCATGCTGTCAGGGTTAGGAGGAGCTAGGAGTTGCAAAAACAGGCGAAAGGGCAAAGTGACCTTTCAGTGTTCTGTAAAAATTATGCTTTCTTTTCCATTTAGACTTCTGTACTATTAGACCTTTCTATATTTACCCTTTTGCCACAGAATATCCCAGGCTGGTCCTTGGTGCCTGAATGCCAGGGCTGGGTGGAGAGACTCAGTTACTGACTTGTCACCAGGCTCGCCTCCCATACCACACTTTGCCAGCATTTCATCAGCGTGCAGCGTCCCACAGAAAAGGATTTTTAGTCTCAGCCTTCATTCTCCCGAAGCTGCACTCCGCTCAGCGTCAGGCCGAGCCTTCCCACCCACGACTTCAGCCAAATGCATTCCTCCAAACCCTGCTTCTCCGGTTCTGATCCCCATGTCTACACACCTCTGAGTGGGTATTTCAGGTAGCTGATTGGTAGCATACAGAGTGTGCATTAATATGTATCATTTTAATCACCCTGTAGGCTCTGATCTGAAAGACCAAGAAGACAAGAAAATTGTTGTACAGGAAGGTGAAATATGGAAGGTCAGAAACAGAAGTGTTCAAAGTTTTCCCCTGTTTTCCCAGGCTCCCATATAGCCCCCATATAGCTCTAATTTTCCTCTTTCACCATTTTTGATGGGACTAGCTCCAGACCTATCAAAATGCCGTGTCTGGGTTGAAGGAAGATTTCCTTAATCTGTCTGAGATCTTTGTTTTTCCGTTCCCTAGTCTGCATTTTCCTCTCCGCCCTCAGGAATCCCAATCCCACCCTTTTCTCTGCCGTCTCTCTGTGGCAGTCAGTGGTGGGGAGGTAATCAGGACTGGTGACATTTGGTGTCTAATCCTCCCCGAGGCCTTCCTCTGAGCTTCATTGTCTGGTATCGGTTGGGAACATTTGTTATCTCCCAGGCTTGGGGCCCAAGCAGGAAATAAGTATTTTTGAGACAAAGATACATTTGTTATTGACATCTGTTCTTGTTTTAATGAGGAGAATTAGGAAGAAGGAGGAAGGGTTTCAGATGGAATTCAGTTTCCCTTCTCTCCAGCAGGAGACCCCGTTACAAGTCCTTCCAAAGACGATGCCAGTCTCTAGTAAAGGAGAAAGGAATCATTTACACACCAGTAAAAATCCAAAGAGCAGTTAAGCACTGCTCCCCTTGCCACCCTGCTCTCCTGCCTCCCCTTCTGCCTAGGTCGGTCAGTAATTTCTAACGAGTGAAACAAGCATTCTTCTTTTCTCGTGAAGCACAGGTATAATTTCTCCACCTTAACTTGCCCACGGCTTTGAAATACAGGTCTTTCTCTGGCTTCTTCACAGAGGTCCTTCTATAACTGTTTCTCTGTAATAAAGTCTGACCGAGGAGTGAGATTGATGTCGGACGCGATAATTCAGTTGCTGGCCTTCGATGATCTATTAAATCAGTCTGTGATGTCTTCTGATCTGCCTCTTGCTGGAAGGAGCCCTTGCAGCAATGGAATTTCTTGCTGCCTCCATTAGTTTGTAAATAACCCGTACATTTGGAGGTCAGTTTGGCGTGACGTTCTCAGGCTTAGCAGGTGGCCTGCACCATTGAGCCCATTTCGGTTTTGATTTTTAAAGGCTTTAAGTCAGGAAGAATAATTGATAGAAGACTTTTAAAAAAAAAAAAAAACAAAAAAAAAAACCCCAAAAATCTCACTGCTTTTTTGTCCTTCCAAATGGGACACGTGGGAGAGAAACAAGGAGTCCCCGCTCCCAGTCCTTGCCCCTTCATTTGCCTCCCTTGCTCTGTTGCTGCTGCTCCTTTCTTTCCCCTCACATCTCTGCTCTGACCTTCTGCTAGGATGGGGCGTATTTTTTGTAAAAAATCTGTCACCAGAAGATAGGCTACTGCCTTGTACTCATAACTGTGAGATAAATGCCTTTGGGTAGCATCTCTGGAACACATACCTTCCCAGCGCTGATGAGCTTGACAGCAAGGAACGCACTGTGCTGATTTTTCCACTTTCCAAGAGATAAATTCCACCTTTACCTTAATGTCATTTCTGCTTCTCTCTTCCACTTTTCTGAGAAGTTTGGGCTCTGCTTTGCACGTTGGTGGGGGGGTGTTTGGGGTCTGTCAGGGTGGATGGAGTGGGCTGGGAAGGATCCGTTTTCCCCTTGTAAGTTCAGTGACTGGGAGAGCTCAGGCTTGCCTCTGCTGCAAGATGCAAGGTGAACATGTAGGAAGGGTTTTCCTGGCTTGCTGGTTATTCGTGGTTTGGACGTAGAGGCATCCTGAACCCAGAAAGTTTACTGAGTGAGGTGCAGTGCTGTGTGCATGAAGCTGCATTACATCCAGGGCCGTATCACCCCCACCAAGAGTGCAATTGTTTGGGTGTCTCTAGGGTGTTCTTGGACTTGGGGGTAGTAGGGAGGGGAGAGGTGGCAGGAGGTCAGTTCTGCCTGGAGCTGTTGGGGATTCAGCTGGTTTTAGAAGCTCCAGCTGGACTCTGCGTGCAGGTGATGCTGGAGGCATGGAAGGGGTCTGTCCTCTGCCGGTACAAGGATTCTGGGCAACAGGAATGCTGTGAAGCTTGGTGTATGTACACCCCACACCAGAGGCTCTGTGGCAGGTAGTCTAGTCCAGGAGGGGTAGTGTTCATCTGGAGCCAATAAACCTATTTTAACTTAAGCTGGATCCATAAAGAGACCCTGGGATGTTTCTGTACCACGTTCCTCTCTGATTTAGCATGAGTAGTTCTGTGCTCTCTGGGATAACCCAGCCTCTCTCCCCCATTACTCCTGACAGCAGAACATTGACTGTGGTTCAGTTTCCATGAGGGATCATAGATGTGGAATGGCCTTGCCACCCATCAGGGATGAAAGGTGTCTCTGCTTTGGCTGTTACATGATGTCGATATTCAGTTCTCATTCGATTACCGAGGGAACAGAGGTGATATCACTGATATGCTGCTGTGTGGTAGACAGGTGAAAGATCCCACTGCAAATATAACTAATCTGCCAGGCAATTTCACTTGCACTAACCGCTTCTGTGCTGCGCTCCTCTGTCTTGAGGAGAAGTTGCCATCCACATTGGGTGTGTTTGTGAGATGTATTGGGCTGAGAATGAAATTATCAAACTCGCTGTGCTCAGTTAAAGTGTGAATTGAGATTCCCAGATGCCAGTGTCCTGACTGACAAGACCATCTCTTTCCTGTAAAATAGCTGTTGACGAAAATTCCCCATTAAAATCTATCTGTCTTCAAAGAAATATAGTTCTCAACTTGTATTGAAACATTTAACTTGTCAAGTAAATAGGTTGTATTGAATGGAAAATCGTTTGATGCTGTTTTTTAGTGGTTGTGTTGTGCCATGAGCAATAACTTCCTTGCTAGTTGTGACGCCTCCTGCAATAGTAATAAAAATACGGAAACCTCCATGATATTAATCCCAAAGATCTGAAGGTGGCTGTGCTGTAAAAGGAAAATGGCAAACTTGTAGGATTTTCCGTGTGGTTCGAAAAGCCCTTTGCCTATACAGTATAGGGTTTATTTAGTCTTTCTGAGCAAAACATTGATAAGATGAATTGCTTTAAAACTAAGCATTGTGGATTTGCATCAGTGTAAATAGGACAGAATTTGCTTTGCTATTTCTACTCCCCTGTGTCTTTAGCTATGTTGCTGATTAGGACTAATTACAAGGGACTGATCACCACTCTGTTACTGCTCAGGTTTGTGCCACTGTAGCTACCACTTAAATTAATCAGGCTATGTGGCTCCATCAGCCCTGGCCTTGCTCTCCTCCCTCCTACCCAGCTCTCTTTTTCTTCATTTTCAGATGCCATGTGCCTTCCCTCTTTTCACCCGATTCGCCTGCCCGTTCACCTCTCTGCCCATGTTCTCCTCTGTTGGGCTTCCTTCTGCAAAAGCCCTTTTCCTTGCTAGTGCTACCTACCACACTTCACAGGAGTTTAACATTTGGCTCCTTCGTCTGGGTTGCAGTTGTTTTTCATTTGTCATTATTTTTGTAAGGCTATCATAAAGATCATTTGTCAGACTCTAGGAGAGCACTGTGCAGGCAATAGGGTGGAAATTACCCAGCTTGGGTCAGTCCCTGCCGAGCCCCCATCGCAGGCCAAAAGAGAGAGGTTTCACAGTGGGAAGCTGAAAACGATTCTTATTTCATATGCAGTCCTTCAGCGTATTTTCAAAGAGCCTTGCCTTGCATAGCATCCTCTCATGTTTCCTTTTGATAGTCTCACTTCCCGCCTCATATTTTATTCTACCTTCATATCAAGGCTGTGTGTGGTGCCAGCTCATTCTGAGCCGTCATTACAGTAGCTGGAGAGCTGACACCACAGGCCAGTATTTGTTGTTTTGATCATGGATTTTAGGTTACAGAGCCACATTAGCAGCATCGAGTGGTTGGTCTGCTGCTAGTCTGTGAGATGTGGTTTCTTAAGGAGGCCTCTCAGGTGTGCTCAGGCTGTCTTCGGGACAGCTGAAGAAAGGAGCAGGACATACTGCCTCTTTGCCCCCTCAGCTCTTTTTGGGGCTAATTGTTAGGGTTGCAAGATGCACGTGCAAACAGGAGCTGCTCGTGGTTTCTTTGGCAAAGTTGAAACAGGAAAACTGTATTTGAGCTACATAAATGCAAGGCAGGGGGAGAGCAGAGACAAGCAGCATAAAAGTGACTCTATCACCTGTCCACCAGCTTAGAAAGCACACAGTGTAATGTTCTCATCCAAACACTCAAATTACGAGTGGAAATGGCATTTAGCCTCTTGTGATACACCTTCTGTTGTGGTCCACCTGAGCCGGACTACAGCAGGACTTCATCTTGGGCTAGGTGTAATTCTTAACATCGACCACTTCTCAGCTACTGCACCACAGGTCTTCTCAGTCTCCTGCACAACTGTAAACCATATTGTAATGTAAAGAGAATGGCCTGGGGACTCCTCCTTCCAATTTTCCACCCTGCACGAGCTCCCCCAGTTGCTGAAGTGTGTGTTATTTCCTTGTGACAGCACCAGCAACTGCCTACGAAGGAAAAAGGTAATTTTAAGAGGGCATGCAATGTATTTTTAGGTGGGGAGTATGTGCACTCTGGGAACAGGCAGCTCTTTGCAAACAAAGAGCTGATGCTCAGCAAGGCTCAGCACGGTTTGTGGCACGTCTCTGGGAAACCTGTGTGCTGGAGTTTGCCACCCAGTACAGTAGTGTCACAGCTGGAATTCAGTGTTTTTGGGAGACTCACTCAAAAGCCAGGAATAGAAGCAAGATTCGCTCCAGCATTGAGAAGTGGAGCACTGCAGTGGAAAGGGAGTCCCCAGGCCGGAGTTAGAAATGCTGTGGCTGCTATTCTTAAACTCAGCAAGAACTGAGGGCTGGGCTTCAAGAGAAATCCCTACATCGAAGGGCCGGATTCTCTTTTGAATCAGTCTGGCCTGAAAAAGAACTAACTGTTTTGAAGTAGATACAGCTAAAATAGTCAGGGGAACAGTACTGAGAGATTACTCTACTCATTGCACCAATATATCTATGCTAACTGCATACTGAAAACTCCCCAATATCTTGTTTAACACAAATTCCAGGCATGGAAAACCACAGACCATATTACAGTTTCCACTTCCAAAACTGAAACAGCTTCAGACCCATCTTGGGTGTCTTTGACCAAGCCTGTTGGTCTGTCCTGCTCAGTACCTGCTACCCAGGGATGAGCCCCAGTGCTCGGAGATGCACAGACCCAGTGAAACAGGAAGCTTGTTGGTGGATATCCCACCCCTGGGCAGGACTCCCCAGAGCAGCTAGGCTGGAAGAGTTACCTAAAAAGAGCTCAGTGAGTCTTGAGAAGGCAGTTAGTACTGGCCTCGTCCCGCAGGGTGAACTTCTGTGCTTGAAGGTTTCTTGGCTGCTCCATCAGCAGAGACGTGGTTCTGCACAGAAAGGAAGGATCCTCTACACAACTGACAGGGCAGAGAAAACCTGGTTTTGAGCTACGTACCTAACAAATGGCTCATAACTTTGCACTCATAGAGATTCAGCCTTGGTCTGGAAGCAGGACAGTGTGTTTTCATGATGGTTATCCCTGCTGGTAAGCTGGTTGGATCTATATAGAGATAGAAAGTGCCAACTCCTGTCTCTGCGCTGTTGTCCAGTATGTTCACAAACCAAGTAGTCTACTTGCAGGTAATTAAAGTGGACCATGCCTTTCAAGTGACCTTGTCATTAGAAAGAACTGGAGCTGGAACTTCTTCCCACGTGGTGTGGTCTAGTTAGGCCATTTCCATAGGGTTGATCCCTCCTGTAAGCAGGAAACTCACAGTCTCACTGTGTCGCAGGTGATACCTGTAAATGTAAAATTTCCACTTACTAGAGTGATTGTAATTAAACTAAAGTAGATCCTTGCTGTTTTGAGAAGACAGGAAAGCTCTAAGATAAAGAGGCCCCTCAATAACACTACTTAGACAGACTTGACTTGCTGTTTTGGGGGGGACAGGAAAGCTCTAAGATAGAGAGACCCCTAACTGATGTTGTTTGGACAGCTCAGCCTTGGGAGGGCAGATGCACCAAGCTACAGAGATAAAGAGGCATCAAGAGGGCAACAAGGCCAGAGCAAAACAACCTGGAAGGACACGGTACACGTGATCTTAGAACTGAGTCTGCGCAGAAACAAAGGTCAACCAGCGGACACTGTGATGAGGAGTATAAGCCTTCATCTTAGGACCCCCAGAGACCACTGAAGGACGCTAACAGACATGCATGAAAGATATTAGCGTATGCTAATTAGTTCTTGGAAAAGTCATGAATATGCTAAGCATTTCTTAGAAATGTAATGAATATATAGATATTGTGATTGTATTTAACCTGAAATGAGAGGGTGTTTGGGGCGCACGTTTGGAGGAGAGATCCCCCCTGTGCCGTAATAAAGAATACCTGCTTCATAGTCTTCTGACTATTGAGCCTGCAACTCCAGCTTTTCATGGCATCATGGGGATCCTCACATTCATGCACTCAGAGGAAGGAAATCCTATTCTTTGCAAAAAAATTAATGATGGTATGTGTGTACATAATGTATAGCTATTTCGCAACTGAAAAGTTGCTGATTTGGAACTTACTCTCTTGCACTTGTATACAAGAATAATTTCAGTTTGCAGTCTAGGCAGTTTACAAAGTGCAGGACTATCCACTTCTATACTGGCTTTTTGCCAGTAATTAGCCAGATTATCATTTTGTGATAGAATATATTTATAGAACTGAACCACCAAGGTAGTTGTAAATGAGTTAGTGTTTTAAGAGAGCTAGGACATGCTGGATCTTTTCAACATTATCTAAAGAAAATCACAAACCTGTTCTATGGAGTTTGGCTCATCCTAATAGGACACAGCAGGATAACTTCAATGAGACTTTTGAGAGCAGTTTCACAATCAGAGGCTTCCATCTCTGAAGACCTAAACTGGAACGATAAAAGCAGTTGTTTTAATGCCCCCACAGGGTGTGATGCCGTTATGCTAATTTGCACCACAATGCCAAAGACTCTGCTTTAATAACAATGTCTTTGTTACACCAGTGGCTTAGTAACTGCCTTTTAAGATGCAGTGGATGAATTGGGGATCTGGGAGCAAGTAAAGCAAATTAACTTTGTCAGCTTATCCTTGAGCGGAGAGTACCACTTCTCTTTGCACTCACAGACAACTTCAGAGGTGAGGGAACTTGGAAGAGGAGAAATAGTCAAAATGGAAAATTGAGTGCTACCTACATGTGCTTTACATGCTCTCCTTGTCATGCCTGTCAGTGACAGAAGACTGATTTTTTTTCCCTTCTCTGTTTAACTCCAGGCAATATAATCATCACCGTAGTCATGACGTGGCAGTGCTATCTTCTTTATTTTCCATCATTCTCAGCAAAGAGACCATTGTCACTGATGCCAACATCTTTCTGTTTTCCTCCTGCTTCTCCCAACACATTGTGCTCAGAAGGCAGAACGTGGAGTCTGAGAGCTGGAGGAATTTGGGCCAGAGATCACAGAAATTGTCTCTAGCACTCTGCTTCCAGGAGCACTGAGTCCCGGTGACAATCGCAGCAGGGATGATGGTGGCACGGGTGAAAATAAAGGCATATTTTATTTTGTGGAGGCTCTAACAAATCGCTTTTTACTTTATTGTTCTCATCAGTTTTTTTCCATTACGCATTCTGTAATGCATGGGTAGGTGTACCCAGTTTTTCTACTGCTGACTGCTGTTCCTCCAGCTGCAAGTGATCACTAAAGTCTCTCCAGCTACTTCTGTAGAGGAAAGGGGCTGGTGAGTTTTTTTAACCAAGTGGCTGGGATAAAATTGAGTTGCTGGCTTGTAGGTACTTACACCTCATATTTTAGGTACAAGGGATATAAACAAAAGGGAAGGACTATGGTCTGTAGCCACCAAGGGCAGTTCAGAGCTATCTAGACTTGCCAGGATTGTGGTAAGGTTATAGACAGATGCAGAGAAGTTCTTGGCAAGTCTCTCTCTCAGCTGTGCACAGCAACTTTGTTGGGCCAAACGGTGGATTGAATGCCCATGGAGTCCAGGTGTCCTTTAACACTCCCTTATTGCATCGTGAGCCATTTTTCTGGAAGTGATTCCTTTCCCTTCTGGTTTATTTCAGGCTTTTTGTAATGGTCACTTGCCCTGTTGTGCATTAGTTGATCTCGGTTCTTTTGCAAATACACAGATGCCAACAACACTAAGATGCAAATTGCCCTGGCTAGCATTTCTGTTGGCACTTTGGGCAGAATGACCACAGACTGAGTGGTATGGACAGGGAGATAGCCCATAAAGTGTTGGCATCTCCAGCTGAGGGTACAAGCAAGGCAGTGTGAAGAAGGTTATAATGATGGCATCTGGCAGTCACATGAAATAGGCCTGGATCAGATCTCCAGCAGCCAGGCAGGCCATCACCCTGCATGGAGGCAGGACCAGCCACCCTCAGACCTGTTCTGCCAGATGTTTACATGACTTATTCTGCCCTGGAAGCCCTGCAGTCAGCCTAGATGGTCTGTTCCCATGGTGAGCCCCCACTAGCAACAATTTCCTAAGGCCTAACCCATATCTTGCTCACCACAATCAATTCAAACTTATTTCTTGTCCTGTTCCCTGTGAACAAGGAAAACTGCTTATTGCCTGCCTTTCTGCAGTCACCTTTCGCATGTCTGGAGACTGCTGTATCTCCTTTCAGCATCCTGGAGACTAAATGCAAGAATTCCCTTCAAACTCGGACCCCTTTGGTCGTGTTTTCCAGACGTTTGATCACCGCTGTTGCTTCCCTGTGTTACCTGTGATATGCAGATGGTGGACTTCTATCTCTAAGGCTGTCAGCATAGCACTTTTCACCGGTATTATCTCATTTGAAATGAGACATGAGTAAAACAACACTCTGACCCACAGCATCTGTACGCTTCTGTTGAAGGAGTGAGGGTCATTACTGTCACCTAATGAATATTGGTTTTAACCCAGATTGCATCAGTCCCTCCTTGCTACGCATTGCTCACTGTGTTAATCATCAGATCTGGAGATAAACAAGGTCTCAAGTGAATAAGCTTCTTGGCTCTGTTCTTGTGGACTCCCGGGAGATGATGATTTATCTTCCATATGATATTGAGGACTGGCATCTGTGCAAGATGAAATGACATGAACAACAAAAGTACAGATTTGTCATTGCATAGTTACCTCTTCCTATGCAAGTGCCTTTGGGAATATTGAGCTGAGTGGTTAGAAGTAAAGAAAGGAAATTAATCTTCGTCGTAGGACTACTAGATAGTTAAAAAAGGGTCATGAAGGCTTCGAAGCCATAACCCAGAGTGAAACGGTGATTTAGACCTCAGTTAGGCTGCTGGTTGTCTTTTGCCTCCTTGGCAAACGTTTCCTGTTCTTTGAGGTTGTGACCCCATAGCTTAATGCAAACGGCAGTGTTAATAAAAGGTTCTCAGATGGTTCTTTGCAGAGACTAAGCCTTCGCTGGAATTTGTCTGAGGGTGACCTATGGCTGGCTGTCCCTTGTTAGCCATATGGTACAGTTGGGAAGTGTTGTTGTTTTGGAACTACCTAGGGAAAAGCTACATGAAAGCTACATGTTTGAGGACAAGAGAGTAGCATTAGGGTAAAAACTGGAGTAGGAATTCACTTAGAATTCGGGCTACTTTAACAAAAGGTTGCTTTTATGCAAAAGTGTGTCATGCTGTGTGCATGTGTGGAAGCGGGGAGCAAGGGCTTGACTCACGGAGAGAGAAACACAGGAGGAAACGAGGGAACTGGCACTCGGTGGCAGTTGTATCTCTGCTGCAACCTTCTGTTTTGCAGTCAGAGGATTCTACACGAACAGGAATGTGGTCCACACAGGCACAAAATAGCAGCCAGTGGGGAGTAAAAGAGAAGCTGAAAGGAAGAGAGAAAAGAAGAAAGACTATTGTTTCCCATTGTGGAACGGGGAAATGATAAACTTGCTTTTCTTAGCAAGGGATTCAGTCTGTGAAACTGTTCAGTTGCAGGACAGATTTTATTCCTTACATGCGTGGATGGTTTCTGTCCTCTCATTAACCCGGTCCACATGTTCCAGATGTCCATAGTCAGTACCCTGTATTTCGGTTCCTTCACTGCATTCAGAGGCAGCTGAGGCTTAACATTTCCTCTAGAAAATCGTGCCCTTTTCCTACATCTGCTCCTTGTCTCTCAAAAGGTTCTGAAAGACAAGTTTTGCAGAGTGCTCCCATGCCAGCGGAGAGCTCAGCTGTACTGGGATTTGCAGGTAATGAAACTGCATCAGAGAGAAAGCACTCTGACAAACAGGAGTCAGGTTAAAGCACTTGGATGGTTCTGGTCTTTCCTCAGCTGTTCAGTGTCAGTGCCACCGTCCTGCTGGCACTGTGCTATAGCCGTACGCAGCTCTGCATGGAGGTACCACGAAAGGCCCCCGCTCTGAGGGGTGTGCAGCCTGAGCCCCGTGGCAGCGGCCTGCTGAGGACTGCACGGGGGAGATAAAGCCACCAGGTGAAACAGTGCGCATCCCGGAGCGCCGTGGGCATGGGGCCCCTCCTGGCATCACATCGCTGTGGGGACCACTGATCTAACTGGGGGAGGAGAAGGCGGAGTCCAAGAAGGAATGAGGGACAGCGCTGTTTGTTGTAGGAGTCCTCTCCATCCTGTCGTGTCCTCAGCAGCCTTTGGTTCTCTCATTGCAATTCCCTCGACTGCTTCTGGCGATGGCAAGGTCATGCACCCCAGGGTAATAAAGCAGTGGGCTTGCCTCAACCTCTCACCGTTTTACAGCCAATAATGCATTTGTAATGAAGTGCCAGTAGGTGCCACTGACTACTGTAGAGAAGCTGAACTGCTTAGCTGTGGCTTTGTAGGTCTTACTTGGGGAAAGCTACTTTGACTCAGGCTGCAAGGGGCTACACTTCTGGGGTCAGAAGGGCCTGGGCTCTGTCCTCAGTGACTTTGTGCAGTTTTGTATGGCCGATATGTGTAGGGTTGGTGACAACGGTGACATCCCAGGAAGCTATAGGTTGCCTGGGAGAGGTACTCTGTGCTCACACAGAGTCATTTACAATCTGCAGAGGTGCTGCTTACCTGGTCTAAACTCAGTGCTTGTTCTCATGGGTTCAGCTCTGGTCTGTGAGGAGACTGGATGTGTGAACATCCCAGTTCAAAAGGCGTTACAGCAGCAAATACGAGACTGACATCCAGCAAGCCTGGCCGTAGTGTCCGTGTTGTTGCTCTGACAAGTTTACTTACCTTGTCTGCCGGTCTGGGAGCAAACAGAAGTGGCTTAGAGGCAGAATCCCTTGGGTGAGCTTGCCTAGTTTCGATCTCATCATTTTTTATATGTGGAAAAGCCAGCGGATCAATGCAGGGTATGTGAGGTCAATCTCCTCCATCACGGGAAGTCTGAGGACCTCTGGTTTCCTGGACTTGCATACCCATATGTTACAGCTGTCTCCACTGACCTTCACCTTCCAAGAAAAACCTTCGCTCTTGTCCTGATAGATGCAAGGAAGGGCAAAACATTGTTCTTTCTAATTTTGTTATGATTTTCTTTATCTCTTTCACCCCTGCTCTTCCCCACGGTTAAAAAGAGGAGAAAAAAAAAAAAAAAAGACATCTAAGAGATGGCTAGGAACTAATTTTTTGTAGGGTATTTTGTTTTTAAAATCCCTCCCTATTTTCTGCCTTGATTACATATTACTCAAGGGGACGTTTTCCGTTACTTAACAGCTCCACCTTGGAGAGGTCACAGAAGCCTTACTCATTTGTTTAACTAGGAAAAAAATTGAAGTAAGCCACCAAATTATTTTTGAAGCAAATAAAATTACATTTTAAAAGAAAATGTTTACTAGCTCTTTCTCACTTGTGCCTGCTTTCTCCTCTGCAGTTTATAAATTTCTGATACAATCGCTTCTTTCCTGACGTTTTGCAGGCACATAAGAGAGCCCCAACTACCCAGTGTTTTATTTTCACTTGAAGGCCTCTATAAAATTGCGTGTTACAATATATAGTGCTGTTCTTGTGTAACTGTTTATAATTTGCTTTATGGACCTTAACTCCATCCAACTCCTACTCCCTTAAGACAGGTGTTGAAATTAAATTGCCTGCAAAGGCTTCTTTATTCTTGAAGCTTTTGTGGGGAGAGCTTGTTTATTCTTTGCAGTTGCTTAATTTTTGTTTTGCTGTTTCTTTCCCTTTGTGTTCAGATAGTGTAAACCAGTTGCGTTGTTCCTGCAGATTTCCATCTTTCAGTCCCATGCAGGGGGAACTGGGATGCAGGCAGACAGCAGGACGAGCCGGGGGAGAGTGTGTAATTCTTGCTTTGTTTGTACAGCAAGGTATCGTCCGTGAAAAGTCAGTAACCATCTACTCACTGGGAATGATGTGCAACCTGCTCACTGCGTGAAACAGCTCATATCATCCTGTTCAGTGGGTGCTAAACAGCATGGTGTGGGCTCCATCTCGTGTCGTACGCTGCAAGCTAAACAAAAGGCCTCCGGGTCCCAGCTATGCCAGAGATGTATCTATAATGACTTTTTAAGGTTGTGTAATGAATGGGAATGAAACCTGCTTAACTCCTTAGCTCCTGGGCAGCTCCCTACTCCTGCTGTTGTCTGCTCCTGTCCTTTGAACCGCCTCGCAGGATGAAGGTCTCTAACTGTTGCTGCTGTGCTTGCTGCTGCCTGGGCGAGGAAACCATTCCTAGTTTATTGCAATCGAAATAGGAGGCAATATCGTCAAAGTGCTCTAAAAATGTGCTCCTTTTCTTCTTCTTCAGCTCCCTAATTAGATATGAGAAGCTCCAGTGTCTTTTACCAGGTTTTTCTTTCCTCAAATAGCTCTGCCGGTGGGCCTGCTGAATTTTATTTTAAAATAGGAGGGGTTTTGCTGAATTCTGTGTTTAGACAAGAGCATATTTGTTGGACGAGACACTGGACTTGAGAGTAAGGTAGTTGGATTTTACTTCAGACTTTGCCCACCCTTTGTTCTTAAATACGTGGTTTGCCCTTTTTACAGGCACAGTTCAACCCTGCAGTACGTAACAGGAATTTAGCTGTGCTGAAAACTTGCTCATGCTGTAGCCAGGTTTAGTGCTGCCTTGTAATTTTCTGATCTGCCAGCTAGGGATAAGAGTACTTGCCCATTAATAGAGAAATGTTCCAATTTACCATCCCACGAATTAGAAATCAGAAGTCAGTCATGCAATAAGAGAATTGACTTAAGAAGCAAGATTTTTTTTTTTTTTTCTTAAGTGGAAACTGTTTTTCAACTACGTTCAGATTTTTGAATCATAAGGCTTGATTTTCGTCAGCCCCTGCCCAATTATATAGCTATGGATCTTGCATATCAGTTGACTTCCGAGAATGAGGGATTCACATAAAGCAGAGCAGAACAAGTAAAGTAGCGAGACTTATGATAACATCAAGAGAGATGTTAACACTGATCTTGTAGAGACAAGGCTTCATTTGTCAGTATTTGTAAACTGGTTTGCGAGCCTTGTATTACATGAGCTACAGAAAGCAGCATTGCCATGCCATGTGCATCACCAAACGATGCACCACATGTCTCTCCAAAGCGCGTGTGAAGTGAGAGCGTGGGGCAGGAAAGTATTTCCATCTCCATTCACTAATGAACCCTGAGCAGGTGCTCGTCTCCTAGGCTGCCTGCGCACAGACTGCTTTGCTGTCAGACTAACTGTGTTCTGCCGTTGGGTTTTTTAATTTAGTAACTGCGATAAAATGTAAGATTTCTCAAAAAAGAAGAAATATGACTAAGATATAGTCTTTGTTGCTTTTTCAAGTATTGTCTTCACATTTGAAGCCAAGATGTGTAACAGATTTTCAGTACTATAGCACTCTTAAAGGTTCAGATTGTAACCTGGACTGTGTCTCCCCAGCTTCCACTACCACCAGTGAGATTTGGAGAGTTAAAACTGAGTGTCCATTGACCTGTAAGAACGGAGTCTTCTTTGCACTCACAGTGACACTATTTCCAAATGTGGAAAACCTTATTCAGGTGTTTTGCCCATTCCATGACTGAAGGATTTGTGAGCCCACACCTCCTGTGTGTGAATTTTGGGAGTGTCAGGGGGAAGCTTGTCTGTTTTCTTCTGAGCAAAAAGGTATGTGAAAAGGCAGTGAGCAACAGGCTTCAAAAGACTTTGGATGAAGCATTTTTTCTAGGCTGCCACTGCTGCAGTTCATACAGATGTGGCCACACTAGCTTCAATTAGCCAGATAGGGTCTTCCTAGAATGACATCTGCCTGGACATCAGTGTGAGCTGCAAAGCCTACGCAAGAGGCTGAGTAAACATTTTTTAGTTAACCCATATTGAGCTTTTGTAGGTAGGCGCTAGCATTGCCCTAGTTAAGTTAGATATGTCTACACAAATGTAGATATACCGGGCTCTTAAGGAAGGAAATCAGTTTGTGTTGATATGCACAGGTGGCTTCTGTTCATTTCTTATCTGACTGTAGATTGGAATTACGGTATCAGCAGAGAAGTCTCTCTTCCTCCATTCTTTTAAATGGAGAGCTTCAGGCAGTTCCCCCTCCCCTCTAGTACTCTCCTCCTCTGTTCATTTTCATGCCAGGTCACTTCTTGCCAAAAATCCCATCTGCTCATCAGTGGCATTCCAGAGCAGGAGGTGCTCTGGAGACTTGATGCTGATTAATAGCCTTAATGTCATTCATGAGGCTGTGTGTGAAGGGAGGAGGAGATGGAGACAGTGCCAATCAGAGCTGAACTAGCAAGATCTAGGAGGTTCCTCTCTAAGGGCCAGTGATCACCGCCTGTCCTTTCCCTAGGTAGTATACGTTTCACGATTGTTTCCTCAAATACAGTCTTCACTCTAGTTTAGATGTCCATATGGAAGCAAGGGGAGTTTCTGCCTGAGTCAGAGGCAGGCTTCAGAGTCAGAACAGCTTCAACTGAAATTACTCTGTTCTTTATTATGCTCGTTTTCATCCCATTGTTCCTAAATATTTGCTTAAGTGCACATAGCAGAAAAAAACCGTGCAGATACATGTGCACTCACTTGTGTGCCTCTGGGGAATTTCTCTCCTTGCTTGCCTTTTGCACTCCCTATGTGCTTTTCAGGTGGTCACCTTATGTGCAAAACATTTTGAGGTCTGTGTCTCACAATATTGCATAGTGGGCTCCAAGTACCTGACCAGCATCTACAGTGATCCTGCTGTACAAAGGATTCCTTATGCATGTACCTTTTTGATTTTCCTTATTCAGCCATCCTATTTAGCCTTTTCAGTTTTCCCTATTAAATAAATTATGGTAGGTAATAGTCCTTATCTTTTCTTCATCATTCTATTGAACAGCCCCGAATTACCTACTTTCCTGAGTGAAGTGCTCGATACCTAATAGCTTTGTCACTCTATCATGCTGTTTTCCATCTTTGTCTTTTTCCCCATCTCTGTTCCATTTTCTGTGTCACCTCTTCCCTTTCTGTCTCCTTGCATTCCTCCCCCTGATCCGAATGAGGGGTGCGGAGAGGTCTTGTTCAGCCATGTCAATACAGCCATGACAAGAGACTTGAAAGCTTGGCCTACAACCAGTAGTTTTAATTGGAAGGAAAGGCACAGAGAGAAGTAGAGCCAAAGGGGTTTCAGGCGTCTCGGCCTCTCCAGGTAAATCCATGCCTGCCTTCCACTGTGTTTTCCCTGGATGCCAACTGCAAGTGTTGCTTTCAGTGTGTTCTATCTATTGACACTCTTTTTTCCATCAGTTTCATCTCCATTAGCAGTGCTTTCCCCCCCAGTTTTCATTTTTTTCACCCCATCTCCGTTCCTGCTTCCTTCCCCTTGGGGTCACCTGCTCAGCGTCCTTCTCTCCTATCTGCTCCTACTCCACCCCCTACCTTCCCTAGCATGGCCACCACCTTTTTACTTTCTGTCAGGCTTTGAAAAGTACCTGCCCTTCTGGGTTCTTTATTCTCTAAGAAGTTCATTTGCTATTTGCTCTAGTAAAAATATAACTGGGTACAATGCTGGGAAACTTGAGGGGACAGAATCTTACATCATTACCTGTAATGATGGTAGGACATGTATATACAACATGGATGAGGAAGAAAGAAAAATAGTGTTAATGGCGTCTTCTGCTACTGAAGCATCTCTCTGAAGCTATACATTTGGAAAAAGATCACATTGCTTGGAATGGTGGATCTCTATCGTCTCTTCATTGGAGGTGACTGGGATGAGTTGGAGGACAAGACTTGGCAAGTTCTCAGTTGAGTCATGTTGTTCTTAAAGGTTGTGGTGGAGGTGGGTTTTAATCAGCAGATCTGTACAGATTATGCATTATTAATTAATTGATGTGCCCCTTGACATGGTAGAAGTAAGCTGTCCCCACCTACTGGAACTGGCGGGTGAGCACAGGGGTGATGACACGGCGAAGGCAGTCACTGGCTGCGTGGGTGCTTGTCTGTGTCTAACTGCTGACAGCACCTTTTGCTGTCATCATAGCTGCTAGAGCATGCATCACCCCTTGTCTTAAAATGGAGAGAGAAAAGGTAAAATTGGCAAAAAATTGCCATGAAACACTAAATTATCTACACATATACGTTGGTTGGGCTCCTTTCACTCAGCAAGGTGATCCAGCCCAAACACTGTCTCTTTTTTCCTCTTCCCTCTCACACTTGCTCATCATTGGTGCCGAATTTTTTCAGAAAGGTGCATTTAATGGAGAAATCTCTGCTATTGTGAAATCACTGGCTCTGAAATACAAATTAAACTTGGAATGGATGTCTTGCAAGTCTTCTGAGGAACAGCTGAGGGAACTGGGGTTGTTCAGTCTGGAGAGAAGGAGGCTGAGGGGGGCCCTTATCTCTCTCTTACAGCTACCTGAAAGGAGGTTGTAGAGAGCTGGGTGTCGGTCTCCTTTCCCAAGTAACTAGTGATAGGACGAGAGGAAATGGCTTGAAGTTGTGTCAGGGCAGGTTTAGATTGGATATTAGGAAAAAATTCTTCACTGAAAAGGTTGTCAAGCACTGGAACAGGCTGCCCAGCGAAGTGGTGGAGACACCATCCCTGGAGGTATTTAAAAGACATGTAGGTGTGGCTCTTAGGGACATGGTTTAGTGGTGGACTTGGCAGTGTTAGGTTAACAGTTGGACTCGATGATATTAAAGGTCTTTTCCAACCTAAATGAGTCTATGATTCTATGTGTCTCTGGGCTTGTGTGCACGTATGCTTCTGCATGTGCCCACTGCTTGTGAGGCAAATGCTTGCTGTCCCACCCTTGTTCCTTCCTTTATTCTCCAGCTATTGCATTTCCTTCGAACCCTAGTTGTTCTTAACCAAGACTAACATTTCCTATACAAACTTATTATCACTGAATTAAAAGAAAGAAAAATCGTATTAATGTTCCAAATTAGTTACATGTTAACTTAATAGATTACATGTGACCACAGAGTAGTTAGAGGCATCCATGACTATCAGATAGTTTCATTTTATTGTTTTGTTTTCTCAAGTATCTCCAGTGCAATCTCTTCTATGGCAGAAAAACCATGAGAACATGATAAAGTCAGAAGCAGGGATTAATATATAATTACAGAAAAGTCACTTGGTTTTGATCATTAACTTCCTGTGGTAGGAATAGTGCACAGTTATATGCAACAGCTAGTAGTGGAAACGACCTTCTCATTGTGCTAAAATCAGATTTCCAGAATTCCTTATAAATCATGTAAATGAATGCTGATCAAATTCAGGTTCGGCAAGGCCAAGGAAGATCAGCACTAGGGTTGAGGGTCTGCTGCTGCTATGCCCTTCCCAGCATCCCCAATTATGTCCTAAAGCAATCAGCTCAGAAGTCCCGATGTTCTCACTTGTCAGAGGCCAGTGAAAAGGCAGCGTAGCTTAGAGGCTATGCACGGGAACCAAACCAAAAGCACTCTTGGGCAAAGGGCTGTATTGATTTACTGGCTCGCAGGCTATTTTGAAGCTGCTTTACATAAATGAAGTGGAAAAAAAAAAAAGAGCCAAAACCCACACGATGTCAATTCTCTTTTGCATTTTACATCCCCTTTTCCTCATGAAAATTTTTAGCTTGGAAATTGCGTGTCTTTTCTTTCTGTAGATACATTTTGTACTTCACAAGAAGTTTGAGTCTTAACACCCCAGGTACTGTGCAGCAAATATTCTGTAGACCAAAAGAGCTGAAGAAGGTATCTCCATTGAGCTTTCCTCCCAGCCATCCTCAAGTCAGGATCTGGAGTTTTGGAGGAATAGCCCCCAAACGTTTTGTGTGTATCCAAAATGCCTGATGCAGTCAGCATGTAGGCATGCTGTTTCGAAGTCAGAGCCAACATTTTTAACACCGTATTACTCTCATTGCCTTTGGTCCCTCACTTCCAGAAAAATAAGTGAAAATCATTCCTATGCACTAATTTTAGTCTAAGCCATTTATAAAACCCACCAATTTTGCAGTGGTTTTGGATGTGCTGCACATGGAAAGCCTTGATTATTCACAGAACTGTTGGTAGTGTATACTGTAGGTTTATGTTTGCCGCCTCCTTCCTTAATTTCATTGAAATTTCCATCTCCTACCTGTCACCCTGTCTCCTACGTGCTCCTCGTGTACCCTGCCTGGCAGAGAAGCTTTGAATATGAACCTGAGCAGACTGTACCACTGGCTAAGCAACACTGCACTCAGCTTCGCTCCGTGTTTGATGATTTAAATCCCATGTCATCATACACAGTGGATAAACACACGGAGACGCCAAATCCCGCCAGCTGCAGAAGGCAGCAGCGATCCCCTCCAGAAAAGGACGCTGCGCTTCCCGGTTTTGGCAAGAGGCAGTTTGCTGTCTACATCTCTGTAGAGCTGAGTCGCTGTCGCTTCGGCAGCCAGACGCGCGAGCATGTGTGTGCCCACATGCACTCCCATCCAGGATTTGCCAGTCCGTGCTGTCAGGAGATTAAATTATCCTAGTGGGAAACGGTGTGAGGGAAATAGCCTGCGACAGATTTCTCAGATATTTACTGTTTTTCTGCGAGACCCGTTAGCGTTAATTCGCTGTTCTTTCCCTCCAGTGTTTTTCTCAGGAGCAGTTAGGTGCAAAATGTAATGAAGTCAGCATTTCGGGGGTGGCACGTCCAGAGCCTCAGCTGTGAAAGGCAGGTCTCTTGGATTAGTCCCCAGCTCAGGCGAGGCGTTAGGGTTCCGGCGTCTAGAAATGCTGATAGGTCTGGAACATGGGAGAAATCAGTGGGAGCTGTGGGGCTTCGGCTTGTCTGCAGCTCTGGCCCTCGATGTACTGCTGATCTAGCAAAGATTTTTTTTTTTTTTTTTTTTCTTTTTGGTCCGTCTACTAGTAAATGAGGTAACTTTCCCATCTTTCTTGCTTTTCCTCCAGTTTCCGCCATTTTTCTGCCCTTATGCAGCCTTCTCCTCTATCTCAGGTGTTTCACGTTACCTAGCTTTTACAGTCTGAAAGTTCTGCTGTTAAATTTAAGCTGGTTTTGAGGCTGTCTTGACAGCCACCCCATCAGAGACAACTATTTATTATGGAATAATTCATTCTTTGGAAGTGCCCCCCCCTCTTCCCATTGACTATAGCACAAACATACAGCAGGGTTAGACAAGACACCTACCCTGAAGTCACCTCAAGTTAGGGACAGTGAATCCTGCCCAGTCTCCTCTCTGCACATCCCTTTCAAAGCCTGGAGCACTGCATAGCCCCAGGCAGATTCTTGCATTTGGTCCCAAAAGATGCTGAGTGCCTGGTGCCAGAAGGTGCTGGTTTTCATTCGGGTTCCCTGATGGCTGTGGGAGCTGGAATTACTGGCCCGCAGAACAACGTGCCACGCTGGAGGCTTTGTAGGGCTGCCTGGGTGGGTTTCTAAACAGACTGGCCGACTCCCCTTAAGGCTCTGTGGCTACAGAAATACCTTGAATGTTACTCTCATGCACTTCTCTGGGTGCAGGCTGCGGGGGATGGACTGAGTGGGACGGGGTAGCAGGCAAAAATTACAAAATAGAAGAATACAGAAAAAGTAAGAGAAGGAGAATATGGAATAGGAAAAGAAGGGGACAGAGGCAGGATGGAGAAAAAAGTGAAGAAAAAGAATGAAGGTAGGAATAAGAAAGATGGAAGTGGGATACAGAGATCAGGGAAGAAGATGAAGAAGGCAGATGGAGGGAGTGTAGGAGGGAAACTGAAGAAGAGAGAAAATGGGAACCTGGCAGAGTACAGGAGAAATGCTTATTAAGAATCAATTTTCTTCCCAGTGGATTAGTCCTGTTAGGGAAAAAACCAGTCACCTAACAGACAGCATGCCAGCTTGAAATAACACACAAAAATTAATATTGCACTGCGTATGATTTGCTAAATTCCACCCCCTGGGGGACATCTTCTGGTGGCAACAAGCTTTGGGTTTGTCAGAATGGGGCGTTCTCTTTGAAGGTAAATTGTTCTGTCTTTGTGTCGCGTACCTGGCGGTGATTCATAAGCTGACAGAAGCTTGCGCTGGGGAGAGGCAGAGGGGAGAGGTCTGAGCGTGCCTGTGTGCTGGGGTGGGAGGGAGGCGGAGGGGCAGGGACGTAGTGAGGGAATCTGTGCAGATGGAGGCTTCTCCAGAGAAACATCTCTAAGGGACTGCTAAGAATAGAAGGAAGTGTTTCAGAGAGAATAAAAGACGTGAGACATAATGGAGAAGTGCAACCAGTGAGCAGGGAGGGAAAGACGTTCTCTTCCCTTCCTATCCTTTCATCAGTGAATTCCCTTATGATGTTTGTTGTTTTACTTCTCTGGCTTCCCTGGCATTTCTTTATGTTCAGGTCCTTCTGTGCTTTCCTTTGCCTCTGTTTCCTTTTGCTCTCCTGCAGCCAAAAGTCCTTTTACAAACCCTTTCGCTTTCCATATCCTTCCTGCCTTTTCACAGGCTCTCTGCACATGACCAGCGCCTCCCTTTCTTCCTTACTCTCTTTTTCTCTTTCTTACCCATTTGTGCTCTTTTCCTGGACTTGTCTTCATTGTCCAGCTATTGGAGGTTCTTGTTCCGGTGTTCTCCGTGGCCAGGGTCTCATTGTTATACCTATACATATATTTATTTCTGTGTACACACAGATAGATATAATGTATATAAATATGTATATCATAATGTTTTTATATATATACACACATAAATTATTCTGAAACAGACTAGTTAATCTATGCTTACTCCTTGGCCACTTTACTTTGTTGGTGACTTAGTATAGGTGTGAAGCAAGACTGTAAATACTGAATCATTTCTACTCTGGTTTTCTAAGGAAACAGGGCTTGCGTACTAACACTGAGTTAGTGCCTCTTCTTCCTCCTAATGAAGTTTGAACCTCTTTGGCCAGACTGGTTAGAGAACCCCTGTGGAGAAGGGTGCTGCAGGGGCCACACTTTCCTGAACATCAGAAAACCTGTTTGGGAAAATTGCCCTGAGACGTACATCTGCTGCCAGTGAGGGAGCATTCGTTCCTGTGGTGACGTGACCACACACTGACATCCCACTGACCTCTCTGCTGTGGGCAGATGTGCTCTCCAAGCTGCCTCACGGCTCCCGTTTCCCACCCATCTGCTTCAGGTGGCCCATGCTCTCGATGCCTTTCCAAAGGCCGCGCTGCTGTGAGTGTACGACTCAGTCATGAGGGTAGCAGTGCTTCTCCTGTGCCTTCCCACTACACTTCTTTCTTGCCCAAAACAAAAACAAACACCAAACCAAGTTCTGTAATGATGTGGCAAGAAGGCTCGGCTTACCTCAGCCCCAAGACCTGAGTCGTGGCAGGTTACAGAGGGTCAGAGTTTGCACAGAGCCAGCAGTTTTTCTGGAAGCCCACAAAGAGGCCAGAAGCGTGGGGAGCACTGACTTTGCAGGTAGCATCTGTGCTGAGATCAAGAACCCAGCAGCTTATAGCATAGTCAGCCAACAGTGTGTGGAAAAGTTTCCACATTCTGAGTCTGAAAATCTCTTCTATTTGCATTTTTTAGTTTGCTACCCATTTGGTTCATTGAAAAGCCTCCTTTTGCAAAGTCAGAGCTCAAGGCATTGTATGGAGGGACCTTCCGTAGAACACAGGCTATTTCATTTTATTGACTTCCACTTGTACGGAGGCTGATAATTTGCATTTGGTGAAAGCATATCTTCCAAAAAGGCACCAACTCTTGATGTTAGGAGACTGAGAGATGGAGAAGTTACTGCTTCTCTTGGTAGTTTGTTCCAGTAGTTAAACACTTGCAGTGCAGTTTGTGTCTCTCTTCTAGTTTGAAGATGTCTTGCTTCAATCTCCAGGGTCACATTCACTCCTTTTCCCATAGTTGTGCTTATCCACAGTGAACATTCTTCAGGGTCCCTGCTTTCTCAGTTGTGGTCTCTTGCATTGTAGATGTGGTCTGTGTTCCTTGGTCCTTCATATATTACTCTGTATTTGGCTCAATTAAAATATATTCAGTTTGAACAGAAGTGATCTACTTTGTGTCTGCTCCTCTACCAATCTCTGCAAACTTCACCTCAAGTATTTTGCATTTATTTCCACATCAGTAATGAGATGTAAAATCATGTTCTGTTTACTCATGATCTATGCAGAACCTCACACCTCATCCTTCTATTGAATGATCGTTCCCCATTCATTTTTCCTTTTTGAGATTCCTCAGACAGTCCTCAATCTGTTGAATAGGGACTTTATTGTTAAGGTATAATGCAATTTAAATCACAATGATATGAGGTAATAAGTCCCAAGCTCTACAAAAGCCAAAATCTTTGTAGGTATTCATTTACCTTTGTCAACTGAGTTTGTAAGTTAGAGTATGAAAACATATTGCTTTAAAAAGACTTTATGCCCATAATCCTATGTTGCCTGCAATTATTTTTGTTTACCCATTAATCCTTTAAGTATTTAATACCGACTCAGCATTTCCGTGCCCTTTCCTGGGTCAGGAGTATTGTCAGGTGGAGAACGCTTGCTTCTTGCCCTGCCCTTTGTGACTATTGTGTCAACATGAGAAGTCTCCTGGTCATATTGAGTTTCCTCCATATTCTACAATGTATTAAAAATTAACATCAGGAGGCCAGGGATGTCTCTAAGCCAGCTTCTGAAGAATTGTGGGTATCAGCTGTCTGGCCTGCAGAACTTGTCCCTGGTGCCCAATGTGTTCGTTATTTGCAAATGGAATTAATTATTGCCAACTCAGAACAGGTATGTTAAATAGCTACAGTAATGGTTATTAGACATTTGGCTACCTCGGCATTAACAATTTTACCACTTTTAACTGGTATCACACTTTCACTTTTCTTCAGATGTCGCTTGTTCCCAGAGTATTTTCAGACACCTCCACTTTGTCATTCCTAACTCTGTCAGCCAGGCACTTTCCCCTAACGTCTGTGGCTTCCCTTATCAGTTACTTACGCCCCATAACTTTCATTTACGTTGACTGCTACCTGTAACTGCTGCCTTACATTTTGCCATATGTTACTTTTATTTCTAATTACTGCTTTATTTGCCATCAAACCAAGCACTGTTTTCTTATCCAAGGTTGTAAGCTTTCTTGACTGTGTGACTGGCATTTTCACTAGTTAATGAATTCTTCTTGTATAAAATACTTCCACTTTTCAGTCATGTTACCTGTCTTTTGATGCCTCTCAGTTTCCCTCAAATTTTCTTCAAATACCTTTTCTTGAAGCCTTATTTGTAGGTATCTGTGTACTTTGTGTGTGTGTGAGTACGTATACATAAGTATTACTAGTAGGTGCTGACCTTTTGTTGCCATTATTGAATGTAATCTGGTCATGATAGTGGGTTTCCAGGCAACTGTCATTTTTCAACCCAGTGATTAATTTATCATCTTCTCATAGGAAGAAGGGAGAGAAATATAATCTCTTAATTTAACTTTTCTTCACCATTTCTTGTTTTCATGGTATTCTCCTCTCCTGAAAGGGATTTGTTCTTTTGAACATAGATTCCCACAGTCTTCAAAATTTCTCCCCCCCCAGTGTTTCCAATCTTCTAACAATTGTTCTTTCTGGAACTGTCCGCCCTGATTTTTTTTCTTCCAGTCATACCCTTCAGATTTTTTTTTTTTTTTACTAAGTTCTTCCCCGTGCATGGAAGTCATGGATTACTATAATGAAATTTTAATATTTCAAGTGTTCTTCTTTATTCTTTTCATACATCTTGATATTTAATTGTCCTGAAGATTGCCTTTGTTGCACACTGAACTGTCCATGGAATTCATAGATAATTTAGAAGCCAATAATGCCTGTAATGAGTTCAGATGATTCCATCCGGTACCTGCGTTTTTCAGAACTGTGTTTCATTCCTTGTCTTTGGGCTCATTCACGTATCTTTGCCAGGTTCAGCTGGAAGTCTTTATCATCTTCTTGACTCTTGATTAAACAAAATAAATGGCATTGTTTGGAGGTTTAATCACCTCTCTCTTCATTCTTTTTTGTAGTACTAAACAAATATCACAAGCCTCAGATCTTTTGCCATGCAATGTTCTTGCTAATTCAAAGGCAGAAAAGAAAATTTTTGAGATTCCAAAATGTATTTTGGAGCAGTGTAAACTCTTTTTTAAAATCCGGAGCTAGGAACCATTCTGCTGACCTGTTGTTCACTGGCTGGGTAATGTTGAAATGCCCTTTTCCTCAGCCACTGAAAGCCTCTCTCTTCTTCACTCCATTTTCTCTTTGGAGAGATGTCCTCCTTTCTCCTAACAGTTAATTGCAGAGAAGGTTTGATAACAATGAGATAAACAGTGTCAGATCAACTCAGAGCACTTTCCCGTTAATAAACTGAATAAACATTCTCACAGGAGGTCATCAGATATTGATTTGTCATTATGGATAATATGGACCAAATTCAGCTCTCAGTTACCTGACTTTAGCAAAGCCATATTAAGATAATGGGAGTAGAATTGAGCTAAAGGTGCCGTTTTTATTTTTGCGTGTGGCTGCCTTCAGTTAAGTAAGGAGCCTGCATGAAAGAGCCCTGATTATCCGTGGTGTCGAGCGCTCGTCCCTGCCCTGCCCTCCCCTTCCCACCCTGGCTGCAGCGACTGGCGAAGCGGTGCTAGTGATGGATGCCATCCTTTGCCGGGAGTGTGGATTGTCACTCAGACAGGAAAGCGCTTGCGTTTGGTCTTCATTCTCTCCTTGCTTGGATTTATGTGGGCAGTTGTCAGCAGGACACTTTTTGGATCTGAAATTGGGCCTGCAAGAGGGCTTTCTCTGCTGAAAGCCGTGGCGTGTGTTCAATCAATCACTGTTATAAACAAAGGACATCGATATAAGCTAGGGCTCACGGCTCAGTATAACTGCCATGAAAAGGAACTTTAAAAATGTTTCATTTGAGAGGAGTGGGCTGTTTACGGGAATGAAGCCTGCAATGCAAATAAACAGTCTGTGGAATATCGCCATTGTTTGCTCCCCACATGGGATGGAGAAAGATAAGGAAAGTGAGAAAAGTACCCGCTGGCACATCTCCGCCAGCTTCCAGTTGCAGTCAGGCAGTAAGTCCACGCATGCTTCAGTTCTGATGAGCCGATAAACACATCGATCAAATTTGCCAAGTCGGTGGGAATCCCAGGCTGTCTAATGGTAGATGGAGGTAGGGGTTACAGCAGGATGGAATTTACTGTAGCTGGGAGCTGAAATACAATAATAATATAGTAATAAATATGTTGCAGCTCCAGCAGAGAAAGCAGAGCTACAGGGGCTGGGTGAAATTTGGGTATAAAAAGGGGCAGCAGTGGGAGACCTGGAGGATATTTAGCATAAGGCAGCAGGAGATATCCAGGAGTTTAGGAGATGTGGCAAACGGAGGAGGTTGCAGTCTGTGAAGCATAGTAGTCCAAAACTCAGATCATATGTTATATTTAAAATGAAGATGATGCATATTTTGGATAATGTTATAATTTTATCACGGTGTTCAGTAAATGGATGAAATATTTGGCCTCTCTGTGGAGTACTACCCTCGTTAATTTACCATCTGCTGAACGTGCAAGCATGTACATGCATGTTATAGCAACAGTTGTATTTTTGCTTTCAAGGGGAATTAATTTTGAATCAGGGACATTTTAGGTGATGCTGTATCACCTTAAAATTTTTGTAAGATGCGCTTTAAATCATGAATTTTCTGTGTACCCAGTCTGTGTACTGTGTGGCAAAACCTGATCCGACATGCTTATCTGCGTGCAACTAAAATCACACTGTAGAGAGGACACTGTGAGGGTCTTCAGTTAAGAGCGTTTGGCACCAAAGTTGTTTTGACGTTCTCTCTAAATACACATTAACTTAAACACGGGCATAAACAGCTGGGGAGACATGCGACGCGAGCATTCAATGCTCGGTAAGTCTGACAGGGAGGATCAGTGGCAGCTCCTGTGCACACAGAATTGTGGAGACAATTTCACTGCTACGTGCAAACTCATGTTGATGACTCGGGTGAGAAGACAGAGAAAGAGAGGAGCGGACAACATGACATTTCAATTACATCAGTGTTTTCAAAAAAATATTTAAGGAAATAGATGGAAAAGGATAGGGAAAACAAAAACAAAACAAAAGTCCCCAGGAGCTGCATGACGTTAATCTAACCTTCAGCATGACTGAAAAATGAACAGGCAGGTGAGCAGAATTATTGATGTTTGAAGTAATTACTTCAGCAGGCGCTGCTATCAAAATTCATAGTGATTGATTTCCCACTAGTCAGCTTATCTCTCCGAGAACAAGTTCACTGGAAAGCAGCTTATAACCCCTTCCTAATAAGCCATGGCACATCACTGGAGAAAATGGCGTCAGGCCCATTTTGTTTTGCATTCAGTGCTGTTAAAGGTTGAATCATTCAAAATTTTAAGCTGCCAGGCTGTTTTCTTCTTCGAGCGGTGTAGGAACAGAGGGATCTACACTCCCCAGGCAAGCCACCCTTGTCCTCCCAGGTACAGTGTGAACTGAAGGAGACTTTCAAGCTGAATTTCTTTCAGTAAGAACAGGAAAAAGTCATATCTGAACACATACAGAGCCCATAACTTTATTTTTAAAGATGAGTCTCAAATATGGAATAGTTTTGGCCAGCTGATTGGGAGCTGGTTAAATCAGGACACTGGAGGGTACTATTGAGGTGCCTACCCTTAGGCCACGCTGATGATGCTGCTGTATACGCACTGAGCAGCATCAGCTTAAATCACTCCTGCCACAAGCTGTGGATCAAGGTCTGAATCTGGGCTGAGTTCTTTAAGGTCGGGTCGGATGAGGAGACGGGCTCTGCTGGGGCTGTGCTCACCAGAAGATCGAGAAGACACGACCCACATCATCACAGCTGTAGCAAAGGACAGCAGTGTTGTGACGAGAATGTGATTTAACGTCTCTCGTGCCCCAGATATGCTGACAGATGTTAGGGAACACGGATTTACTGTCCATGGCATAGCAACAAACATCAAGGCAAACGCAGCCTCCATCCCTCCTCTGGACATCAGTGCGTGACTTACCGAGAAGGCCTGTCAATCTGGAGTGGGAAGGGCTCTCTCTTTCCCCCACCCGTTTTTGAAAACAGCCATGGACTGGAAAACAGCAGCAAAGACATGGACCTGTAGCACTAGTTCAGCATCCAGAAGAGCTTGGACCTTTACATTTGCTTCTCCTCCAGCCCCTATTGATTGGCAGTCCTCTACCCCCGCAGATCAAAGAACAGCAAAAAATTAAATGAGGGACAAGTGCAAAGAGGCTGAACTACCAGTCTCCTGGATTTTCATCAGTTTGTGTCAGGAGGCACATCCTCTGAAAGTGTTTTTCCTTTTCCTTTTGGCTTGTTTCCCACGCATAGAGAGCCAGAACGCTTCCTTGTGCAGATAGTTGTTTCACCCTACCATCTGGCAGGGTGAATGCACATGGGAGGCAAATGGTGCTATTTGTCAGGATGCAAAAGGATTATTTGCCAGATCAGTTTTATGGAGGAATAAGAGAGGGAGGAAGAGGGTACAGGAAAGCCATTTTGTACAGTTGGCAGGAACAGCAGCTGGGTGAGATCATTTCTGAGGGCAGAGGTGAGCTGCTCCTTCCAGCACCCAGCGGCTGTCGGCTTAGAACCTGTGTGTGAGAGGGAGAGGTGAAGGCAGGAGGGGAGTTAGGAGCTGAACCTTCACGGTGAATTTAAATGACAACTTCCTTTGAGTTTTGGGAAAATTTGGGCTGTTTTTTTCCTTTCGTTATTTGCCCATTTCGTGAACACTTGTGTTTCCTGGTCTTTGGTGGCTAATGCATATGCAGCGCATGTGGGTGGCTGACTCCCTGTGGGTACATCACTTTCCCTGACATGCCTGCGGGTTCCCAGCCTGGAGCCTTTCTGTTTGCACTAGCAAAGACTGGCAGGGTGACATCGCAGTGACATCATGCTTCCAGAGGCATGTGGTATCCCACAGGTCCCTGGTACGAAACACCGGCACAGCTATGCCTCTGCTGCATGCTCAGTGCTAATCTTGCACCCTGCTTTGTGCCACCCTTTGGGGCACAGCTCGGTCTGGTTTGGTGCAGGGCGACCTGGATGGGTCTCTGCCCGTCTTCCCAGAGCTGAGGCAGCTGCTCAAGGGCAGCCATTAGGAAGGGCTGGTGGTGGGTCTCCCTTCTGCCAACTCAGCGAAAGGCAGGACTGCCTTGTGCCTGAGGTCTCTGTGTCCAGGAGGGCAGTGGAGGAGGCAGGGATTTTCTTGCAGGGTAGAAGGCAGTACAGGACAGCGAGGTCTCCCAGGGACAGGCTCTGGCCTCTTGGCCTGCAAAGAGGGAGTTAATAATGGAAGGGAGAGAGATGTCCACCCAGAGCTCCTCAAAATCCCTCCAGCTCCTCATCCAGAATACCTAAGTGTGTCACAACACAGAAACACACTGCAGTTGTTCTCTGGCGGCAGCAGTGTCCAGGGCTCCTTCTGCTGCTTGTCTGCACTGTTTGGGCAGCCAGGAAGGGGTGGAAAGGTCTGTAAATGCGTTTGCTAGAAAAGCCCTCAGCATGTGGCAGTCCTAGCAGGAGAGCTCCGGGTTGTGCGAACAACGCGTCCTGGCAGTCCCCGATGGCCTGTGACTCTTCAGAGGCTTTGACAAAGCTGTTTCAATGCAACCCTTTTCTTCTCTCAGGTGTCTCCAGCAGACTCTGGGAGACATCAGAGGCTCCACCAATTTCCGTGTGTGCCTTTATTCTCATGGGTTTCTTTACCTGCATTCTTGTGAGCTATAGGGGCCTCAGCCATGTGATATGTGGCACTACACGCACCGCTGCTCTTCTGTGGGCCTTGTACCGTGGTCTGCAAATCAGCCCTGGCAACCCTGCTTTTTCGCCCACTTTCCCAATAGACTTCTGGGCTCTTGTTATCCTTCTGGGTTTCCAGTGCAGTGGGCTACAACAGAGACCAAACTCCCGCATCGCCCTTCTGGCTTGTAAAGTTGTGCTTCTGTTTCCGTGCCTGGCTCCCTGGTCAGTGTACGGTGATCCTTGTGGTCCACGGGAGCCTGGCAAGGGTCGGGGAGCAGATGGCCACAATAGCGCAACCAGGTTATATGAAAAGTGCCTCTGAAGTGGGCAGGTTTGTCTTGTATGCACAGAGATGGCTGCATCTTGTCACAGCTAAAGAGGAATCTAGATGAGGATCCAACTGGTTTCCCTCCCCCTTCAGCCCCCCAAACCTTCAACGTCTTGCCTGTATCTCTTTCCGCTTGTCTCTGTGGATGGGTGCCAGGGCGGCTCAGCTCTCCGATTCCCGCAGGGTCAGGAGGTGAAGCGCAGAATGTGGACCGGATGGTTCCCCCGTGGGGCTGGAAAGCCTCTCTCTGTCTGTAATTGTTTCTGACGTTTCACCTGTCACATTCTGAGCTGCTTCTGGGGGGTGATAAAATGTTTGGATCTCTGAATGTGTAGCCAGTACGCTGTGTTCCCTGTCGACAAGAGATCAAAGATGTCAGGGCTCTGGAAAAGACAAAAAAGAGCGACTGAAAAGCAAAATGTATTAAAAAGAAAAAAAGAGAGAGAGAAAGACATGGAGAAGGAGAAGAAAGTCAAGTAGAAATAGGAACAATTGCCTAGAGACAGGTGGACAGGTGCCTAGCAAACCAGATAGACAGACGGCTGTGGCAGAAAGACAGCATGCTTCTTGCTGTTCTTGGGCTGTAATTATCAGCTATTTAGGCAGTAAGCCCAGGCAAACCAGTTTTTATCAGTATTCAACAGCTCTGAGGTGAAGCCCAAAGCAATTAATGCCCTTTGAGAACTGGGGACTAACTATAATGAGCACTGATTTTATGCAGAGTGTTTGTGGGGAGGGATGGATTAGGACTTTTTCATTACGTAAGGAAGGGGATGGGGTATCTGCTGTAGAGGAGGTCCCCGTGGATGAGCAAAACAGGTATGAGC
Organism: Opisthocomus hoazin; assembly: GCF_030867145.1. NCBI lineage: Eukaryota > Metazoa > Chordata > Aves > Opisthocomiformes > Opisthocomidae > Opisthocomus > Opisthocomus hoazin. The sequence goes on along the minus strand of NC_134421.1, from coordinate 9,053,706 downwards.
TCCAGCAGAGCTAGAAGCTGCGAGCAGGGAGCAACTGCTGATCAGATCTTCTCTACAAGCAGCCCCTTTTCTTTAGAGGAGAAATTAACGTCTGAACTGATAGAGTTCTTCTGAGAAAGAAGCACTCAGAAATACATAGCTAGGACAGCAGAAAAAAAATGTGGTCTGTGAAGGGTGGAAGCACCTCATTTCTGGGGTGTTTTTTTTGGTCTGGTGTAACTGTAGCGTCTGAAAAGCAGACAAGCCTCATGCTGTGGGATGGAGGGAAGGAGAGAAGAAGGGATGGATGGAGGAGGGAGGGCTGAAGTCCAGGAGCAGGGTTTACCCCTCCCTCCTCCATCCATTCCTTCTTCTCTCCTGGGTGGAGGGCTGAAGTCCAGGAGCAGGGTTCACCCCTCCCGAGTATTCATTCCTTGCCTTAACTAGAAAACCATCCTCCTGCTGATCTGGTCCTGTAGTGATGGAGGGCACTTGGCATGGCATTACAAGATTCCGGCCACTTAGGTTTTTCAGGGAAATACAGAAGAGTATCCCAAAGGAAACCTTTCAAATAATCTTCTGAAAGGCTGCATAGTCTGCAGTCTCGTATTTCAGCATGAATAGCTCTATGTGTGCTGCTGCCATATCCACATGCACACAGATCTAGTTGTGTGTCACGAGTCTGGTGCTCGACTGCTGCAAAACACTGCGCTGATCTGCCCTTACTCAGGGTTTAACCACTCATGGTGGTAGTAACTCGCTACGTGCAGCATCCTGGCTTGTGTGATGGCTCAACAGCTGGTGCTGGGCGCTCCCAGGTCAGAAACCTTGAGAAAACGTGAAGTCCTAGGCACAGGGAGTTCTGCCTGTCACGGCAGCCTGAAACTCGGATTGCCGCCTGACACCAAGCAGCCACCCACTGCTGTTTGGCTTGGAAAATAAACTGTGAGCAACGGAGATGAGAACTTGGTGGAGTTGTTACGTTGGGATACTTTCGTCTACATCTCAAGCATGCTTGAGGGTGAACAGCAAAGCCAGCAGTCTATGACTCAAAATACACAAATTAATGGTGTGTATTGGTGTTTCTAATTAGCCCTTCAAGCACAGCACAGAACCTGCCTGGAAAACTCGAGCTTGTGAGTTGCTGCTTCACTGTGAAGCCTGTTCTGATAGTTAAAAGGAAACTGTTACGAAGAAGTTGCATATGTGAAATGGCTGTTAATCATCCTTGAACTCCCTGAATTTTTTGTTCTAGTTTCCTGGAAAACACCTTCCTTCGTACTTTGAGCTGGGGTTTTTTTATATAAACTTGCTCTTCGAAATCTTAGAGTACTGGAACTGCCAGCATGCAGTAAGAGTGGAAGGGGAGACAGAAAAGAGGCAAGAGAGAAAATCCATTTCCCTGAGATCTGATAAGATGGAGAAGTGAGAAGGTGGTTGAGTGAAAGGGAGCTGGTGGCCGCAGCTGCGGTGAAGGAGGCTTTTTCATCCCACGGCAGTGAAGCTGTGCAGAGAGGGGCCTGGTGACAGCAGATGTTGTGGGGGAAAAAGCAGCGAGGGAAATATTTCTTTCACCAGTGCAAGTTTCTAGAGTTCTTCCACCATTGCAAGCAAAGCACCCGTGCCCAAGGAGGCCCACAGAAGCCTCCACTAGGCTCGAGAACTGGGCAGCATGCAGCCACTGCGTACCTAACCACACCTTACTGAATAAATCAGGTGACTGACACTTATTGAGTGGGGCATGAAGGGAGACACCCGCGTGTCAGAACAGGGTAATTAAGGTAAATGAGTTCTCTGACCTGTTTACTTCTTTGTTCAACTTGAAGCTTTTCTCAAGAACTACACAGTTCCAAAGCAGAGCTTTAAAGCTGACTCAGTGAATGATGTTGAGATTTGTTTTCCTTTTAGATCTAGCAACCTTGGTAAGAACCAAGCCAACCGGGGAGCGGCGGAGGCACCGTGTTCCTTACGCCGCTTGCTAGGATCAGAGCTGCACTCTGTGCTGTGCAGCCGCTTCTCAGAAACCCTTAGGCTACAAAAACTGTTGGAGATGCTTGAAAATGGAGTGTTTTCCCACATTGGTTTAATCTTTATTTTGTTATTTTTGTTTTACCGCATCCATTGCTTTCCTCCAGATATTTTGAACACAGCTAGAAATTTATAAGGCTTGATTGCTTATTTTCGCTTTTACTTTAGATCGTGGCATGGCGTCAGTATACCAGTTGTGATTTATTAGGTCCGTGCTGTTGCCTGACCAGTAAAACAGCCCACTGTGTGTGTTTGGGACTATTTCTCCATTAAATGGAGTCCTGCCCTGCACGGCAGGTGCATACAGGTGTTTTATTTCTTCCTTTGAAGCACTTACTCTAATCACTTTTGAGGAAGATGGCATGGCAAGGTGACAGTTGGCTTTCTCTGATATAATAGTTTCCATAATCACTGCATTGGGTTTTAATCTGGCAATGAGAAAGCTTTTTAAAAAACACACATTTAGATGTCAGAGGAGAGCAGACCCGTGTAAGATGTTTGGAAATGCGATGTCCCCTGGATGCCTCGCCAGACCTTCAGAAGCAAAGCTGAGGCTGTCCTGGGTTAATCCCACCTAGTTTTGTGCTGAGTCTGCTACGTGAGGAAATGGGAGTTGGGAAGTTTGTGGAGTGCTGTGGGAATGCTCATGCGTGCAGGCATGATAAATGAAGCTGGCAGATTGTGTCTGTTCTGACAACATTGTGTCTTGATTTACAGAGCTTTCAGTGTTTTAGGGCTCCACAACGTTATAATTCCAGATCGTGCAGGATTTGCCTACTTTGGGATTTGATTCAAAACTCTTCCCATGTACACTGAAAAGCTTGATATCTTCTGTATCTTCTGGAACAGATAGTTTGAAGCATTTCTTATTGATTCATTCCTGTGCAACAAAATGGAGAGGAATCTGTTGCATTGCTGTAAAAAACAAAACAAAACAAAAACAACAAAAAACCCCCAAACAAACACAAAAAGGAAATGTTTGGAGAAAGCCTTGCTTTTTTTGATCTCTGAGGTGGTTAGAAAAACAGGCTCAGAGCAGAAATAGCAGGTGCCTTTGTCTAGTCTGTGGCAAATAAGGAGGGGCATGCAGGTGGGAAAAAGAATTTACTTAGAAAGAGAAGTAACCCTTTTCCCCCAGATTCTGCTAAGCACTTCCAAAAATAATTTTGAAGAGCAAATTAGGAATGTGTCTTTATTCAGCAGGCTGGGGAATGATTTTCTATGCTGACTCTGCTGACAGTTTGGCATCATTTTTCCTCCAGCCTGCCCCGCTCTAGCTTTGTTTGGGGGGAGGGATGGAGGCTCCCAGTAGCATGACTTGGAGCTCCACTCTGCTCCCCATCCCTCCCTCCTCCCCTTCACCTCCTCCCCTCGCTCTGCCTCTTTGTGCCGCTTGTTCCCTTTTCAAAAAGTAATTTCATGGCTCATGCACTTTAGATTCCATCAGAAAGTCGAGTCTTTGATCAGGCAGACAGACACCCTACTGGGATTTCATTGGCAAATCGCAATTCCCTTAATTAAGACTATGTGTCTTTATATCACTAAACTGATTCCAGCTGGGTCCCTGCTCGTTTTACATCCAGATTTACCTAGACTATGGATTCTCACCCCCTGCGACTCCAGAGCAACAAAAAGCATTTAAAGACTTTTCGTTCCCAGCTTCTCCCCCCAGCTGCTTCTCCCCACCGGTGCAGCAGTTGGTGTGGGCTGGGAACTAAATCTCTCCCTCAGTCTTGTTTGCACTCTCCTCCGAATCGGGAGGCATGGTCTTGCCGGATTTGCTCTCAGCGCTTGGAATCTGGGAATCAGTAGTACAAAGGGAACTGAACTTGTCTGGTGGCTTTTTTTTTTCTTCTTTTCAGAAGCCATGTTTTTACTAAGAGCCAAGAAGACGCAAAAATTCAGCATAGTTTTCTCCTCCTTCCCAGCTTTCTTTAGCTATCAATTAAAGATTAAGCTGGTTAAGAGTGCTCGCTTATGGTACTCACAGGTCCTGTGTGGGAGGGACTTTGGTGACATTTCTGCTGTGCTGGGTTTACTTGTTGTATTAGTCATGCCAAGGCGAACATTTCTCTGGAGCCAAAACATGCAGTCAGTGAGTCCTGACTTTAAAGTGCGTGGTCTACTCTGGCCAAGGAGATAACGCTCTGAGGGGAGTTTTGACAGGCAATGTTGTTTTCCTTCAGCCATCTCTATTTTCCTTTCCCACTCCTTAATTTCCTCCTCTCCTCTGAGCGGTGCCCCGACACCACCTCTGGGGAGAGGAAACTTCCATAGCAACCCGCTAACGGCATTAATGACAGGGATGGCAGCTAGCACGACTGCCGCCAGGCAGCACCCAGCCTCTGACCCTGGAGCCCAGCCGTTCCTCTCTAGCATGATGCTTGTCTGGGGGGTGAAGGAGATTCAGGGATGGGGCTTCTCAGTGCGCCAACCCCAGTGGTGCAACTGCATTTGCCATGAGCCAGAGAGAGAAGCCTGGCTCCTCCGGAGCAAATCCTTTAGGCCTTTTCAAAATCACCATGTGAGGAGATGGCAGGGACTAACAAACATGCCCACGTTTTGAGAAACGTCCCCGTAAATGTAACTGCAGGTGGGTGCAGCCAGACTCTGCCCTACATGTGGGCAATGCTGTCCCTGCGTGGGACGAACGAGATGCCACCCCTGGGCTCTGAGCATCTCTCCAAGTGACAGCTCTGCGGCCAGGAAACCTGGCTGCTGGCTGAGCAGCGGGAGATGGTGCTACAGCACACGGGAGGCTGTTGGCTGCTTATGCAGTCATGCTTAAAATTAAGAAACAGCCAGCAAACAGGGCAGCTTTAATGGCTAGCAAACCCTGGCCCGGCACCTCCTGAAGCAGAGCTGCCCGCTTAATAAGTGAATCCAAAGTCTCGACTCAGGACACATCCTCTTCCACAGATGGATTCATCTTCAGATTTATCATATGGAATTCTTTGCTTGAAAATGCCTAGTTAATTATGTACCAGCAGAGCTTCAAACCCTGTCTCGGCGATGCGGTGACTTTGTAATGGGCGATAGCAGAGCTTGACTTTAAAGGGGCTTCATTTTAAGGGTCTGGCGTACTTCCAGCTGTTACTCCCAGCAAGAAGAGCTTTGGTTCACTCAGACAGGATACAGCCTGAGCTAAACCTTATTTAGCTCTTTACGTCCAAATAAAAATGTTCACTGAGAACCCTAATAGGACTTTGCACTTAGATGGGTCTTTGATTTGAGAATTCCAAAGCTCTTTTTAGTAAGAATTGCTGGTTATGACTCCATAGTAAGACCGGATTAGATCAGAAAGGGTTCAGGACCTCTGTTTGAGAGAGAGAACAAACCTATCCCAAATGTACAGAAAGTACATTCTTGACTAGAAAAAGAATTGTGTGAGCCTTTATAAATAACTTGATAATTAATTTTTTGTTAAAATTAATTAAAAGTCTCATACTTTATAAAACGTTAACATCTATGTTTATCTTTGTCTTGTCCCAAATCATCTTAATGGAATGATAGAGAAGCATTAAACTTATATATAGTTAAAGTTAATTGAAATCTTGCTCATAGGCTCTACGTAAATAAATTAGGATGTTATTAGGCTAAGATGTTAATGATTGCTGTGTCTAGATTCTGTGGTTATTGGGGTCTGTGCCAGACTCCGGTCACTTGGAGGTGCAGACAAAGGAGCGCAAGCAGTGACCGTGTTTCCCCTGGAGCTTATTGAACACAGCGGGACGGTGGGCTGCAGGGCCTCAGTGGCACCGGGGATGTCCCTCCCCTGAAGAACGAGGTCTCGGTTGGCAGGGGTATTCCAGGACCCAGAAACCCACCATGGCTTGGGGATGGCAGCCCCGTGGCTGGGGCATGGCTGCTGGGAGAATGGAGCCTGGAAGCCGATGGGATCCTGGGGTGCATCAAGAAGAGTGTGGCCAGCAGGACGAGGGAGGTTCTCCTTCCCCTCTACACTGCCCTGGTGAGGCCTCATCTGGAGTACTGTGTCCAGTTCTGGGCTCCCCAGTTCAAGAAAGATGAAGAGCTACTGGAGAGAGTCCAGCGGAGGGCTACGAGGATGGTGAGGGGACTGGAGCATCTCCCCTACGAGGAGAGGTTGAGGGAACTGGGCTTGTTCAGCCTGAAGAAGAGAAGGCTGCGAGGGGACCTTATAAATGCCTACAAATATCTGAAGGGTGGGTGTCAGGAGGATGGGGCCAAGCTCTTTTCAGTGGTGCCCAGTGACAGGACAAGGGGCAATGGGCACAAACTGAGGCACAGGAAGTTCCGTCTGAACATGAGGAAGAACTTCTTCCCTCTGAGGGTGACGGAGCCCTGGAACAGGCTGCCCAGGGAGGTTGTGGAGTCTCCTTCTCTGGAGATATTCAAGACCCGCCTGGACAAGGTCCTGTGCAGCCTGCTGTAGGTGACCCTGCTTCAGCAGGGGGTTGGACTAGATGACCCACAGAGGTCCCTTCCAACCCCTACTATTCTGTGATTCTGTGATTCTGTGACACTGAGCTTCGGCTGAGCATCCTCCACACGCCTCGCTGTAGAGGTGGGTTCATTGATAGAGCCCCTGGACGAAAATGTCGATTGAAGGTGAAAAGCCAAAGTCACTAGCGTGTTTTGGGTGTGTGACACCACAGCAACACAGTGAACATGTCCTGAATAAGGTGCAGTTAGGAGGAGCGATGTAAAGCTGGCACTTCAGGTCATCAAGCCATTAGAAATATCAGAAGATAGGATTCTCTTTGGCTTTCCTATACAGCTTGTTATGTGTGATTTCAAAATCAATGATTAAAACAAGCACAGTAAGAAAATTGCTAAGCAAAGCCTCAAATGGTGTTGGAGTTAAAAGCATCAGTAACTTATGGGTAAAAATAGTAGAGGACAATATCAAACAGCAGAAATCCAGGATATTCATAGCTGAATTTATGCATAAGAGAAAGCAACTACATTAAGGTAAGAAATGCAGTGGTAACGCACCCCAGCTCTCTTAGCTCAGCCCTGGAGAGATACCACAAAGGGAGAAAGTGGAAAATCAGTGATGTTGCATTTTACCAACAATTTAAATGTCATCTGGGACCATAAAGACTGGTGTCACTCTTGTCCACACTGAACCGTAATCATTGCGTCTGGCCACTGACTTCCCTAATATTTTCTTTTGACCTGATAAGGAATCTGATACCCGACTACAGCTTTTCAGATGTCTTAAAAGTCACTGGGAGGGTGTGAAGATGTGTCAAGCTAGAGAGAGATTGAAAGGAGATGGGAGGAAATTATAGGGGAACATTAGAAAGGGAAGGGAGGTGTGCGTGAAGAGAGGAGGAGCGAAAGGCAATGACAAACCGGGGCGCTACGAGGCAGAGAGGAGCAGGTAGAGAAAAGGAGGGGATTTGCACCAGAGATGGGGACAGAGGGACAGGCAGGAGGAGAGGCGGGGGAGGTAGCTGGAGGGGGCAGGTTGGCAGCTGTAAGGGGAAGGGTGGCATATTTTCTTAAAATGCAGGTAGCTGCATGCATTGGACACGTGTCTCGGCTCGCTAGGTGGACAGGCCCCACTCAAAGCAGAGGAGAATGGGATCCTGGACCCTGATAAAATGCGTCCCATCTTTTGGCAGTATAGGGTCTTTTAAGGGGCGTGTCATTGCTGCCTGGGGCATACCTGTCTGCCTTCTGCTCAGCTGCTAAGAACTAAGGGGAGAAGGAAGAGGAGTCATGCCTGTAGCCTGGCAGAGTGCAGCAGAAGTGAGTCCTGGCCCCAGAGTGCATCGCTGCCTGACACAGTGCGAGTTTTCTGGATTTATTTCTTCTTGTTGCACATACATGAGCACTACACGACCGGGAAGAAAGCTGTTCTTTCCCAATCAAAAGATGCTGTTTCCATCTACCACAAGGGTATTTACTGTACCTGTCTCCTGCTCTGTACCGGGCTGAGGCGCGTGTTTTGATATGCAAACGTAGCAGACCTGCCTACAATCTTTTCATTACGTTTCAGTATTTCATACTGCATGATGAGATCAAAGAGGTTAACTGAATTAGGAATCTCCTAACCACAGCTTTTTGGAAACGTGCAACTGTTAGCAATGCACCGTGGGCCTTTCCCTCCATTTGTTCCCCCTCCTTCGCATCTGTACCCATCACAGCTTCAAACGCTGTCTCGGATCTGGAGAGACCCGTTAGGGAGTGAGCGAACCAGCCAATACAGGCGAACTGAAAAGCTTCTTAAAAGGGAGAAAATGTGCTGCAAGGATTTTGGATCCCAAATCGATTGAATCACTCATGGGTAGGCACAAAAATGAAACCATATGTCATCTCAGAAACAAAACATTTGAGAATCAATTCCGGTTTTACTCGCTTGTCAAAGCTTGGCTTCCAAGTTTAGCCTTCTCATTCTTGCCAGTGATATTATTAGCCCTCTGCTGCTGCTCAGGTGCCGCCCTGACGGACAGAGCTGTTGAAATAAAGGGCTTTCTGGCTGGAAAGGCAAAGTGAATAAAACAGCATGGTGGAAGGGCTGCAGGTGGCTTTTAGAAGTTTTTCAGCAAAATGAACAACAATTTATTTTGGAGCAGCTAGGAGAATTTTGGCTGAATTGAGATGCTTTGTTCATCTTAATTAACCCTTTCAAATCCTTTCTCCTTCTTTTGAATGTAAGTGCAATTTTAAGAAATGTTGTTTGAAATGAAAAGTCAGAAAATGCCCATGTGAGACAGTTTGTTTTTATTATATGGAGTATACTGACTTTTTTAAAGTGGTACTTAAATTTCCCTCTTTCGTAATATCTCAAAACCAGTAGAAAACCAGAAATTGGGCAGATAACTACCCAGAGACTTTGTTGCACTGCTGGGGTGCTCTGCTGCCAGCCGCCCCTCCGGGAGGACAGCATCCAGGCAGGACCACGGCAGCCAGGCAGGTCTGACGGCCAGCTGGGAGGTCAGCTCAGGGACAGGGTCTGGGCTGAGATTTGGGGTGTCCCTGGCCAGGCCAGGTGGCGATGTGGCGAGGCCGTAGCACTTGGGAGGGCTCGGGCTGTCACCCTGGCTGAAAGTGGCTCCTAAAGGCAGAGGTCAGCCCCGGTGGCCATTCCCCCGCTCCCTACCACCAACAACCGAACTGTTTCTCAGCGGATCATCTAGATTTAACATAGGACCTTGCATTCCTCCAGTTTTTAAAGAAGTTTTTGTGGCAAGGGGTAGGAGATTGTACATTTGGCCAAATGGAGAATTTGGCCTCAGGCAGTCCTGAGACGTGTGCTACCCTCCTGGGGCCATGGCTGAGCCCTGCGTCAACAAGAGCAGCCGCAAGGTTGCTCTGGTACCATGCAAGGGGGAATGGACCAGCTACAGAACTCATAAGCATGTCTCCACATGCAGCACCACAGCACCTAGGCAGCATCAGGAAAATGTCAAGGTGGTTTGGTGGTCAGCTTCCAACTTGTGTTAAAAACATCTCTGATCGATGTCAGTGTCACAGACTCATCCTTTAAGGTGAATGCATAAAGAAAGCCATGTAGTGTGGTGAACTTTCTGACTTCTGAGTGCAGCCACCCCACCATCGCCCAGTAGAAGACACAGGATAGCTGCGCCTTCTGTGAAGAAGAGTCCCTAAGGTGGAGGTGTTACAACACCATGCATCCTATCTTGGTATTTCTAGACTTGGAAGCCTGCTAAAGCCCTCTTCTGGGGTGCAGAAATCAAGCACGTGTTTTATGGAGCAGGCTTTGATCGCTTAGCTATCTGATCATTTCAATATGCTTGTGAGTAATCAAACTTTGTATGGAGCTCATTGGAGTTGCTCTAGATTTCCACTAAGTCAAGGATCTGACCAAGTACAGGGATATTTCTTTTTTCTGAGTAAAACTAGGAGGCTATTTCATGGTAGGTTCTTCTAGATCATTGAGTGGTTTTGCGAAACTCCTGAGAACACATTACTTATTGGGGTTGTGCACAAATACCTGATGTTGTGAACACACTGCATACATATATTAATGTCACATTCAGGCGCAAAACATTTATAACTGTCACCTCTTTCCTCGTCTCTCTATTTGCACGTCTCCAAACACATAATCAGCCCTGTTCCTGGCTGATCGATGAGGTAGGCAGGGTAAAGTCAGACAGCACTTTTTGTCCGCATGTTGCTGCGCAGCCTGCAGACTTTGGAGACTCTGTGCACAGGGACTTCAGTTTGTGGGTTGGTGGGTATATGGCAGCGACAATAATCTACCATGGGGGGTGGCAGTTGAAAAATACCTGGTATGAAGGAACACCAGTGTCTTCTGGTGGTGTTGATGGAGTTTTTTGTTGGTTTTAGGTGATAACTGGCAATCTTGTAGAACATATGGTGATATCCTCAGGAATCGGGGCCCTTCTATTTACCGTGCAAGCATCAGTCCCTGCAGAGACCTCAAGCCAGGCTTGTGGCCTCACACCACTCTGCGGGACCGTGGAGCGACCTATAGGCAGTGTGCTGCCTGCAGGACTCCGCTGCATTAACAGCACTCACTGTTTTCCACAGCAAAGATCGAGGGGTGCTTTCTCTGAAAAGGTCACAGGCCCTAAGAGACCACAGACAGCTGCAAGATTTTTCACCCTCCTACCCTGTCAGTCAGCACGCGAAGGCTGTTTCAACTGGCCAGCTTCCACGAACGTGCGGTCATTTCTCAGGAAATCTCCCACAGTTGCACCGGTTTGGCGTAGGCTTTTGTAACGATACCAGCAGCAGGAGTGCTAACGCTTGCTGGAGAAAAATCTGCCACTGACCAGTGCTTTCACGGCAGCTGCCATCAGGGGAGCCTGTGCAAGGACAGGGCTTTCCTGAGCAAGCGCGACTAGCAGCGCAGCTCGTTAGCAGCTCGGGAAGTCAGACAAGCAAATGAGGCTCTCTGGGGGGGTGGGAGCCAGGGAAGCCCTCTCAGAAGTGGGACTGAGCTGACTTGTGGGGAAAGCTTTGGATGAACGTCTCTGGGCTGTTCCGTGTCGCCAGCATTGCTAGAACAAGGCAGGGGCTCGCTCTGTGTCATTCCAGGTCTGGAAAACCTACCTGCTTGCAGTGCTGTGGCCAAAGAATGACCAAGTCCCACTTTTTGTATTTGATGAGACCAGGTAGTCTCAGATGCCAAGTCGCATCGTGCCAGTTATTTTAGATGAAGCAATGTGTTGCCAGAAGCGGTCAGAGCTAAGTATGATGTACTGGCTTTGGAAGCAAATTCACACTGTTTCCTGAAGTCTGACAAGGTGAATGACTTCAGATCAAGCATGTCATAGTGAAATCTAGCATGGTCTGTGTCCCAGCTGCTGGACACCCTGCACTTCTGACACCCATCATCCTCCCAGTCCCATCAAGCATAACCCCTTACAAATGTCATGCTGGAAGCAGTCATCTGTGTCCTGCAATTGCATGGAACACCTGCGCATGGTCCAGCCTTGGCCACAGTCCCCTGCCCACCAACTGCCATTACTTCAGAAAGGTCTTAAGCCTCACGCTCCCCCCGAGCGTGGTTAATACAGGGATCCGGCAGCTACCTTACTTCTTCAGCCAAAAAACACATCAGGGAAAATGTCTCAAAAATAGTAAATCTGACTTTTTCATCAGGGTTGCTGATCCCAGCCTGTGCAAAGACCCAGCTTTCTGAAGTCGTGCTTTCAGTGTCAGCCCACCTCTGTCAGCTGCTGCTGACCAGTGGCTCCCAATGCCCCCTTGGTTAGGGAGCATTCTGGAGTTTGTCAGAGCTCTTTCAGGCTCCACATTTGGCTCTGTGTTTCTGGAGACGGGAAGAGCACGCCCCATTGCCTCCCCGTTGCAAGCTGGGGTATGCTTATCTACACCTTTGTGCTGCCTCCCTGCCTGGTCTGCCCAGAGAACCCACATTGTCATAAAGAAAATTCAAATAAAAAATTATACTTGAAGAGTAATTTTGCATCACTGGTTACCCATGTGTAACAGCTATACTATTACTACACCAGACTATTTACATACGTGTACAGAGCGACTACACCTCCACATTTTCCACCAAGGCATCACAGAATCATGGAATCGTAACGGTTGGAAGGGACCTTAAAGATCTTCTGGTTCCAACCCCTCTGCCAGTCCTCTAATTGCAGCAAAAAAGTTATTTCAGTGTTGCTGAAATGGGGATCAGAAAGAAAGGGAGCGATCACAGCACCACTCACCTCACCACATAGCAATTACAGTGCCTGGAAGCAGAAACCAGATATATCCAAATGAAAGAATAGGATTGTCTGTCTAACGCTGGGCATTAATTAAACGTCTGAACAAACCGCTATGTGCAACATTTTTCTTATCTTCATGTTGTCACATGGTGATTGGACCTCTTTCTGGTCTTTTAGCCAAATATTTTATGGGATTCAATACAGATGTAATTTGGGGAAGATGTACAGTGTGTGTAGCTGAGCCAATCTGTGAACTGTCAGTGATGTTTTGTGCAGAGATACCTTGAAAAGTAAATTCAAAGACACTCCACGAAACAGTGTTAGAAAATAGTTGTTTCCCTACGGCTGATGGCACTGGCGGAAATATTGAAGATTTCTTGTTAGAGCAACTGCCGAGTCCTGTGACACCTGATGTTAACCGGGTAGTGTGCACAGATTGAATGCTGTGTCCCATTTTCCTTCTGCTGGGAAAGGCTTTCCCGAAATCTGACACGTGAGGAGAATCTGTTGGGAGGCATCTCAGGCTAGACTGGGTTTAATGGGTGCCTAAGGCTTTTTTTTCCGAGCGCATATTTACTGGGGTACATCCAGCTGTGGATGTGCTTTCCCTTTTTGCTGTGCGTAACATCTGTGCAGTGGGCTTTTGTTTGCCTGGTTGGTGGTTTTCTCCTCCTTCTGCTGCTTTGGCTGCTCACCCAGCTTTTTACCAAATTGTAAATTTATCTTCCTTCTGCTTTCGGCAGGCCCATATGTGGAACTGTCAAAATGTCACTGGCATCAATTGTGAAAGGTTAGTGCCACATTATAGTCAGCGAGCTTATTAACAGGGAAATGATTGGGTTTTGGAGAGGGAGAGGGAAGGACAAATGGGAATCCATTTTCCAGGCACCTGCTTCTTCTACTAAATGTTTCTGCTTGTCACATATGTATTTTCAGAAAGTAGTTGCCATCTGCATAGGAAAAAAATAGCTAGAGACCCCAGGAAGAAGGAGGCTGTTCCTTGTGAGATCCTGGCAAGCTGGGAAGGGGAGATGGAGAGGCAGTGACAGCAAGCTGGCCAGATTCGTTCAGGTGTTGAGTGACAGGACATGTTCGTCTTCACCAACCCAGTGACTAGAGACAGGATCATGCTGAAAAAAATGGGTCTGATGGGAACCCAGTATCAAACTGGGAGATAGTGGGTCTTGTTCCCATGATTTCAGCTTGGCCCAAGAAACAGTCATGAGGTTCAGTTGCTCTCCCCAAGTTTACAGGTGCCTGTATACAGATGAGAGCTACTGTTCTGCTTATTTACATCTCTGTGCTTTTTCAGATTTAATCAGATTGTATTCAAATCACCACTGAAAAAAATCACATGCCTTATGCAAAGTTTTTATCTGTCCAAGGCATCTTTAGGGCTTCTGGTACCATCATTGCAGAGAACCTAGCTTACAGTCTTTAATGTACTTATCCTCAAAATGACCCGGTGAGATGAGATTATCCCAGTTTATGAGAACTGAGGCACAGAAACCCTGACTTTCCTGCCATGCAAATCTGTAAGACAGCAGATAGTATCTGCATTTTTACTGACTCTCCGTTGGTACCTGGATCACTGAACCATCTTTGTCATGCCTCATTTTTCCCTTTGGCTTTTCCACCTTGTTTTTTTAAAGTCAGCCTTATGTCCAGCTGGAAACACCGAAGCCATCCATTAGAGAGGCAGGAAGAGGATGAGGAGAAGTGCCCAGACCCTACCAAAAATTTAAATCTGTATTGTGCTGTTACTCCCTAAAAAGAGCCAAGGCATGGTGTGTGTACTTGTCATTTGGATTTGTAGGGAGCTGCTGTTTCACAGGAACCATTGCCTGGCTTTTGGGCCATAGCTCACAGCCAGCACCAGCTTAACCTAGATTCAGACCAGTGATGTGAAGGTGAAAGCCACCAGAGTCCGTAGCTGGGCCTCTGGGACACCAACCCTCCTTCACGCCTGATTAATCCCTTTTTGGCATGGCAGAAAAGGCCCTCGAGGTGGCCAATAATGTCCTGCTGGGGGGGTCGTATATGTCTGACTTTTTCTGTAGGAATAAGCTTGAAAATGAGGTGGAGAAAAAAGGGATGAATATCAATAATCGGATTGTCCTGGGGATTATTCAGTGGTGATGAGGCCCATTGTGCCCTGCAATTCGAGCAAGCACCACACGCGGGTGGCTCTTTGTTGCTCCCTGAATGCTGCTGGTAGGTGAAATTTAATTTCACCACTTTCAACAGAACCCAAGAAATGGGGATTCTGTGGTGGACGCCTGCCCATCCCTCCGTAAGCGAGCCAATGGCCAAGACATGGGATGCAGGGCCCCGGCATGTGGCAAGGCTGAGCCTCAGGTTGGTCGCTTCGGGCAGAGAGGAGGCAGGGATGGGCAGGTGAGGGAAGGAGGTAGGGAGGAGGTGTGTGAAACATGGGGATATTGCCTTTACTCATTCCCAGCTTTCCAGCTCTCCGTGGGTGCGTTGGGGAGTTCAGCTCTCTCCTGCTCAGGAGGCTGCTTTTGCTCCCCCTCGTTCTTGTTGCTCTGCCGCAGGAGAGGAGGTAGCGCTGTGCAAAACACCAGATCCAAATCTCATACGAGGTTTCTGGGATTGTGATGGACTGTGCAGAGCTCCAGGCGCCAGGGCACACGACAAGAGCGTAATGTGAAACATGGATCAAATTGTGGACTTCTTTCCAACCCTCTGAGCGCAGCTTCCCAAAACCCCACTGACTCCTCAGTTGTGAGCTCTCCTCCTACGACACCCTGCTCTACGCCACACTTAAAAGCCATGCTTAGGTGGTCTTCAGGGAGGTGCATGCCCCTGTTTTCTACACGGTGCCCTGAAGGCACGGAGCTACCTAACAAAACCGCAGAAAGTCTGATTCTGCTGCTGGGACTGGGGGCCCTGGTGACGCCCCCCGTGAGGTGGGAGTTGCGGTGGCAGTGTGCAGCCCCTCGGCCATGGGTGTCATGGCACCAGGAGCAGGCAGGAGAGGACCCGCTTAGCCCCGTCCCTGGCAGCAGGCTGGGCTGCATCCTGCGGGTTCCAGAGGCCCTCCTGCAGAACATATGAGCTCAAAACACAGGTTTTGGGCAATTAAGCAGCCTTCCCCCCCGCCTCCTTCTCATGCCAAGTAGAATTTTAATGTACTTCCAATTTCTCTTTTTAGCACACACAAAGAAAAAATAAAAAAAATTAATAATCATCTATAAGAGAAGTTCTTTTCAGACAACTGGAGAAGCATTCAATGCTGATATATATTTTTCCCCACTTTTAAATGGTATCTATTTAAATGCAGATTTTCTGGTTTCCTATGTGGAGTTTGGAAGAAACGCCTTTCAATTTAAATGTTAATAGAAGAGTAAACTTCAAACTCAAAATTTATCTGTAAGGGACAGTGTTTTCTCATAGCTTTAAATGTTTTTCTGTACTTCCTCCCTCCTTCTCCCCCATCCTCCTTCCTCTCTTCCCAGTCCCCAGCCCAGCCTCACTTGCATTAAACAGTCTTTTTTAAAAACAAGAACACACCTTTCAGAGTTCCTGAATGAAAATGTTTAAAGGCAGAGTCTGTGGAAGAAGTGTGTTTGAGCAGAGTGCTGGGGCACTGATAAAGCAGAGATACCATCCCTCCACTTCCAGTCTTTTTCATCCCGGCCATTTATGAAACCTGCTCCTCTGAATGCTTTATGATGGGATCATTCTCAGGCTTGTGCTGCACAATATTGCGGCAGTGGTTGGGACAGGGGCTGAAAGGGAAGAAAAACATTTAGGATAATGCTTTAGTCACTCCTGAATGTGAGCAAGGCTTTGGAGGTGGGCTGGGATGGGCAGCAAGGGTGGGAAGCCAAATGCAGAGGGAAGAAGGTAAAACAGAGGAGGCATTACCTCTTTTTCTGCATTGCTCTTCCTGCGGTCCACTCCTCTGTACCTCGAACTTCATCTGTCTTCATTTAAGGAGGAGCTCAGGGTAAATCTGCATTTTACAAAAGACTCTTAACACTGCCTGATGCTGGGTTTTTACATAAAATTATGTGTCTTGCTTCCTGTCACACTCCATTTGTCATCTTTAACACAAACTTTCCTTTAATTTTCCTCATCGCTCTCTTTCATTCTCCATCTGTTTTTGTCCTCTCTTCTCGCCTCACTGAAAAAAAAGGGAGGAAAAATGTTTCTGTTTTTTGTTCTGCTTCCTTCCAGCCCTGAAGAGCCCTGGCCACTCTTTGCAAGAAGTGGTTCAAGAGATTCTAATTGAAGATTAAATTTTAATAAACGTCCATGTATTTAGTGGACATGTAGTAGATACTGTGCTGGTGGCTGGCATATAAAAAGCAGAGTGTAATAGGGCAGAGCATGCTCCCTGTGGAAGCAGACTTTTGTAAACTAGACAATAAAACCATGACTATATATAGCAGGATAGAAGGCTTTCTGTATCCAGATTATTTTTACACAACTGTTACTGTACTTTGCATATCATTTTCCTGCTTGGCCAACCTGATCCCCTTCTATGACCAGGTGACCTGCCTAGTGGATGAGGGAAAGGCTGTGGATGTTGTCTACCTGGACTTTAGTAAGGCATTTGATACTGTCTCCCACAGCATCCTCGTAGAGAAGCTGGCGGCTCATGGCTTAGACAGGTGTACTCTTCGCTGAGTAAAAAACTGGCTGGATGGCCAAGCCCAGAGAGTGGTGGTGAATGGAGTTAAATCCAGCTGGCGGCCAGTCACAAGTGGTATTCCCCAGGGCTCAGTTTTGGGGCCAGTCTTGTTTGACATCTTTCTCAATGATCTGGATGAGGGGGTTGAGTGCTCCCTCAGTAAGGTTGCAAATGGCACCAAGCTGGATGGGAGTGTCGATCTGCTCGAGGGTAGGAAGGCTCTGCAGAGGGATCTGGACAGGCTGGATTGATGGGCCGAGGCCACCTGTATGAGGTTCAACAAGGCCAAATGCTGGGTCCTGCACTTGGGTCACAACAACCCCATGCAACGCTACAGGCTTGGGGAGGAGTGGCTGGAAATCTGCCCGGCGGAAAAGGACCTTGGGGTGTTGGTCGACAGCCGGCTGAACATGAGCCAGCAGTGTGCCCAGGTGGCCAAGAAGGCCAATGGCATCCTGGCTTGTATCAGGAGGTGGGTGTTGGTCTGTTCTCCCAGGTAACTAGCGATAGAATGAGAGGCAATGGCCTCAAGCTGCATCAGGGGAGGCTTGGACTGGATATTAGGAAAAATTTCTTTACTGAAAGAGTGGTCAGGCATTGGAACAGGCTGCCCAGGGAGGTGGTGGAGTCCTCATCCCTGGAGGTGTTCAGAAAACACGTAGATGTGGCACTTTGGGATATGGTTTAGTAGGCATGGTGGTGATGGGTGGACGGTTGGACTTTATCTTAGAGGTCTTTTCCAATCTTAATGATTCTATGATTCTTATCTGAATACTTCTGAAAAGTGCTGAATTGGTTTCCACAGCACCCCTGGGAGATGGGTAAAAGTCTGACTCTCAGAGGAAAGCTTTGGAACACACAACCCTCCCACTGATTTCAGGGAAAGCAGAGCTCACTGAGCTCTTCAGTCTAGAGGCTCAGTGCCTCGCAGGTGGGGATGCTGGAGAGAACACTTGCCCCCAAGGAATCTCTAGGTGCCCGTGACACCCTGACAGAGCTACATGGTGAAGCTCGCCCTGATGCCCTGCTCCACATTTCCTCCTGTGCACTGTACCTAGTGTGTGTGTATGTGGGGGGGAGGATAAATGGAGTAGTTCAGTCTTCAGTGGTGTCAGAGCAGCGCTTCTCACCAGCACTAAAAGCACTCTACAATGAAGGCTGTTGCCTTTGTCCTGAAACTTAGAGCCCATCGCAGCTTTCTTCCAGACCCTTGGAGAATGCAGGAAAACTTCCATTTAGAAAGCTGGGCTTTCCACCTGGCCTCTTCCCACTGCCGCCGGGGCTGGAGGTGCTGGGCGCAGGGACATGGTGCCTCACATCCTCCAGGAATGATTCCTCTGGCCAGGCTAACGTGGTGCTGAGAGACTGTGTTGTTCTTCCTCCTCAGCTAGATCATACCTGTGCTGTGGTGGCTCAAAGGAGAGTTCACTTAAAGTAAGAGGTGACCAGCATAAAGAAGTGTGTAGTCCCCCAGTTCTTCAAGGGAATAGGAAGGGAGAAAAATGAGAAAAGTACAGCTCTGATCTGATAAAGTCCCAAAGTTCACACTGAAATTGAACAGAAGTCATTTTATTACATGTGCCTCAAATTCTTCAACACCTGCATAATCCACAAAAGCTGTGTAACGAAAAGCCTCTTGGCATGGCTACAGCTGGGAAATGTTTGCTTTGTGTGGCCTCACCTAGCAGGAGCAGGAAGGATTAAAGTTATGAATGTGAAGAAGGATGGCCAAAAATGCAGGTGCCTCAGCCTTTCTTCCCTGTTTCTAGGGAATGAGAGACAGAGAGGAGGGATGAAAGGGTTGACTGGGCAAATTACAAGCATACTCTGCTGGGACTGAAGCTTGGAAGTGTTCCTAGATGTTCATATATTGCAGTGCTAAAAGCCCGGATAGTAAATCTTGAGAGAGAAAGACTCTTCAAGATTGGTTCTTGAACATCACGGAATAAGTAGGAATGAGCAACTTCACGTACTTTCAGAGAAAAAAGACCTCTTCTCCAGAACCAGAGAAGGGGAGGGAATGGCTTGGAGTAAGCTAGGGTAGAGCAGAGCAGAGCAGAATAATGCTTTGACATGGGCTCAGCTACTCTGGCCCACTACATCAGGGGTTGTAAGGCAAAGCTTTTTATTTCCTTCCTAGCTTGCTGTCAGTCAGAGCTGAGTAGCAACACAGCAGGTATAAAAAGTCCTTTTTCTTCTCTGGTCGAAGTTTCTTTTTCAGCAGAAGGGGAAGTAGGATAGGACCAAAAGGCTGAACACTTCTGTGGGATGGTATTCAAAACCATCTTTCTCCCAAGACCTAACAGAAGTTTTCTGCTTTCTGCAGTAGAACTGCATCTGATGTGTTAAATTCCTGCTGTGCAAATGCCTCCTTTATGCGTTGATGTCTCTAATATCCATAGAATAAAGTCTCTTGAAGACAAATCCGTCTTTTCATCCTCATGAGGCAATTTTTCTCACGTTTTTCCTCATGCACTTAAACAAGTTTTTCTTCCTTCCTTCTCTACGGCCCCCTTAAATCTCTCTCTTATTATCTAGTGGTTCTCTTTTGTCTCCTCTCTGCCCTACATGAGCAAAAGGCAAGAGGAAAATCAGGACTTGATATACAATCTCCAGATGGTGCTTTCAGCCAC
Organism: Opisthocomus hoazin; assembly: GCF_030867145.1. Lineage (NCBI taxonomy): Eukaryota > Metazoa > Chordata > Aves > Opisthocomiformes > Opisthocomidae > Opisthocomus > Opisthocomus hoazin. The sequence goes on along the minus strand of NC_134421.1, from coordinate 9,034,243 downwards.
TGCAGAATTTCTTACGCCTCTGTAATTTGCCCAAATACTGGGGGAATCGCTTTCAGACAGTACCACACCAGTGTGTGACCTGGCCTGGGATGCCCCCTCCCTCTCTGGTGCTTTGTGAGAAGGTTCACCGGAGACAAGAAACTGCAGTGTCATGTGGAGTTTGCTGTTTGTCAGCATGAACCTCTGAAGGTGTCAGCCTTTGTAGAAGACAGGACTTCATTCCTCCTCTGATGAACTGCTCACCTGACTCTGATGTCGTGGGATTTCTTGTGAAGGAAGGCAGGCTGAAGCACCTGCAGTACAGAGCTGGCACCTTCCTTTTGTGATTGTTTCTGTTTTAAACAACTGTAAGAACACTTCAGAACTCTGACGGAGAAAATCCAGATAGATGGGCTGTCCTGACATGAATAACTCATGTGTCAAGATGTCCATGTTACACCATGTCTTGAGGGACATGTTGACTAGCACAGACCACAGCCAATTTGTGAAGCTTCCTATCAGTATTTCCATACAGACGAGTTCATACATGCTGGCAACCAAACACTTGGCACGCCATCACACAGCCAACAAACTTCAGTCAAGAAAATGTGCTGGGATTTCTGGTTTAGGAGAAGTTATGCATCCACCTTATAAACACCATTGCAGCTCTTGCGGTGTGAAGGCTGACCTAAATCCTTCAGAGTGCCAGCTTCTCCTTTTGTGAGGGCCTTCTGCTGCCCTTTCTCTCAGCTTCGAGAGGGTTGTGTTTTAGTGTGTTTGTGACGTGTATTTCCGAGTCATTCTCTGGTGCAGAGTACCTACATATAAATATAATCCACTGTTCCTTTTGTCGAAGTGGGTTGTACTCATTGTGGTTGCGTTAGAGTAATCTTTAAACTGAAGACTGCGTTGTCACATGATTCCATAAAAGGCACTCAGAGATTTTAACTGAGTCTCAGGTAGACTAATACGTATTTCTTTTCTTATCTCTCCATACCTGAAGCGGAAAGAAAAGATTAACACCTCACCCTCTACTTACCAGCCTCATCCAAAATGCAGTCTTAAGCTGTGCAGAGAGAATCGTCAGAGCCAGAAGATGCCACTCAAAATCACCTGTGCTAATACTCGCTTGCTCGTTGCAGCTGGGAGCTGCTAGGGCTGGCATTCAGTAAAAGGCACATCTGTCCAAGTTTACGTCTTGCCCTCCCTGTAGTTTTAGGGTGAGGTAAGAGAAGGGATGGTGTCAGAGAAAGGTACCTCTGTGCTGCTGATTCTTTGTGAGAGAAGTCACTTAAGCAAGTGAAATCTGGTAAATTGTGCTCTTGAGCTGAGTGCAGTTCTTGCATAATTTCCAAGACATATAGTTGTTTGGAAAAAGATGACAAAGGAGTGATTTAGAGTCTTTTCGAGCACAAATGTTTTTAATCCTACACTGGTAAAGACAAATGAGAATGAATCTAGTACAAGAGGGTATAGATCAAAGTGACCTGCAAGGAAGGCTTATGCTAAAGAATTATGTTGTTCCAGTCTGTTTCTGCTTGTGGCGATACCACATGCTGACGTTTGGTCCTAGAGGAGCACAGAAATAATTTGTGATTTCCTTTCGGTTTCCCCTTTTGTTGGGGCATTTCAGGAAAGAATGATTCTACATCCTGAATGTCTTCTAAGCTGTCCTAGATATTCTGGATACAGACTTCAGGGTCCTTCATGCCTATGGACCTTTCTCTGTTGGGAGAAGAAAGGGGCTTCTAAGCTGTCCTAGATATTCTGGATACAGACTTCAGGGTCCTTCATGCTTACGGACCTTTCTCTGTTGGGAGAAGAAAGGGGCTTCTAAGCTGTCCTAGATATTCTGGATACAGACTTCAGGGTCCTTCATCCCTACGGACATTTCTCTGTTGGGAGAAGAAAGGAGGAGATGTAGGACGGACTAACTGAAGCACTATTCGCAGCAGTATTGCACTTTCTGGTGGTCTGATAACAAGCACTGTGGTTTGATCTGGTAACGAACACTTGAGAGCAAAAGCAGTGCTGTGTGGGCAAAGGGCTGGCCGGAAGGCCTGATAATATAGATTCAGTTCTACACTCCTCTGCAAAGTCTTCACGTGTCCATGGGCAAGTTGACTATTCTCATCCTGTTTTGGTTTCCCCATCTTTCACAAGAGGCTCATATTTTCCTTCTTGTATGTGTTGTGAGGAAAGAAATCTCTAATATTTTGGAAGTATTATTAAACTCCTCTGTGGAAGGGAAGATAGCGAGGTATCAACAGGAAGCCCTTGCTTTAGAAAGATGACTTGCAATTTCAAGGAAAAGGACAGAACATCAGAAGTCAAAAAGCCATACAGAAATTTTCAAGAAGCAATGCTGATTCAGAACATGTTCTGTTTGCAGCTGCTGGGGTGTGAAGCTTCTTCCATGATGTGACAACAAGCATGAATTAGTTTATTGCTCATAACAAATACAGACGGACAGGTATCAAGGTGAAATGAAGGGCAGGGGCATTTGCAACCTGAACAATCCACCACACGCTGCATCGAAATAAACGGATCTTAATCAGCTCTTCTGTCTTTCTTTATATTCAGAAAACCTTTAGAGTTAATACTCTCCAGCAGAAGACTGAAATGCTTTTAGGAAATGCATGTTGTTTTACGAGAATCTGTCTGTGTTTTAAGGAGGCTGTCTAAAATGCTAATGTTTCTCTTTTCATCACGATTCACGAAGCTTGTGGCGTTCAAATTTACCATTTCAGCTTCAGTCATGGGAATTGGATTACTTCATCCCCTGTCCCTTCTCCAGTGTTATCAATCAAGAAATGTGTTGTTCCCAGCCTACATGAACATGATGCCTGTATTCCTTGCTTGACCATCCACACTGTTTTTGAGTCAGGATGGAGTTCCCTGCCTATTACATGCAGCAGCACCTGTAGCAGTGCTAGGCATGGAAAGTACTTCCAAGGGGAAAATATTCACACATAGCTTTTAGTCTGTTAATATAAAAAAGAAAATGGGATGGAGACGGCGTCTCTAAAACATGAGTGGAAAGATTATATTGCACTTTCACCCAATAAGTAATGGTGGCATCTAAGTCCATGTAGTAAATCATTGAAACTACTGGTCATACAGGCAAGGCATTGAAAATCAACTTCTGTATTATAGGTCTTACAGAACAAGCAATGGAATACCTTCCTTACTTGCACCCTGTAGCTACAGTTCTAAAGGTTTGGGTTACTAGATGGTGGAGAAGGGGGATTCACAGTACCCCTGCAATCTGTGTGCTGTGTGGGGACTTGGGATGGGTGTCCAGGAGAGGATCAGCTGTAGAACCAGCTAAGAAATGCACGAGTAAGCTAAGATAAGGTACGTTTGCTGCTGCAGCTCCCATTTGGCTGCATAAGGTCCAACAATGAATTTTGCTGGCATAGTCACTCCTGCAGTTGATTGGGATTGTCATGCCGTGATCCTGAGATGCTGTAGTTACTCAGAGAGGTTTTTGAAGAAAGAAAGAGTGTAGAGAATAATTCAATTCATAGTTTAAAAATAAATAAAAGCAATTTCAGAAAAATAAAATAACAAACCCAGGACGTGCTCAAATGTCATAAAGTGGTGTTACGTGGCAAAGCATCCTGACCCTTTTTACCTCTGCAGGATGTATTCAGGAAAGGTCTTATCAGTGCCAATCAAACTCAGACAAAACCCCATCAACTTGTACTGATGAGCTATTGTTTATTTATATGGCATCCCTTGCTCCGAAATTAGCAGAAGGAATCTGTCTATTGCCTGGAGTACACCATGCAAATGTTTGCTTTTTGTTTTGCTGTGCTTTTCATTTCGAGCACCACACCAACAGAACAGTAATCATCAAAAGTTCTACCAATAGGGGTTTGTGTCTAGAGAAGATAGGCTCCTGTTCCCTGGATTTCTCCTCACTAAATAGCCTGAGAGTAATGATCTCAGTTGCACACATTAAGGACTTTCCCACAAAAGAATCACTTTGAATGGACTTGTTCCCAGCACTGACCTCAGCTTAGGTGGGCTCTGACAGGTGAGGAGCACCGTGAAGATGCTGTTGAAAAAACACAGGCTGTTTATGAAACCAACTTTGCAACCCCCTTTCCCCACCACTGCCATTTGCAAGGGCTGCGCTGGAAGAAGTTTACGGCAGAACGAAAAACAAGATGGTTTTGAATACAAAGGAAAGTTTATATTTTATTTATGTCAGATAAGCCCTAATGGATGGGTTTGTGAGGAGCACATTTGCAGCTGGCCTACACAGTGGCAATCTTAAACTAAGTACATTGAACTCACAAGAACTAAGATTTCATAAAGAATTTAATTTTTAAATTCTTTTATACGTGGTATTAACTGTCTGTCAGAGATTAGCTTTCTGCTTTTTTCAACAGATAACGTAAGCCTGGAGTTAAGATGCTGATGGATTTTGCGGTGTTGTTAGAAGGGGAATTTCAGTTCCATCAGGAAGAGAGGTCAAGTGAAACAAACCTCAGAATTGAGCCTAGAAATCTTGGTCCTGCTACTTTAACTCTTTTGTTCAATGGCAAAACTCACACTGATTTTAGTGGGGTAAAACCCATTCCTTGGTTTGGTATATAGGATGGGGGGATGCTTGCGATCCCCTCTCGGACCTGTGAAAACCAGCTCCATCAGCTAGTCATTGTGGTAGGTCTGAGGAGCTACTGACATCTCGCAGCTGAGTAAAGCTATTTAAATTCAGCTCATTACAAGCAGGTTGTTAGGGTGTATTTCCATTAGGATGAGCAAGTGCCGTTACCCAGAGTCAGCAGTCGCAAGTCAACATGGAATGGTTTTGTAGAGCTGACACAGACAGCTGTGCAGGGCTTCTGAGGGACGTGTTGCCCTGTTTCTGAAGACGATGTAGGAAACAGTAAACATTTTATGTTTTTATCTGTCTTTCAAATTGAGCCCAGGCCTTCACGGGCTGAAAAGTAGGAAGACATTCTGCCATCAAACTAACATTTACTGCTTCTTTTAGAAAACACCCTGAGACATTCCCATGGAACAAAGACTAGTGTTGCCTGTGGGAAGTACAAGTTTCTTCACAAAATGCATGTTCTTTCTGCGCCAGGTGCTTTGTGGGGAGCTTTTGTTTGGTTTTTTTTTTTGGTGGGACAGTCACAAAACCTGAGATAAAAATATAAATTTTAAAATGTAGATCTTGTTAAAAGGGCCCTGGTCACTGGTGGGCTGAAGGCCTGGTAATCCTTATGTTGTCAGAGGGACCCCTTGCAAAAATTAGTGACAATCTACAGGAACCGGTTACAGTTTCAAGGGAGGGGTTGCGTTCTGCAACTCGATCTTGCGTAAGAATTGCTGTTAACAAACACAGCCCTGAGTAAACTGCCCTCCACTGGATCAAATCGTTCTGTCCCAACACACCTACAGACCTTGTGGACACTTAGCATTTTGGAAAAGGAGTTTTAGAAACCTCTGATGATGCTAATTTATCACTGTTCACTGAATCTGCGCTGCTGGTATTGGTGGTCCTTTTGATCCACTGTGGGAAAAGGGTAAAAAATAACAGAAACGGAGAAATAGTCAAAGGCCAGCCAAGGAGAAAAGCTGCCACGGAGACTGGTGGATGATTCACAGTTTTCAAATCTTCCTCCCCCTGTCATAAGCATTCTGTTTCTTGAAAGAAAGTGAAATCATTGCTATGCCAAAAAAAAAAAAATAGTTTCAAGAAAGAAACAAATGTTTGGAGAGCTGACTTGGCTGGAATTTTCCCTGCACATATACTCTTGACATATCAGTGCTTAAACTTTCTATGCATGCATGAGCAGGACAGGGAACAAAATGTTAGTGAAGATGCCCCCATCTGTTCCATTATTTGAGCGTGTAAAGATGCTCTTTAGCTCTTATAGTCCTTGCTATTTCAGTTGCCAGGTGGTCTCTCTGCCCAGATTTCACATCAAAAACAGCTGTGAAGATTTTTTTTCCCCAGCACGTGCAGAAGGAGGGATCCCAGCAGTCCCATCATTTTTGCAGAAGGCAAATATGTGATATATCTGGGTCTTAATTTAAGGGTTCCTTACAGTAGGTCTTGGGAATCTGTTTGCTTTATTTATGAAATAAATACAGGTCAACTCCATGCACCCATATCAGATGTAGCACTCAGTCCCCACTTGCAGAGCACAAAGTGCTTCACTTCAGGCCCCTTCCCTCCTCCTGCTCTCAGTGCTCCTTGGAGCTCTCAGAAACGTCCTCACCAACTATAATCTGACAAGGTCACCATCTCGATATGAGAGAAGGCAGTGAAGTGCCCTGTGCTCCAGCTGTGTATCTGCAGTGCCTCTGTTATCTCTGACACCAGAACATGTGGGTGCCTCGCCATCCTGGAGGTACCGAGTTTCACACATGCCTCTGCTGGACAGCAAGGCACTGTGGCCCAACTGACACATCGGAAGCCGCGGCCCAGAGGGGATCAATGACTTCCCAAGGTCACAGAGGGGGTCACAACCGAGGTGAATCCCCCATCATATCTGCACTGGAGCAAAGCGCAGAGACTGCTTTGCATATCGTTTTGAGCAGGTACATCCCTTGGATGCAGTTGAGTAAAGGATGCAGATGAAAAGGCAGGATTTGAACACGTGTTGTGCTAGTACCCAGAGACCAGAGCTATTAGACACAGCGTTGCACTAAGACCATTTCACAACTTCTAACTCCTGATCAAGTTGTCACAAGTCCCTTGGGTGCATCTGCACTGAGCTTCATTCTGTGGTGAAATGGACACCTGCTCTCTTTCCCCAGCCCAAGCTAATAATTTATGGATTGTCCTCCCTCTGAACCATCCTTACGCAAATCATCCCATGCCAAAACACACTGAAGACCTTGCAGATCAGTAGCATTTTGGATTAAGACTGTTACGAACCTCTGATGATGCTGATCACTGTTCACACACATGTTGTTTTTCTGTCTTCCCCACTGCAGATCTGCGCAGGATGACAGCTGGCTTCATGGGCATGGCTGTGGCCATCATCCTCTTTGGATGGATTATCGGGGTGCTGGGGTGCTGTTGGGATCGAGGCCTTATGCAGTATGTGGCAGGGCTTCTCTTCCTCATGGGAGGTAAGGATGTAGCTGTTTGAAGAAATGTGTTTTCCTGTTGTTTTCATGTGCCCTCTTTCCACATGTCCCTCCTTTTCTAAGTCACTGCAAACACGTTTTCACAGTTGTTGTAGGTGATCTGGAATTGGTGTCATTCCAGGCTCCTTCTGGTGTACATCAGGGATAACCCAACCGTAGTTACATATTACTTCTATCACAAAACAATGTCCAGAAGTCACAGAACTGGAAATGGCCTTCTGAATTATTTAGTCCAGTGCTCTGTTGTTGATCCCAACACCATCACCATCAAACTTAACAAGCTTAATAAACTTAGTAGTAAAAATCTGAAGATTAGGCAGATGTTATCCCCACCACTATCCTATTTTATAGTGGGACACTTCAATAAATACAAACTGTACTCAAAGTTTTAACCTATATTTATTCCTCATCAGTTGTTCTTGAGTCAAATGCAACCTCTAGTTTGTGTCTCTTTTCTTTCTCTGATGTACCTATGAAGAACAATGGTATCCTCTGTTATCCTTTTCCCACTCTATACATGCAATTTCTTGTAGACTTTTCTCTGTAAGACCAGTTTATCAATCCAGCAGCCCTTTCTGCCTCCTGTTATTGTTTGTACTTACCTTTCTCAAATACAGATGAGAAGGACCATTCCCAAACAGGGTCTGATCAATGCCTTGAGTAAGTGACATGATGGTTCCCTTTCTCTGTTGGAAATTCCTTGCCTAAAGTACTTTGTGGTTGTATTTGCCTTTTTGATGCTGCTGCTGACCCACAGTCATCCTTCAGTTGGATAATACATCCAGGCCTTTCTCCTCCTTTGTGATTTCCTACTGCGATCTCCCAATTTACAGCAGAGGATCTATTTATCCCCCTCTCCCCCGGTACATGCCTTGGCACTCTGTGGTTTTGAGCTTCTTCCCATTTCTACTACACCAGCCCTCAAGGTCCTCAAATATTTCCCGTGTAATGTCCCAGCCGTTGTTACTAAAGATGCCATCCAACTTTCTGTTATCAACAGGTTTCATGACACACAGTTACTTTGAATGAAAGGTGTGAGAATCAAGTCCCAAACACAGCACTGGGTGAATGTCTCAAAGTGAATGGCACTGCTCCTGTTCTCTCTTCTTTTCTCTGCTGGTGATTTTTGTTTGGCTGGGTTTTTTGCCCCCCAGGCAGATCATCCCTTCAATGCATTTGGTCCCCTGTTCATCTGCATTGTGGTGTGACACAGCTAAGTGTGTGAAATATAAGAAAGCTTCTGTAGTCCCAGAAGAGGATTTAAGTGCTCAAGTAACACATATTTATGTTCCAGTGCTGTTGGTGCTGGTGAGATAGACACTAGCTCTCTCGGTGCCCATAAACACATTTGAAGTTTGCTAATACCTTGTGCAAGCACACACTGGTCTGCGTGTGGATGTCTGTAAATGGTTTGCTGTGGGTGTCCATGCTTTATGGGCAAGGAGTCTGCCAAGTTAGGTTGGTATTTCTTATGTAATTAAAAGCTTAGTTTGCACATGGGCTATGTTACCGTAATATGTTCAGATATCCGTGTGGTATTTAACTTACTACAGCACGACATTCAGGTTAAAACATTAGGTCCATATGAAATAACTACAGAAAATTTATATTTATGAGAAACTAGCGAAGTCTTGTTTACTAACTGGAAATTTTCCATATATATGGCAGAGTTTCTAGTGCAGCTGCAGAGATTAGTTAATGGCTTAATGTTAGTAAACAGTTTGTCAGTGATTTGAAAGATGGCTGATAAAAGTTTTCAGGTGAAACAAGACTCAGTGTAACCATAACAAGATGGGTCACAAAGCTATCTCTTGGTATGCTCAAACAATACACGATTCAGTGGAGACAGATTCAAGGTCGCGCAACCGGGAACAAAAAGCGTCAGTCATTCTCGCCAAACAAGAGCCTGCCTCTCAGAAAGCAGCAGGTCTGAAAAGGTCCTGGGTGCTGGGATCATCCAGCTGCACAGGAGCTCTCAGTACAATGTGGCTGCTAAATGTGCCAGTTTTGATGGGAATATGCAATAAGAGCATGAGGTGGGGTTATCTCTGGGCAAAGCAAAGCTATTTCTGGATATCCTGGTCTGGTGTCCATACTAAAGAAGGACGTGGGAAGTTTGGGAGAGGTTTGTAGAAGAGCTACAAGAATAACTCAAGGCCTGAAAACCAAGAAAAACACAGCATGCCACAAAAAGCCAATTGCTTGAAACTGTTTAACAGGAGGTTTATAATTGACTTGAACACAGTGTGGAAGTACCTATGCAAGGAGAAGCCATCTGATAGTAGCATGCCCTTCAGCTGAATAGACAAAAGAATAACAAGATCCAGCAGCTGGAATCTGAAACTAATTGAAATGAGCGGCAGCAGACTATTTTATCTGCCAAATTCTGTCAAGATGTGCGATACTTTTAATAAAGCTGTGTTGGAAGGAGATCAAACTTATTTTCCGCTCCAGCGTAGACACGTGGATCAGGGTTACAAAAGGTTACTCTCTTTCTTGTTTTGCACAAGTCACTGGCAGCTGCTATACCTTTCCAGATTTCTTTTAACAGAAAACGCGCGTAAAGTGACATCTACAAACTGAAGCAGTCAGTTAATAAAATACACAACTAGAGCCATCTAATCTAAAAGTCAGAAGCTATCAATGTTTTCAGACTGTGTCATATGTTACTTAGTCATTCCTTCTGCAGCCAATGAATCTTTCAATTTGAACCTTTCTATTGCTGGACGGTGTTTGAGTACAAATTTTTACTTCCATCATGGCATAAACGCTGTCAAGATATCATCCTGTTGGCCCTCAAAATGCATGGAGCCAGAGTACCTCTTAGTTTTATTCAGCTTTTTCTCTGGTCCAGTAATGGGAAAAATGCTTTGGGAGACTTATGACATCTGACCTCATTGCAGACGAGAGGTCGTTGCAGATGAGAGGAGACTGTGTTAAATTGGTAGCTGTATAATCAGCCTGAAGTTTAAGTTTCCCGTCCATTTACAACACTGCTTGTCTTGGCTATATTTGTAACATTTGCTCTGTTTTCATTCCTAGACAAATAGCTCTTCTGTAATGATTAAACATTCCCAGTTTACCATATCTATGGGTTTTGTCCCTTATTGTCCATAATTATTTGACCGCGTAATCTCAGTGGAGCACTGAGAAGTGTGCTATGATAATCTAACACGACCAGACTTGGCTTTGTTGGACCTCCTGTTCTTTATTGTATTTACTGAACAGTCTTCTTGCTAGCCCATGTGGCAGAGCCTAGTAAGGACTTGCTTTAGTGTGCTTGATCTAATTGCTGAAATAAATCATTTGTGAAATGCAGACTGTTATCTGGTATTAGCTCATCTGGAATCCAGGACGTGTATACCGTGTCTTAGAGTGTGTTTTACACTATTATTCAACATGTTTTGTAACAAGTTCAAAATTATTAATAATGTATCTTTCCTGTTTAGTCCAAATGTATCTGTATCAACAGCAATCGCAGGTCTCTTATGGCTTCTAAAGTTCTTTTGCATAATTTTCCGTATTTATTGTAGAATTTGTACTTGGACACCTTATCCTGAACAGCAGCATTTGCCTGGCCATAGTAGGATTTTTTTTCAGTCCCTCATCTTGTCCAGAGCCGGATAGATACTGCAAATTCTGTTTAGCAGATCTGACCTCATTTTGCATGATGCCACCATTGCATAGCCTGCTGTACTCAGAGCTGCACTATCTGTTGTAGTTTCATTTCAGTATTGTCAGTATGATTTTATCCTGCAAGGTAGGAGAGTTTCTCTTTTGGAGTTCCTCCCTTTGGAACTGTGCTCTTACGTTTCATGGAGACTAGTTCATTTTTTGCATCTTATTTGAGACTGTTTAATTCTATTACAGAAGTGAGTCATACTCAAATTATACATGACTCTAAGCACACCCTTTTGCAGCTTCTTGTGTTTTCTCTACATGCAAATTATTGACAATCTATGCACCGGTAAAAGCTCCATACTGAGCATGTCACCCAGTAATTTTGCAATTTTATAACAATTTCTGGAACCTTAGAAGCATCTGTAACACTACGTCCAAATGTCAGAGTCCTGTGGCAAACTTGATGCCTTCAGACACGTCAAGTACTTAGAGTAGTCTGAAAGGAATTCAGTTAAACACCTGCCTGAAGAAATGCACGTGGGGCATTTCATACGGTGTGTTTTGACCGAAGTATATTTACTTGCACCAAAACCATGCTTTTGCTTTTTGAAGTCTAGGTATGACCTCATCAGCAAGTAGCACTCACATTTTCTGGCTTTGAGAAGTTCTTTTGAATGTATCCAAATCCTTGACTTGTTTGGTTTTATTATCATGGCAAACCTGTCAATTCATTTGACTGGTGTCTTTACTCCCTCAGCAGTGGGTAATATTATTGCCAGGTCAAGGTCAAATTTCAGTTTTACTTCCAGCCCCGAAGAGCTGGGATGCTATGAATTGGCACACTGGCAACTCTGCCAAGGCAAATTCCTGCATCTTCAGGAATCCCTCCTTTCAGTTCTTCATCAAATTGTTGAAGAATGTTTCCTGTAACATGATAAGCAGACAAGCTATATATCCATCTAACTATTGGCTTTCCCACCTGCTCTCCAGTGCTTTCGTTCATGGGGTTTTCTTGTTTCGGCATCTCAGATTCTGCCGGGTCGACTGTCCTTCCACAGCCATGCAAATCCAACCTCACCACACCTTCTGTTATTGTACTTGCTTTATAAAATCAGCTCTTAAAGACAATCTCTGAGAGCCTGCCGTTTTCCCAGTTCAGCTGATTTCATTTCAGTTAGCTGTTTTGAGACACCACGTGGCTTGCTTTATTTCTAGTTTGAGGGCAGGGCTGGCTTTGTACCTCAGTGCTCCAGAACCCTCTTCCTCCTCGCCAGTGCCTGCCATGGGGAAAGTGGGGTGGCGGGATTGCCCCATGGAAGCATGCTCCCGTGTTTCGGCAGTGGTTGCGTCCTCCCCTTCCCTACCTGGCGCACCTCCCTGCTGAGCTGCTCTCCCTTCTCCCAGCTGGAAATATAGAATGGCACTTCCAGTATCATGTTCCGGTGCTTGCTTCAGCACAAAATTATCCCTGGGCAGATTACATCCCTGGCCAAAGCTACATCACTTGCCTTTGTAAATGTATTAAAAGACCCAGAAAGAACGACGTTTGATCATCCTTATCAGAGCTCTGTCCTTCAGCTGCGCACTCGTGTATTTTCCCTCTGTAATTCTGTAATTTGTATGGAGATCACATTTCATGGAAACAGGGCTTTTACTGCATGCCTAACAAGGCGGCCCTTCAGGGACAGACTTCTGCCTTGTCTTATTCTGTTCCAAATTTATTGCAAATAAATGCAATAAATCATCTCTGCACTTGTTTACTGTTTTACCTGTTCTCTTCGCTCTTCTCCGGTCTCTGCCAGTTTTGCCTCGTGACATGCACTTTAGGATCACTTTAGAGTTTTTTCCCCATTTGCCAACAGTTTCCTTAGAGAAGCATATAATTTTACTAGCCTTGCAAATATTCATTATTCCTTGCAAAGTCAAGTGTGTTTCTAGCTGTAACCTTGCTTTGAGCCAATTATAAATTTTACCATTAATAATTCAGTCTCTAATTAGTCTATTTGGAAATTATTCCAGCTGCTAAATACCCTTATTCATGTGAGTTAGCTTCACCATGCAGATCGGTAATGAAATGATCTGTAGTCTCACATAGCAGCTCACTTCTTGTCTTTGCCTAGTGACATGTTTGCATGAAATACTGGGCTTGGGGCTTTGCTTGGGAGTCCAAAATTCCCCTCTTTACTGTCACTGAAAGGCCCGAACGTCTTGCTGTACGCATACAACAGTGCTATAGAGTTTTTCCCCTCTGGTTTTCTGACCTAGCATTTACTTTCAGAAACATCGGGAATTTCTTTCATCCTCTCCTCCCTCCTCTCCGACGATGATCTGCCAGTCTCGGGGGTTCGAGTGCCGTTTGCCTGCTCCACTTCTGCCGCTGATTTGGGTTTCTTCGGACCCACCTAGGAGTGCTGCGGAGACATCGCTCTTTGCAGCCCATCCGTACTCACGGGACTTCAGTCAGGGTTACAAAAGCTTCAGATCTTTTCCCACAGCCGAGGTGAACACCTATTCTTTTCAGTGCTGGCTGCTGCGGCAGAGATAAGCAGGCAGGAAAGATGTGTGAGAGGGAAGGAAAAGTAAAGTTATGCAGGTGTGCTGGCACAATTTAACGCTTTATTTCAGATACACAAGAAAGGATGTTTATTAACGAAATGAAGAACAACTCACGAATGTATGAGTGCATTCTGCTTTTGTATTCCAATCCAGGGAGAAACAGCCTTTTATAAATCATTTCCACCCTCCTCCTTTCTCAGAAATATTTAAAAAATCCTCCTTCCCTCAGTCCAGGGGTGAGCCACAAACTGCTTCATTAGCCCTGCAGCCAGAGGCTGAACCGACCGTTTACACCAGGTCACTTTCTCTTGCCCCAGCCACCCCCCGCTCCACGTGGGGCCGTCGCAAGGTGCCGAGGGGACAAGGATGCACTTGGGGCTCTGTGCCAACGTGTGTGCCACAGCCCAGCTGGGTCCAGGAGCTGATGACCAGGCTGGTGCTGAGGGATGCAAACCCCAGCAGAAAGGGGGACTTCAAAGCCGGGCTCGGGAGCCCGTGCAGCACGGTTGTCGGTGCAGCTGCGCTGCACACGTCCATACCCTCTTTCACTGCCTGCCTCCATGGAGAGTCTTGTCTTCAAAATCCCCAAGCCTATGTGCTGTGCTTCCTTTGCCTGCGCTGTGTATATGTTAGTAGGTGACAACTGAGGCATCTGTGGATTTGCAGCCATGGATCGTTACCAGCTGTTGAGTCATTTGAGTGCCAAATTTAACTCACTGTACTTTGAAAATAGCACATAGAGGCAGAAAATAAGAGTTTATTCTACACAACTGTGGTCCTGCCATCTCAAAATAATCATTCCTCTGCTGAATAATTTAAGAAACAAAAATGGAGCAATTTAATACAGCAAGTGTAAGGCAAAGCTCTGTGATTGACATCTTCTAGGCGGTTACGAAGTACCTTCATAGCAGCTGCCAAGAGGAGGCAAAGAGAAAGATAAACAAAAAGAGAAAGTAAAAGACATTCTTTGGAGTTCATCTGGAAATGCAGTGGGTCTAACAGGGCACCTAGGATTTCTGTTTCTCACTAATGATCAAGGTCTCTGCCCATTCTTCAGGATGTTCTCTTCTGGTGACATGATCAATCACGGCTCTGAAGATTAAAGATATTTTCTGTGACATTTTTTTTTCTTTTCCACAATATTATTGTTTGAAAGTCCAGTTTCATGTGGTTCTTTCCCAAAAGGAATAGCTTTAAAAAGTTTACATAAAACTCTTTTTTTTCCATATGGAAAGGCAAGTGCAAATGCACACTTGTATGCATACAGAGCTTAAGCAACATCATGTGATCTTTACGAAAAGAGAGGTCTACAATAAGGGGCTGTAATCTGTAATCTGTGAAGCTCGGCATAAATATAGCTTTTGCAAAGGCATGATATCCTTTTGCCAGTTTGAAAAGTATTTATAGTCCAAAAATTGTTGGATCACTAGAAAAAATTAGATGTCAATCATGTTTTAATCCTGCAGCAGATACTAAATTAATGATAACTGCAGAAGGACTTTAGAATTCAGCAAAACTCCTTGCAGACCACTCTAGGAACTGACTTATGTGGACTGAAGTCCAGATGGAGACAAAGGCTGGTTTGTATCAAGAGATGCCATCAATTGGTTAGGAAAGTCTTTGAAACAAGCCTCAGCGTGACAAGGTCAGTCCCCACTCTGCCATGCCTTCCGCACCACACATGGACGCTCTTGTTCCTCCTTGTGCTTTAGGTTAAATTCTGCATTATGCTCTAAAGTGATTGAAGGCCTTGAATTGGAATGAACTTGAGTTAATGTATAGCGTTAATAGGTTTTAAATGTTTAAACCTCTCTAAGGCTCTTGATTGTTTAAAACCCTCAAACATATTACAAGGGTATTGGAGAAGGCAGAAAAGGAGCTGATGAAGGTCTTTATGGACCCGTGATGAGACCCAGAGCCCAAAGCAGCCATGCAGTACCCATCAGGCAGTAAAGTAACAAGGCCAGCACTGCATATTAAGATGAGTTAGCCTGGTTTTAAAAATATGCTTTTTCCTTGCTTTCAGGATTTGTCAGTCGCTCTTTTCAAGCAGCTCTCTCTTGCACATCTTGCGGTATCCCTCACAGACAGGGCTGCATGTCATGTTCTTTGGTCCTGTTTCAGGCTATGTTCTGGGCCTAAAGAGTGGCCCTTCTTTTCTTACGTATTTCCAAACCTGGACACTGATGGATACCTGTCCAGATATATATATATGTGGATACAGGTCCACCGGATATGTACGCGTCCAGTCCACACACGTGAATAGGACTGGAGGTGCTTCTTCATCTTGACCGACTAGCCATTAGTAATCATCCTTTAGGAATTAGTATCACTTTCCTTTTGAATGTTATCTAATTTCCTATTTTCACTTCAAAATTAAACATTTAGGAAATCATCCACATCGACATACATCCCCCTTGCCATCTTTTGGGGTTTTAATGTGATGTCAGGGTGCCTGTTTAGCGTTCCCAAGCTAGGAAACAGCTGCTCAGCTGACTGCATGACAAGGCTGACAACACGTCACGCTTAAAAGGCAGAGCTGGAGTAGCATCTTTACTTCTAGACGCTTGCCGGGGCACTGAGAACACATTTTGCATTTATTTATCAATGCTGGCACCCATAAATAGGAGACTCTCTGGAAATAAGAAAGATCACCTACTTTCACTGTACAGGCTTCTGTGCATCACTGTGTACCTGCCACTGAAAAGCTCTTTCATAATTTCGTGTTGCAATACTCCTCAAGGGGAATCATAACACCCACCTTTGCATCCCCTACAGCATAAGTCTGAAAGCAGAGTTAATGTCCTTCTTCTCACAGAATACTCTTTTCATTAGATGCTATTTTTTTGCAACATCTCAGGTATTTAGCTAATTCTTTAGGTCAATACCGACAGACTTTGCCCTGAAAAGCCGGGACCTAAGAGTTAACACCTCCATAAGAGAATTGGGGTGGGATATAGACATGGGTTT
Source organism: Opisthocomus hoazin (assembly GCF_030867145.1). Taxonomy (NCBI): domain Eukaryota; kingdom Metazoa; phylum Chordata; class Aves; order Opisthocomiformes; family Opisthocomidae; genus Opisthocomus; species Opisthocomus hoazin. The sequence continues at coordinate 9,017,998 of NC_134421.1, read as the reverse complement.
TTTTCCAATCAATAACACAGCTGTACTGCAGGATGTAGTCATTTAGAGGTCTTTTTTTTTTTTTTTTCCTGGAAGAAAAGGCACAAGGAGAGAATTCATTGTCAACTCCATAGCATTTGATCTCCATGGAAACATTATCAGCTGACTTCAAAGTCAGCCTTCAAATGTGTTGGATTTGTTTTCCTGTGGCTTGTTTCTGATGCTCCTAGATGTGCACTTGCACGCTGGTGGAGAAATGCCAACATGAGCAATTCTGGCAAGCTTGTACCTGATCACAGAAGAACACTGGTATTTAGGAGAAGGAGAGGAAAGGCTTCACAGTGAGGTACAGAGATCTCACAGTCTGGAGCAAAAGACAGGGCAAGTAGTGTATGTGCACCATTAAACTTTTTTTTTTTTTCTTCATATCTTAACTGAAATCAGTCTCCCCGAACTTAGCATACAGTAAACTGAGGAGTCAGCTCAGTCTGGCTTTTCGGCAAGAAGAACCATTCATATTCCTCTGTGCGTTCATTTTAAGGCAGCTCTACTGACTTGTAATTTCTCCCTCACCAGGACAGGAGGTACTGACAGAAGCATCAGTACCTTCTAGAGTTACAAGAACAGAAAACCTAGCACAGTCTATGAAGGGCATGCAATCTAGTTTCCTTCTCATGGAAGTCAGTAGGTCTTTGGGGGGCTGACAGAAGGCAAGTTAAAGTAGAAGTAAAGTAGGGAAGACAGATCCAATAGCAATACAAAAGACTTTCCCACCCACAGCCCTGGAAAACAAGTTATGTGTATTTTAAAATTCTGTGGTTGCTCCTTATCCCTTAATAATGTCACCAGCTTTGAACGGCTTCTGAATTCCAATGGCAATATGCATCAAGGCCAAAGGAAGACAATAAAAACAAAACTGGCATTTATTATTGGGCTGTTTTTTATTAAAAAAAAAAAAAAGTTTGCCGAGTTGTTTGCATGCCTGGCATCAACCAGGAACGAAGACTGCACATGCAACAGAAGGAAGAGTAATACTGGCATGATTTGCTAGACAGGAAGAATTCTTTACAGAGAGAATGAGGAGCAAATTTCTGTGTGTGGCAGATGTTGTTAAAGGCAGAGACTGAAGCAAGGTTTAGATTCACCTTCTTGGCTCCTCAGATTGTCAACTCAGAAAAGCAACATTCCCCTTGGACAAATCACTGCTACTCTTTCTTGATCTAATCTGCCCGGACAGAGTCCAACTGGCCACTGCAGATTCCACAGAAAAAGCAGCTGGACCTAGCAGAAACTAGATGAGAGGGGCCTTCCTCATTTCTTCCTGGCTGGGGTCTTCCAGGCGTTGCAGAGACAAATCATGCCCTTGTACTTGTGTGGGCTGCAGAGGTATTTCCTCTGCAACAGGAAAGAAGATCTCAGCATGCAACCCCTGAAGGCAGTAACGAAGGGGTCAGGGTAGTTTCTGGCTTGCAAGCATCACATGAACGATGTAAACTTCATAAGGGTGGCCTGTGTCCAGTGGTCCTTTTTGATAAGACAATGACATCTTATTTTGATTTCTGGCTATGATATCTCAATACCTGTATCACTTAACTAATACAGAAAGGGTTTTTCTGTTCCTGGCAGGTCAGCTCAGGGAAACAGTGACAGAGCCCATAGCCGTTTGCAGAAAGGTTCTCAGTTCACGTTCAGTACAAACAACTGGAAGTTCTACAACCAGACAGTCCTTCAGTCACTTGAAAAAATGAATGGATAGGCTTCTCTCCAGCACCTGAATATGTGACTATCCAAATCAGGTAGCCACCACCATCACCCAGGGCTCCCAATGGCTTCTATAGTAGTGCCTTCAGCAAAGAAAAGGATTAAAAAGGCGTGTGAGTAATTCTACACTTTCAGCTCTGAAAGTATTCCGTCTAAGAGTATTTTTGGTGGCACACACTAGGCAATGTGGAATAAGGCTGCACTGAAGTTGTTTGTGCTGTGTCTGTTCTCCAGTCTCACTTGTCTTGAAGAACATCTATCTGAAGACTTTTCAGCAATTTAAAGTTTCCTACAGGAAAAAAAAAAAAAAAGATTCCACAAATTCTCTGAGGCTCCTTCTGAGGTTCCTTCTGAGAGAGGTTCAGTTTTCTGGCTGGAAGAAAAAGACCTTACATGGAGAGAGGCAGAATGACCTGGTTGCTAAAAGTCCAAATGCAATGTGGTACGTAGATTCCCAGTGCTGTGGGAGATGTCATGTGACGAGGCAAACCCAACCTGACCCCACAAGTTTCTCTTCAGCTCTGGTGAGTGCTAGTATGGGAAGCACCTGCCTGAGGTACCATTTGATACTAATGTTCTTGTCATCTGGCAAATCTAAGATGTGATGGAGTCACTCAAGTTTGCTCAGACCTCCAGTGCCCTTTCCATTTAATTTTTTAGGCTCTGCCTGGCCCATCCTGGGAGGTCCGTTCTGCAGGGGATGAAAGAAACCTGCCGGCAGCCTTTGCATGTTGCCAGGCATGGTGCTAGCCAGCACAGCGATGGGATAATTTCACTACCCTTTGATTAGGATGTTTATTCATTTTGATATTAAAAGATCTTGCTTTCCCTTCCGCTCCCAGTAAAATACTGAATCGCATCCCACTACTACAACTGTCACAATTGTTGCTGCCTCCTCTGTGGTGGCTTCAAGTTCATGAGCCATTATGTTTGCTTAATGGCTCTAGTCAGGTCACTTTATTATTGCTAGGTTGTTTGGGGTGGGTCATAGAAATCTTCATTGTGAATGTAATCAGAAGGTTATTTAAGTCAGGCTTTGATCAGCTTCCGTATTTCTCCCTAGTCCATTTTACCAAAACAACGTGCCTTTAGCTAGGTCGTAGATGAAGTTTAGCTACTACTAAGTAGTATTGCTTTTGCCTTATGTGCCAACTCCTGACTTCAGAGGGTGCTTGCTCATAGCTGGTGCTCACTGGCTGCCATAGTGCACAGCACGGGTATCCACTCCTGGGGCAGTTCTGTGCACTGTGGGATATGGTAGCAAAAATGTCACCATGTGCAAATCTGCAGGGTGCTACAGTGTGCCATACAGACTACTGTCAGTTGTGCCAGCACAGCAAACTGCAGAGCAGCCCTCAGCTGCTGTAATATTGCTCTATATACTATACTGATTTACACGAGCCTAAGGACGGCACCCATTAAGTATTTGCAGTTGTGACAGAGGATACATAGTCCTCTGATGCCGTAACATATTACGGCTTGTGCAGTGACAATTCAATAGACGGGCACTGCTGCCGAAGAAGCACGCAGCGGGCGTGCGGCTCTGGTGGGGTACGGATGCTGCGGGTACCTCTTGAGGTAGGAGGCCAAAGGCCAAATGCAAACCACATTCTGGCAGTGGCTATAATGCAATATCCTAGCACCGCTGTAGACCCCGCAGTTTACACTGGTTCTTAGTATAAAATAAAAATGTATGAAGTTCCAGCCCAGGTGGGTTTATGGTCTCACAAGGACACCGCGTTCAATCTCCATCACCCAGTCAGACTTCTCTTTCCATCTCAGCTTTTTTTATAAGGGCAATTTTCCAGTAAACCCCTTGCTATTCTGCAACCTATCGGTCATGCTGCAAGCTGCTGCTGCTGGAACAGTACATAATTAAGCAATAATTTATATTCTACGCGTGTATGCACAGAGCAATAAAGTGTTCTCAAGAGCTGCATGCTGCTGAGGCGTTTAATCCGTGCGCAGAAGGAGTTTACTGCAAAACTGCTCCCTCCAAAAGGCTTTTGTCATCACTGTGTTGGGAGGGAATTCGGTTTATTCTTTAATAATTTCATTTGATTGTGATATAATTTAAATAGCTAATGGTACACACTCCACTTTAGAATCAGACCTCATTTTATTTGTTTGTTTGATGTACCTTGAAAATAGTAAAAACTAGTAGGGCAGAAAGAAAGTAAAGATAATGTTGTTTCACTTGCGAGATTTTTTCCCCATAACCCTATAATAAAAAAGTGATGATGATTAAGTAAACAGCACTCCTTCCAAGACATTGGTGGACAAAAAATTGCCATCAATCGCAGGTACTAGAAATACTTTAAAAGGTGGAAATTCGCATTTATTTGAGAACTTCTTGGTTTCAGACATCTTAAAATCCATAGCTTTGTGTTTCTCTTTTTATCTGCTAGTGTTTGTAAGTGATACTTGACATCTCTATCTCTGCAAAAAAAGGGAAGTGGAGAAGAATCAGGGGTTTTTTGTTTTGTTTACCTTGTACATCTGACAGCACAGTTAGTTCGTGAGTCATTTCTGCCTGTCGTGGGGGGCAGGGAGAGAGCGACCGTTGTTCTGTCAGGCGTGGAAGAAATGTTTTCCAAATAATGACAGAAATGATTTGTAGAGAGGAGGGTCTCAGAGGTGGGCTTGGTGCTTGGATCATTTTAATTACTGGCTTTTTGGGTTTCCCTTGACTTCGAATTGGCGATGTCTCCTTCGGTCTACAGTCAGACACCTCATCCCCAATACTGGGCACGAGGATGTTTAGATGCAGCTCCTGCTAGCGGGGTCTGTTTGCGCACCAGCGTCACGAAGGCTCACCTTGCAGCGTGTCTAAGAAAGGCAGCAGTTCTTGTCTCACAAAACACCACAGACCCTGTGAAATCCCTCAAGTTCTGTCACTCTGGAAGCCGAGCCAGGTCTGTGGGCAAAGGACTTGGCTTCTGACATGGTTCAGGTGGGCACTAGCGTGGGGCAAAATTCAAACATACTTGGTATGGATGGTTGGAGCCTGCTTGTGTTTAAATCAGTTCACTCACAAGCAGTTCTGCTCTCCCCTGGAGGCAAGGTTTGAAAACTGCAAATGAAGGCATTGCAGCCCCTCGCACAACTGAGCTGCTTGGAAAGAAAAGGGACACTTACTGAAAAATAAATATTCCTAGCAGCAGAGGCCCACGGCTCTGCTTGATATGATCATGCTTAAAAACACCTACAGCAAAGGGCTCTGACTCGTAATCCACACAAAATTAGGCTTTGACCAACAACAAAATTGCCTTTCGCAGTCATCCCTCTCCTGACCGTGTCTGCCCCTGCCGTAAGGATGGCAGGACCCCAGTCTCATACACATACGTAGCAAACAAGTTCGTCTTTGTCCTAAACGAACTTCCAGTCTAAACGGAGGAGACATCCAGTACAATGTTTAATATCCCATAGTATATATGAAGAAAAAGCACAAGATAGCCATGAAGTATTTAATAGCTCAGGTGCTCAAACCACTGCTGATCATCAGTCCGTTAGCAGGACAGGCGCTGTCAAAACCAGCCCGAGAGGAACGGCGGCTGTCTGATAAGGAGTCAGGATGGAGGTATGACTACATGTCAAACAGCAGTTTCTGTGGCACAGACATGGCTTGACATGAAATTTCATCTCTCACCTGACTGAAGCGTTTTGCAGTGACATGTGAATTTCCTTTGTCATAAACATTGCTGCTGCCTTGTCTCCTTCATTAGTGTTTTTGCTCAGGATGCTAACGTGTAAACCCCAGCACAAAGAACTTTGCACATTCTGCTCTCCCCAGCTGCTGAAGGAGATGGTCTTTATCTCCCCCGTCCACCTTGCATACCAGCACATCCCTGGTGAGCTCATATTACCGCCTGTCATTCACCTTCTGTGTGCCAGTGCCACGGCTGGACCACCAGCCTTCAGGTCTGGTCGTCTGCTTCGGTTATAGGGAGTGTTTTTCATAAAGAAATTAAAGTTTGTATTGCTGCGGCTGCCCAGGCATCTGGGGCATTAGTGCAGTTGTAGGGGGGCACCTCACTGATGGTAAGAATCTGCCAGGAAAGTGAATAAGGGTTCACTTTATTTTCTGGGGAGAAAATCTCAGGGTGGGGATGCTCATGACTTGCTGCAGTCCTGCTGCCTCTGAAGCGCCGTGTCGATAGTGCAGGCAGCGTCACGGGCAGGAGCAACAGCCTCCCTCCTCCTGCCATCCCAGCTCCGCGTCTTATCCAGACTCGCAGAGGCTGCATTTCCAAGTGTGAGCTCAGTCTCCGCATCCCTTCCACCCATGACTCTTTCACTATGAAGGCCAACAATCGCGCAATTTGCAGGGACGATCGTTTTTGTTAGGATTGCCAGTTCATGAGGAGAAGCTACCGAGCAGTCATGAGGTAGTAACCATACTCAGTTTTCATCCATAACCCTCCTGGTGAGAGGCCACATTAACTACAGGTGGGAACTTCCTTGCTTGGCTGGACACACACAACACGTAGGACTTGTATAATGGCCACAAAGATTCCTCTAGGTGGTACAAAATGGCATTTTTTGTGTCTGTAATGAATCGCACTGGGGAGGCTGATAAACCGGTGCCGTACAAGAGATCCTGCAGAAGCAGAGGGGGTGGCGGGCTGCGGTCCGTACTATGGATCCTCTAACGCTGTGCATGCAGTCGCTGTTTGTCAGCGGGGGATTAGCACATTCTCCAGCGAAGGGGCAGGACGGGGGCAGCCTTTTTTTAAAGCAGCCTCATGCTCGTGATTTGCTTTATTCTTTATTGTTGTTACTCGTTCTTCTTTATTGTTGTTTGTTGTGGGGCAGAAAGCCCCCAGCAAGGTGGAGGGCCGATATGTTGGGCACTGTTCGAATACAGAGTAAGCAACACGCATTGCATTGAAGAGCTTGTGATCAAAACAGCCAAGACAAAGCACGACAGCATGGGGAATATTTGAAATCCAAAGTTATTTCCTTCCCTTTTGTACTTCGCAAATGCAGTTTCAGTCTGGCTGCACAGATTTTCCCACCCACCTCTCTTAACAATCTTGTATTTCGGGAGAGCTGAAATTATCATGTTCTTGCTAGCAAAGAAAGGCCTTTCATGTCATTTTCTAACCGCAGCTGTTTGAAATGAGCTGTGGACCGTGATTCGGAGCACAGTGGACCTGAGGGATCCTTTTTAACCCGATCCCACAACATACTAGTCCTAGCACTAGAACCGTGTTCTTCCCAGACACCTTCATGTTACTGGATAACCTGAGTGACATGGTAAAACACAGAAAGGAGTGTGTGGTTTCCAGTCAAACAACGTGACTTTTGAGTAAGGGATTCTGGGAGGGAGACCTCCCCGTTTATCCCGCTCTGTGCTTTGAAGTAGTGTAGGATATCTCTGAAAACAGCTCCGGAGCCCGGGATCTCACAAGGCTTTTGCGAACGTCCAGAGCACTGACTGTAGACTAACTGGGTGCTGGTGAGATGCAAGAAGGCTGTTTTTATTTAAATAGGCACAGTACCTACAGCCACAGCTCACTGGTCCTCGCTGGTACCCTGTGGCGTTATCATAACATGAATAACCTGGGCCATCTGGCAGCCATATATGGCATTAGGGGAAGCACCGAGAGTTCCCATATTCCCTGATCTTTACAACAGAGACTGTCTACAAGTGGCATTCCAAAACACACTGGAGAAAAGACAGTCCAAATAGACAAAGCAGTGATCAGAAGAGGGAACAGAGAGGGCTGTGACAGTGGTCTCACAGCAGGTCCATGACAGAGATTTGCCTGCAGATTCTAGACCTGTGTGATGTTCCTACTAAGAGAAGGAGGTGGGTATGGTGGAAAGCCCACACATATTTGGTGGTGTATTTGGTTCCTACACATGCCCCCAGTTTCTGAGCCTAACTTCAGGGAAATTCACTACATAATCTTAGCTGTGTCTTCAGAATGGGGAGTGTAAAATCCATTTCTTCAATGCAACTGCAACTAAAAAGAGCAAAGCAGCAGAGAAACAGCAGGAAAAGTGTTGCAGAAGAGAAGCAGGGGAAGACAGGAATAGAAGAAGGCAAGGGCACCAGAAGAAAGGAGCTTGACACTAAAACTGGCTTTGCTGTGGCTGCTTTTGTGGATTGCGCTTGTCTTAGGCATGGGACTAGGAAGAGCAGGAGACTTCTCACCAGCATCTGCCGCTGGACAGACACAGGACGTGCTGCACAGGTGGCACACGTAGCGTGCTGCTGGTCTGTGCATGAAGAGCGGGACAACACACGGGACTGACCACGCGTGTTGCTAAAGCACGCGTCCTGCAGGTTGCCTGCTATGTCCAGGGCTCTCTAGGCAATTCAGAGTGGCCCACATAGGGAGAAATTAGGAAAAATAAACTACTAACTTCTTGTTGACTTTAGTTGTTATCTCTTGAGACAGGCGCGCAGCGTCTGTGGCTGTTCATTATTTGGTGTGTGTGGCTGGCAACTGTGACATTTCAGGAGCTCAGAGTTTAGCTTTGATGAGGCTGGAGGCCAAAGATCAAAATTAGACTCATCTGGGTGGGCTAAGGTTCAGCCTTATCTGATACGTGTGCCTTTCCATAACGCTTACCACCTGACAGAGTTATGAAGCCTGTCCTCACGGTGTTCTCAGGAAGAAATGAAATATTGCTGCAGAGATGGAAAACAAGCACAGGGTATTTTGAAGATTTTCCCATCACTGCAGAGGGCATCAAGATTGGGACTGGAGTCATGCAGAGGGTAGACTCTGAATTTTGTGAGGGATTTTAAGATTTTGAAAGTTGTATTTGAAAGGGAGGTGTATAATGAAAGATGTTAGATTTTGATAGAAGAAAATTCTGAAAAAAATCCCCCAAGTAATTTCAAGTGTATGTTTCAACAGAGCCAGAATATGTCAAGTATTTTGTAATATTCTCTTCCATAAAATCCGTCACTGAAAAATTGAATTAAAAAATTCAAGCTTTTTTTTTCCCAAAAAACATATTGAAACATGATGATTCACTCTGTATTTGTCTAAAGCAAAGCTCCAGAAAAATCAGTGGTTTCATGAAGCATTCTGGTTCCCAAGAAAGTGCTCATAATGAAAAAACTGTTCCTGTTGAAGTTTCTTCATACAGCTCTGCTCAGCATGAGATCAATATTCAGGGCTCTGGTGGCACTCAGTTCCTTCCCTGTGGAGCCACTAGACTAAGCCACTTTCTATGTGAACATCTTCCCTTAGGTGTTTCCTTACTGCTTGCGCCAGCTCTTCTCAGGCGGCTCGGAAAGTGGTATGTCTGTCGCTCTTCTAACTTCTCTTTGTTTTTCTCCTCCCTTCTTCTCCCCTTCCCACTCTCCTCCAGGAACCTTCTGCATCATTTCACTGTGCACGTGCGTGGCTGGAATCAACTTTGAGCTCTCCCGCTACCCCCGCTACCTGTACGGACTTCCTGACGACATCAGCCATGGCTATGGCTGGTCCATGTTCTGTGCGTGGGGGGGCCTGGGCCTCACTCTTATCTCTGGCTTCTTCTGCACTCTGGCCCCTTCTGTCCAACCTGTCCCCAGGACCAACTGCCCCAAATCTAGACCTGAGAATGGGACAGTGTGCTAAAACAAATAGCAAACACACACATACATATATATATATATGTGTCTATGTATACCTATACATGCATATATATGTATATATAATTATATATATAATCTCAAATTAATGCCAGTGCCAAGGTAGAGCTGAGTCCAACACGGCACTCACATCTCCACCGGACTCTGTGTTGCTTCGTTCTTTCTCACAGCGATGGGAAAGATTTTCTCTCACGTGGCTCTTCCACCCAACCCTTAACTTCAGCATCATACCTTAGAGGTCGAGTGAACACACAGTTGCACCTACCTACTGCCATTTGGGAAGGGGAACTGGGGGTCCGTGTGGGGGATCTGGAACCAGAATCTGTACAGGACGTGGAGGGTGGGATGGGGGGAACAAAACGCCTGTCCGTTGCAGCCAGAAGGGAGAATGCAAACAGCAAGCAAAGGAACAAATCAAGGATTTGAGCCACCTCTACAACGTACCTCCTCAAGGCCATTATCAGAAACCCACCCACTTTCTTTTTCTTTCTTAAAACAAAATGACAGAAGCCTGCCCTGTCATTGGTTTGGGGTTTTTTTTTTTTGTTTTTTTTTTTGCTTAAAACACAGAAAACAAAATGGACAGAATGTGTGGGGAAAAGCAGAAAAGGATTTTCTCTTTGCCTGCCAAACTTTAGAGAGAAGCAAACAAGTGAAAATAATAATAATAATAATAATAATAATAAACAGACCTAACAAAGTGAAAACAGAAAACAACAGAAAAACTCCATGAGGACATCTCAGCGGACTTTCCAACAACGCGGTTTTAATCTTCCAGCTGCCTTACATCCAGGCTTACAACGGAGGCTGAACTGCTAACGTAAATGCAGCAGAAGGCCTTTTGAAAATGCTGTGATACATGTGTGTATAACTTTTTCTTCCCTGTTCTTTTATTTTTTTTTTTAAGAAAAAGGAAAATTTAAAACGTTGCAATGTGATTGTCCACTAAACCATCCATGCTGTGTTTGTGGCCCAAGACGGAGGCATCACAACTGCAGAAGCATGAGGAAAGCTGTCAGGTCTGAGACAACGTGTCTCCTCTGGTGGATTTCAGGATGGTTTTTTGTTTTCACGGAGCATCTGAGAGTGCAGGATGGTGGATCCAAGGGAAGACCGACCAGGGAGAAGGGAGGTGGGGGGAGCCCTGGCAGTTGTTCTTCCCAGGTACTTGATGGAGTGGGATTTCATCGCGTTTCCGTTGTGGAGTTTTAAGGCAACTGGGCAAAAGCCATTGCCGAGGAGAAAAAGGGAGCTAGTTTTTGTAAGGGAGAAGTAAGAGACGCCTCTTGTTGTGTTCGTGTATGCCAAATAAGACCTTCCCACATCTTGTCTTTGGAAACTACCCCGGTGCAGTGGACATCTCCACTCTCCATCTGGGAGAACTGTGTACAGATGGAAGCAAAAGGGTCAGATGCAGAGAATGGAGATCCATTTCCCATGAGCTGAAGTGTTGTATGATATAATTGTGAATCTGCAAATGGGACTCTCCCTCTTTTTTGGTCTTTCTCTTTTTCCTGCTACTGCTCTTCCCATTGTCTCCTTTTTCCTTCGCCCTGATCTTCCCACCTTTCAGGTCATAGGTCCCAGAAGAGCTAACTAAACACCAAAGTCTGGAGAGGCGGGTGAATGCCATGAGGGGAAGCAAAGCATTCTGGCTGTGAGGGCAGTGGGTCCTCGCAGGGGACCAGTGGCTGGGGGAAGGTGGGTTGAAGGGCCAAGGGTGTAACCAGATGGAGTCTGAAGAGGCAATGACTGAATAGCCATATGCAGGAGTGAGGGTACCACTGACAAACATACAAGCAAGGGGAGACAGGGCAAAGTAAAAAGGCCTCCCCAAAACCAGCTCAACCCAACACGCTCTTAGTTCAGGGATAGTACCAGCAATCCTTTCTTACATGATAGCTGCATGCCATCAGTCCTCATTAGTCAATAAAAGTCATCCTCTGCATCTACAAAAACTCACCAGGAGAATGTGAGTGCTGAATTGATGACGGCATTAATTTCCAGGTCATGCCATTTATACAGCTGGCAAGAAACAGTATTTTGCTGGGTTACAAAGATCCAACCACTAAATAATTCTTACGCAAGACAATTGCATAGCCAGCCATTCCCCTTCCAGCCCTGCTTCCCCTTCTCATTACACCTTGCGTGATGATGTTGCTTTATTAACAGTGCACAAAGAAATGGAGTTTCTGGAGGGCATTTTGGAATAGGGTAGATTTGGGTTTCTTTCACTCTTGCTCAACTCCCTAGCTTTTGCTTTCTCTGGTCTACAAATTCCCCAGACATGCCAATGCCAGCTGCCAAGCCAGTGTGTTGCCACTGAAGTGCCATCCCTGGCAACTGAAGATTTGTCATTTCATTCTCCAGTAGATCTGACTGGAGAAAGTATTTATTTATTCGCATCGAAAATGCCTTTTGAAGAAACTTGCTTTTTAAGTAAATTGGTTTATTTCTTTTTTTCTGGCAAGGCTTTCAAATAGAGTGGTTTTGAAAAGCTTTGAAACCGTTTGACTGTGCAAGTGCTTACTAGGTAAGGAGCCTGATGAACTACTATTGGATTGAAGAAGGAAATTAAAACTAAAACCAGCTCTTGGAAAGCTAAATGAAAACTGAAAGCAGAAAATCAGTAACTGAAAGCCAAAAGAGACCTGTAAAAAATTTTGTGAAATTTTTCAAAATAAGAGCAATTCTGAGGAAAAACAACTCCTCATTAAGAGATTAATGCTTTAGAAAAAGGGTCAGTGTTCCATTAAAACAGCTCTGAACGCAAACTTTCTTCCTCCTCTGCATTGCCGAGTGTGATAGGGAAGGTGTTTCATGTGCATACAGATACCCGGAGTGACCCAGGTAAACCCAAGGGCACAGAGGTACCTGGCTGGGGTCCGCCATCGGGCCCTGCGCGTGGAGAGCAGTACGACAGCTCCTGTGACGATGTACAGCCTTGCGTGGCCCGGGGCTGGGCACAGGGCGTCTTCTTTCACAGAGGCAGTTTCGAAAGAGGCATAGCAGTAAGGTTTAAAGAAATGGAAATAATTCTGCTCTTTCATGGATTCTCAAAGCTTTCCTTTCTTTCTGCAGCTGGCATGAAACTAGGTCTGCCTTGAAGAAGTATTCTCTGATGCTTTTGGTTTACGAGCTGTCTATGAGCCTGCGTGTTTGTCTGTGCGTGGCGATGGTGGCAGAAGGTTATGATTATTTTTATTTGCCACAGAAAAGTGTTAACCCTGAATCTTTAGGCCAGTTCTGTGATTTTTCAGTCACTATAGCATAGGCTTTCTAAGGCCTGTGTGGCTATGAAGCTTCATAAAAACTATGGGAGTAAGAATCTGAAGGAGCAGATGATCAGATAACCTTAATCTCAAACTGGATCCTCAAAGGGACCGTTTGTCCAAACACCAAGTCTCTCATTGTTGCCTCAAATAAGGGCAAAACCCCCTTGGGATATTGTGAATTCCCCTGCATGCTACTCACAGAACCGGGAGGAGCCCTGTGTGCTTCGATACCCTTGAAGGGGGGGTCACAGCCCCACCACGCTTTCCAAATCCAGAATTGCAATGGCTAGTGTCTCCATCTGGCCTGAGCCGAAGCACACTCCCATCTAGTCTGAGCTGCTGCATTTTGGTGAGGCTTTGAAATATGTCTGAACAGAGATTTGAGCTTTTTGACTAGTGTCTGCTTTTCTAGTTTGAGGAGTAGTTAATTAGGAATCTGTTAGCTGTGATCCCAGCATTAAGGGGCTTGACCCCGTTCCTCAGATCTGCTCTGGCGAAGCGCCTAAGCGTGTACTTTACTTGGAGCATGTGACTAATCCCCTGAACTTTGGTAGACTATTCATATGCTTAAAGTTAAGAATGTGCTTTCCTGGATGATGTTCAGCTTCCTGCAGAGCCCAGCCCGCGCTCTGCTTTTCCTATCCCACCCTTGTAGATAACGTGACGCTCTTGTCCTAGCCCGATGTACCAGCGGGTGTTCGGTCTCCCTTCCCGTGAGGCTGGTAACGCGGGGTCCGTAGCTGGCAGGCTCTCGCACGCGGCCTTTCGTGTCGCGCTGCTGAGACAGCCTCTGTGCTCCAGAGACCGTGGGGGAACTCGACTGCAGTGAACGCAGACATCGTGAAACGCCAGTCCTAGGGACGCAGGACGAATTGGCCCCACCCACGGCGATCTGCAGGCTGAGGTTTTGCGTGTAGCGACTCTCAGTTGTTGTACAGCGAGGTTGTCCTCTGAGCGTAGCGAGTTAGCTGCAGGAGGTTCTGCTGCCCGTTCCTGCCGGGAGCACTGTGTACGTGAGGGGGCTACACGGCAGGAGTCCATGTGCTCTGTATCTTCTGTACTGTACAGGACAGCTTCTTCTTCAAGCTAAAGCTGTTTGCGTGTATCCTGACTCATACTGGTCACCTGTATATATCATCTCTCCCTCTTCCCTCTCGGCAAACACACAACTGATCTTCTCTGATCTAAATAGTAGACCCTCTAGTTATATTTCTAGCTGGGCTTTTTTCTTCTTTCATTCTACCCCAGGGACAGGCACAAGTGGATCACAAACCACCAGTGACCAGAGCAATTTCTTTGAAATATTGCTTTTGAAAAACTGCTATTACTTTTTAAAATGTTATTCAGCTGCAGTAACAAATGAGAGGAAAAAAAATAAAGACCCTCAGAGTCCTCTAAACAGAGGATCCTCATCCTCCCAGGAGAGAATGATGAGAGCGCAGGTATTCTGCTTTCCTGTAGATGGGAGTCCTTTGGGACCAGTTTTAGCTGCGGCATGCTAGCTGTGCGGCTCATCGGATGATGAATAAAACAACGTTGGTGAGGGAGAAGATTGATATTCAGGGGGTATCTCAGATTCCCAAGCATTCCTGGAAGGCTATGTCTCCGTGGCTGTCCATTTACCCGCCATGCAGCACCTCCGAATCAGGGTCATCCCTGGAGCCCCACTGATAAGCGGAGCTCAGGAGAAAATCACTGTAATCTGTCCTTAATTCTTGAGTGCCAAACTAACTGCCAGCAGTGAAATGGAGAGGAAATTATACGTTACCAAGTATAGCTTAAATAAAGACATACATTATTTGAGCTCTTTCTTCTGTGTGTCTCTACATAGGCCTAGAAGGGCTATAGGAGTGCTCAGGCACATTCACACAAACCAGCGCTGCATTTCCATGCCCCCAGGTTTTGCACTCTTTGATGGCCCATACTGCTGTGCTCAGCCAGCCAGCAAGGGAAGGCTCAAGGTGAAAAAATGAGACAGCTCTGAATGATTGCCAGGCACCGCTGAGAGACAAAGAGTACAAAGGGTGCGTGAAGCACAAACAGCACGTAAAGATTACTGATGGATGGATTTCCAAGGTCAGGAACTGAGTTTCAAACAAGCCTAAAATTGGATTGCAAACTCCAGGCCAGATCCATAAGATCTTGATTCTGGCAATCTAAGCTGAAAAGTTTATAGCCCTAGTGTTTCCAGTTCTAGGCAGGAATACGATCCATCTGTTCTATAGTCTGTTGAAGTCCATAGAAGCTTCCCCTTGGCTCCCATGAGTTTTAGATCAGGTGCCTCAGAAAATATTTTGGTACTGTCCAGACCAACACTGAGAATGAAATGCTTGCTTACACACTCGCAACATGTCATCTTTGGCTTTAGAAAGAAATAGTCATCAAATGTTACCTTTTCCTTTTTTTCTGCCTGATTTAGGGTTTCTGTCCTGTCTGCCCTGCTAATACCCCAATCTTACAGCCTTCTTCAGAGCCATAGTTAAAGACTGCAACATCTTTTAAAACAAACAACCTACTGCTGGTGCTGGGGGGCTCTGACAGGCTTCCAGTTGACACCAGTGGGAGAACTGGAGCCTGTTACAGTGCTGTCAATTTAACTGCAGTATGCCTTGCACGTGTTTAGGATTTAACTTGGAGAAAGAGCCTAGATGACTGCCTCAATATAGGCCACAAGAGGGAAATGAAATGCTGGTCACCTCTAGTAAAGCACTCCAGAATCACAGATCAGTTGTCCTTGCTTGCTCAGAGAAGACTTGCAATGAAAGTAACAGAGGCTCACATAGGTTTTCTCCAGGGGAAGGTGGGGCGGGGGGGGGGGGAAAGAAGCCAAACAGCAGTTGCTATAGGTCAGAATTGACGGGCATTGGTAGAGTTACGTGAGGACGATCCAACGTCACCCGCAGCATCTGCAGCAGGAATTGTCAGTCCTTTCTAGGACTGCATTTTTATATTTTTCCTTCACTGATCAACACTCCTGCAGAGTGGCAGAAAGCAGCTTCAAAAGTTTTCTTGCGTAGGGTGTATACACATGGACACCCTCACCCTCCTCCTTCTTTAGACACACACATGCATACCCCACACGATGTGGGTGCTAGTAACCTGTAAATATGTGTACTATAGAGAGAGAAAACACATGGCAAAATGCAGCATAATAGTTTGGTTTTCTATTCTTTTATACTTAACTCAGGAGTTGCAATGCAATTCAGATGCCATCTGCTTCCGTGTTAGGTTGTGTGTGCAGATCCCATGGAAACTATCTGCTGAAGAGATGTGGGGAAGCACCATACAACTGGCATGAATTGGCTGTCCGCCATCAAAATGTATTTGGATATTTAAGAAAGAGTTGCCAGTGTTGTTCCGATCCCAGAGATGCATGGAAAGGAATCAGCTGAGACACAAATATGTGTTTCTTTCTGCTTATTTTGCCTTTGGGCAGAAACATCCAGCAAAAAGGGAGGCAGTGAACAGCTCAGGGCAGTAACATCCTGAAACATCAAGGCAAGACTTTCTAGAGCTGACCACCAGTGCTCTTCAACACAGGGTTTCTACAGAGCCACTTCCGATCCCATCAGTCCTGAGCTAGCCGTCCTACCTCCAAACATGCAGCTGTGTCCACAAGTCCTCACTGCCTTCTGGTGCCACGGACCCTGGCACTAACCGCTCGTGTGCGAGACATATGGGTGGCACTTTCTGAGTGCGTAACGCTAAGGGAAAAAAAACTGAAGTCCCATCAGAAGGACAGCCTTGGTGTTCCCAAGACTGACTCTTGAAACCCGCTGTTGCAAGGTGCTTCTCTAACACAGATAGCCTCAGTCACAAGAGAAAAGACTGCACCATATCACCTCCAAATCAGAAAAGTTTATGATCCTCTAGTTTAAAAATCCTGCTGTGCCGAGAGGCAGCACCATGGCAGGACACCGCCTGAGTCTTATTTCTGTCCTCTGCAGAGGGCTTTTGCAGGCTGTCGGCAGCATGGAGACGGCGGTCAATGCTGCTCGGCACAGCAGGGAGCTTCACAGCCCCGTGGGTCTGAGCCCTACTTGTGGCAGCAGGGCACGGGAATAGCTCTGTAGAGGAAGTTCCTTCAAGTGGCCTTCCTATTTTGCCAGCTGGTCAGAAATAACCCAAACAGCAACAGCGATTCCGTGGTGGATGAGATAAAGAGGCAAGTCTTCAAAAAGCAGCGTGACCTGCGGGTTTTGCCCGCAGTTTCAAAGTGATGTAGACACCAAGGAGCATGAATCAGATACGGCTCAGTCTCCTGGGGCCAGCCAGACAAAAAAGCCTCAGCATCCAGTTCCTCCTTAGACGGTGAATAGGAAACACTAAATGCCTTTTTTGCCTACATATTTTTTGAAAAAGTACATATACGGTCCTAATTTGCTTAAGCTCATATGACATTTTATCTCAAGAATAGTTTTCATCTGACTGTAGAGCGCAAGGCTGTATTTTTTTATAAAGGGTTATTCGTTAAAAATATAGATCATAAGAAAAAGATTCGAGTAATCAGAACAATAAAATAAAAGTGCAGCCTTAGACTATTCAGTTAGAGCGTACTGAATTATTTATAACTCCTGGGCACCAACAACAATCACAGACATCTAATTTAAACTTACTATTTTTACTCGGCAATTTCCATCACTTAAAGTGTTTATATTCATGTATTTGTTGTTTGATCTTTTGCAGGACAAAATTTCCCCTACTTGCACAGAAAAGCATATTTGGGGACTTTTGAAGATATTTTTCTGCAGTAACTTAAATTATTTTGAGGCTTAGTATAACAGATGGTACAACTTTTAAAGCTGTAAACTGTACCTAAAATGGGCTTGAACTTTCAGTTCTTTCCCAAGTAAAATTCCCTTTGATTACAGGTCATTGGAATCGATGGGAAATTTGCTTCACTAACGACTGTAAGACCGAGTCCTGTTTATGTGTGTGTGTGATGAGGGGACTTGGGGAAGGGGGCTGTACTGACATGTCAGCCCACTTAAGGACCTTTCGCATAGACACAGGAACAGTCACTGCTAAGTCATCCCAACTTTATACCAACCTTTTTTTATAAAACCCAACCATTGTACTTCGGTGTGGCTGGAATAATGCAGTGGTCAATCTAGCCCACAGGCTGACACACCTATACATGTATATATGTATATATATGTATATATATTTGTAAATTTATGAAAAATGTCCATAGCTTCATGATTGCCTGAAATAACCCGAGGTTGATGTACAGAATTTCAGGCAAAGGACTGTTTTTTTTCACAATCCTCATGTATCTCAGATTTAAATCAAAACAAATTAAAAATTATTATTTCCCAGGAAAATCCTCATTCTGCTGTCGCACCAGTCGAGGAGGGGTACCACACCAAAGTCAGCAGCACGCACATCCACACACGTGTACCCAGTCACAGAACTGGATCTCAAGGGCTTTTCTAAGGAAAAGAAAGGGACTAAGAAAGCCATGGCAGAATTTCTGTCCCACATTAGCTCTCTCAACAGACTCACCTGCCCTTTATTAAGAGGCCCTTTGTATGGATGGTGTTCTTCTGCACTAGGTGTACGTTTGTGAGGGGCACCTCTGTGGATGAAGTCAAGCTACACAAAGGCCTGGATTTTCTGACCTGTGTTCATCTCCATTAACTTTAGGCACTTACCCGAGCTGTTTATGTTAATGGGCTTGTCTCCCTTGGCTTCTTGTATGGTTAATAGAGACAGTTGCTTCTAGATGGTGAACCAGTAAAACTGACATCTAAGTCAGCTTTAGGAGCTTCCTCTCACTCCATAGAGTCAGCACTCACCTATCTTGGGTGGTGCCAAGATCTTAAAAGATCTTAAATCCTGGTGAGATGAATCAGTGACCTAGTGCAGAAGAGCATCCATAGGGAGATCAGCAGTGCCCCTGTGCTTCAGGTGCACGGCCTGGCTCACCATGCAAAACACAGATGTTAATTGTGGAAGACTGTTCATGGCAGCCTTCCCCTCCAAAACTGCAACATGACTGCAGAGATAGGGCTTGCCCCAACCCCTGGAAATCGCATTTGAGGTGAGTTCCTCCTGATGGTCTCCAGGAACAGACTACTGGATGGTCCCAGTGCTGGAAGTCAGAGATCATTGGTCAGAACTCTTCAGCTTTCTCTGCCAGTCCTGGGCATTGCTGAAGCAGTTCAAAGAGTGAATTTATATCCTAAAAGTTTGAACGGCTGAGCTGTTCAAAGGTTACTTTCTTGCTCCATCCCGAAAGTGGCCTGAAAAACAACATCTAGCTGGTAGTGATAATCAAAAAGATCTCCTCCAAGGTACAGTTTGGGCGGTCTCTTTTTTTTTTTTTCGATGTTAATAACTGATCTACAAACAGCTTATGTGGAGATTAAAGAGATTGCCATTTCATCCCTTATTGTTGAGATTATAGTTGTCCTCAGAAAAAACTAAACTGAGGACTCAACACGAGAATGAACTGTGACAGTATTATTCAGAAAGCTGCTCTGACAAGGCTGAACAAAGTTCTCCATCTCATGGTGAGAGTGTCTCAGAGCCAGAATTTGGCATTGTATATTGATAGCGAGTCTGTTTCGAAGGACCAGCCATTCAATCCAATACAAGAACTTTGGAGCTCTTGTATATTCCAATATTTTATCTGAATAAAATAAACATAGTCAGAGGAGTGGGAGAAATAAGCTGATTTCTGAAAACTCCAGGGCTAAGTGAACTTTGGATGTTGTGCCAACGTATGGTCATTACTATTTATTTCTACAACTAAATTTAAGTCAGTGGCTTGAGAATCTTCACCCACCTCTCGGAACAACTTTGTATTTAAAAATACTGTTAAGGTTATGACAAGAGCTGGCCTCCAGGGACCTGTAAAGATTCAATACTGTGTACCAGTACTTAGGGAAAGACTTTAGCTAGACAGTGGAAGATAAAGCTGAGTTCCAGGGATCAAAAGTTACTTTTCAGCGTGGTACCACCTTGAACAAGCTATACTGTTTCATCCTGGCATTCATCTCCTGTCCTCCCTTTCCCTTTTTGGAGGAGTCAGATATGTACCTCTCTCTCCCTCTCTTCCTTTTCCTCCCTTTGTGTGAAAATATAGAGATGCTTCCTGTAAAGACGTTTTTCTCTAAATCCCATTCCATACCAACTCTTGCATATGTGACTGTTTTGTTGTTTGAGATGTCTGTGAAAAAGAAATAAAGGCTTTAAGAGTGAACTCTGAAATGACGAGGAGCTTGAGAATAAATCAAATTTAAGCATGCAGCACCATTTTCTGCAAGACTTTTCAGAACTTTTCCAAATTCTCATCATCGCCCTCCTGCCCTCCCTCTCCGTGAGAGGGATGAGGAGGGTCCTGGGATGTGGGACTCCCAAAGGTTGCTCTTCTAGCTGTTGACTCACTGTGTCCCACAAGGGTTTTGCAGACTTGTCAGAGTTATACTATCAAAGGAAGCCTCCTTTTAGAAGGTGATAAAGTCAATGTGCAGCATCACATGGGAGGAGGCTCTAAAGGGTGACTCTGTCCCAGTTTATCTTTCTTTCCCGCTCTTTACAGCAGCCCTGTGTGCCCAGCCATGCACACTCTCCTCCCTGCTGGGCTGACTTTGCCCAGAGGGGCTTGCCTGGCCCCTCATCCCCGTGCTGCACTTGGATTATCTTCTCGGATAATTTTCCACGTTCTTTTAAAAATAACCGTCTCGCCTCCTAATGAAAGCCATAAGCACTGCTGTGACCCTGCAGCAGCAGGGCGGGAACGCACAGCCTCCCATGGGACGGCAGCAGCGCCTGGCACCGGGGCAGTCCTGGGGGTGGGCAGGAGGACGGGTGCAGCTCCCCTGGCCGTCTCACATCAGACAGCTAAAGCATCACCCTGCCTTGCAAGTTCCCACTGTGCTGCTCACGAACCACGCAGCCAGTTCAGAGCTAGGGCTCTGACTCCTCGCTGTCTCACACATGTGTCACCGTGTGCTCCTGTGGCAAATACGTGCAGGCACGGCAAAGCACGCCTGTGTGAAGGCACTAGCATTTTGCACAAGAGTCAGTGAGGAGTCGGACTCCCTGGACTCTCCTCCATCCGTAGTAGGTGCATGTCATGCAGATATTTGCCCTTCAGGATATCTTCTGCCGCAAGTAACATTCGCCCTAGCCATGAGCTACCACGCTGGCCAAAAGTTTTTGGAGCGTTCCCCTTCCTTGACTCCCTCATTGGCCTATTTTTCCTTAAGGAAAAGCATCCTTTTTGTCAGAAGAAATGAAACAACTCCCATAACCATCCTTTGGTGATGACGAAAGTTGCAAACACCACTGTCTCTAATTCAAAGTTTGGGAGGCTTAGGATAATCCTGCACTTAAATGCCTACGAATTGAAGTATGTCAGCAGTTTTTGAGGACATTCCCAAGCAAAATAATGCGACTGGTACAAGATGTTTGTCATGCGGGTGCATCTTGGCCAGATGTTTATGTTTTCTAAGTGCAGTACACACATATCAAAGCGGTGTCAGAAAAGACCTAGAATGCCACAATAATCAGGCATCTTCAGAGAAATGCATTGATATGTTGCATTTATCTGGCGTATTTTCTCTTTAGAAAATTTTACGAGTCGCATCAGACCTGTCTGAAGCAGGCAGGTATCGTAGCCATTTTAGAGACAGGAAGCCAAAAGCCTGGGAAGAGATCTGATTTTTAGTGGTTGGATGCCCCCTCGCAACTTCTGCTAGCTGCAGGTGGAGCCTTCTGTTTTCAGCACTTTTGAAAATCCAGACTGCAGCTGGTTTATCCAGACCTGCAGTGGCTGTAAATGTGAAAGCCAGGATTAGGACCCTCAGGATCCTGACTTCACCAGAGCACTGCTACAAAGCTTTGATCCCACGAAGTGCGTAAGCATTTGCCTAATTTCAAGCATGAACGTCCCATTAATGATGCTATTGCCATGCTTAAAGCTAGGCACATGCCTAATTGCGTTGCTACATTGGGAATTTCATTAAAATATATTAAAGTTTAGCATATATTAAAAATCTAAAAATGTGTCCATTTCTGATTATGTTTCGGGCATTGTCAAGGATGTTTGAACGGTGTATGCAGCGGCTCAGCCAAGCGGAGCGCTTTTTATCCAGTCTGCACAGAGTTTAATGAGTTTTGGGTAGTAACATCCAGTTGGCAGAAGTAATCGAGGGTGAGACGTCCTGCGAGGTTCGGACTTGTGTGCTGCTGCAAGAAGCAAAGTGGCTCCTGTGGCCATGGGTGCTACCAACACATCAGCAACAACTGAGGATGGCGTTAGGTCGTTCTGGTGAGCTGTGAACGTGGTGGCGAATTTGACAGGGAATGCGACATCTTATCGAGTGTGTTGTACTTTCCATTTCTTCCTGTAACCTGTTGCAGCAGAGGGGAGCAGAAGTTGTTTAAACATAAAACAAATCCAAACTTCTCATTCCGTTACTCCAAGGTGCTAATCTGCAGACACAGGGGTGTTTGTGTACGTGCGTCGGTGTTTGCAGGACCGTGGCCCTGAAGGATCAGCTTAGTGGCAGGTTGAGGTCAGGGAACTAACAGGGGGAATGAACAAACCCCTGTTACTTTGAAAGACAAAAGTCGCAGAAAGCATCACAGGACTTTGCCAAAAACCTGGCTACATCTTACAGTTTTCCTTCCGTTTTGATTTTGTTTGGTTTTGGTTTTATCCAGATTGGCACAGAACACTGTATTTCCATCGATTAAAATCTTGTCTGGTAACTAAATAACTTGTTCATGGAAAAGTAAAAAAATAAATAAGTAAACTGTCAATTGTGGAATGTAAACTGATTAAACAAATAAAAAAAAATCATGTTGTGTGTTTTAAGGGCTGTGTCTGCTTGTGTCAGGAGCGGGGCTGGACACACCTCATCACCCCCATCCCCAGCTGAAGGACGAAGGACAAAGAGCAGAACTAGAAGGTGGGTGGCATCTGAGCTATGGGGTATTGGAAATGCTCCTTAAAAACCACTAATAATAATGATTAGATGGCTTCTGATCAGAAACGCTGTATAAAACATTACAAACACAACAAGTATCTCAACCTGACTATTTATGCAGAGGTTTTTCTGCCTGTCATAGAAGGGATTGATTCCCGATGGATCTGTGGGAGCTGCATGTGCTCTAACACCATTAATCCCTTTTGGAGCCACTTAACGTGTAGAAGTCTGTGATTTGATTGACACGTGTAGAGACATCGCAGTAGTCTAGCCCCTACCTTCCCCCAGTAAATAACCAAAACCGAGCCTGAAATACAGTCTTTCGGGTTTTCGGTGCTCAGCTGTAAAGGCTCTGGGAAACCTGGCAGGCACAGCGCTGCGCTGATGTTAGTGCCTCCTCGTTGCACTTGCGTCCTCAGGCCAAGGGTAACAAATCAGACATGCATTTTCTCTGCTACAGCTTTGAGTGTGCAACTAGAGTCAGGTTGAACACCCAAAGATCAGGGTACTCATAACAAATGTACAGGTATGAAAACTACCCCTAATGAATAAAAAGAAATTCAGAGGAATAGACAAAAGTGCTTTCAACTGTCCTAGCAGATGAAAAGCAAAAGAGTAGACTGAAGAGAAAAACACAACTTTTTCATTTTTCAATCAATGAGCTTTAAACTCATTAACCTAGAGCTAAGCTATTACAAAAAATTCAGGCAAGGTATTTTTAAAACATTATTATTTTGTTGGGTATGGTGTTAAATGTTAAAATTGTCTGTGTTGGCTGTTTTTACCTGATTTGGCAGTTGTACCTATAAAGACCTCGCAGTCAAATGTAAGGAGGTACCTAAAGCATCTTGCCAGGTGGCACATTTTTCTAGCTGATGGTTCTTCCCAAGCTGAATGTTTTCCAGCAATAGACTTTAGGTTGTAGTGACAAGAAACATCTTCCTGCAGTTCTCAGGATGTAATCCTTCCTGTCCCCAAAGAGGTGCTGTCTAAAACATCAGTTGCAGTAAGGAACCAAATGAAGGGTCTGAATGGAGGAGCAGAGAAGGGAATTCTCTGTCAATACCTCATTGGTACTACCATAAATTCCTTGACCTCTTCCCTGTCACTAATGGCTCAGGAAATGAGAAATCTTGGTGATACACGAAACTCAGAGGATGTGCCTGTTTTTGTCACATTTTGAGTGACGTCGCTTGCATTACCAGTGCTTATGACCTGCCTGCTCCTGGTATTAAGATCTGCGGGGTGAAGCAGAGAACAGGAGGGGGAAGAGCTGGCCGGAGGGTGCAGACGCTGGCAACCTCCCCAAGGCAAACGAAGGGAGCGAAGGCTGCACAGTGGCGTGTTCGGCACAAAACCCTTTCGATGGAAAGTCTCCTCTTCTTGCCTACTCCTGCCTGTGCTGCCAGGCAGAGCCTGCTTAGCGACACCTCTCTGGTCAGCAGCAAATGCTGCAGGTAGGGGCTGCTCGCGTTTTTGCTCTCTGCAGTCAGCAGAGGCAACGTGATTCATCGGTGCTAAAAATGGAAGTCTGCAGAGCTCGCTGTGTGGCGGGGGAGCAAGCAGGTGCCCTCTCTCGTGGCACCGACGGCAGGGAAAGCTCCAGAGTGCGGCTGCAGGGGCAGAGGGCTCAGCTGCTCAGCGCTTCCACGGGGAAGGGGGGAGAGGGACATGAACCCAAGGAGCCAGCTGCTCCCTGAAGGTTGAGCTAGACATGGCCTGCACTGCAGAAAGCGATTGGCCTGACTTCAGGGCAGATCTGTGCGTACAACGCTGGGTTTGTGGTAGCCACACAAGGGCTGCACTTCACCCCCCCACACCCCATGCACTGTTGCTGCCGCAGGCTCGACGGCGCTTTGCAGATTGCTGCTCACTCCTTGGGGTCCTGCTCTCTGGCACGAGGGCAGACGCCCGGCAGTGCCGTAGCATCGGGCAGGAGCCTGCAACCCAGCTAGACAAAGCAGAGAGCGAGCAAGAGGAGGGAAGACTCCTTCACTGTAGTTCACCCCTGAAGAAAGGGGGAACAGGGGGATTTGGATAACTCGGCATCACGCAAGCCGCCCGTGGCGGAGCAGGGGCTCGCTGTGCCCTTCTTAGGCTGTGTCAGCCGGGAAGGCAAGGGCTGAGGCTGCCTCACACGGACTCTGCCTCCCCACCACGCCGGGCACCCGCACCCAGCAGCTGGCAGTTTGGGAAGCGTAGCAGGAGCGCTCATCTCTCAGGGTCCAACTCCCGCTTTGAACGAGCGCCGTCGCCTTCAGAGACAGCTCTGTCTATTGAAGACTCCACCTGGGCCTGAAGGGAAGTCATTACTGACTTAGGAAGGAAAGCAGTTAATATTTTGAGAATCAGGTTTAGGAGAGAGCCTGTCTACCCATCTGCTTCCTCTGCAACACAGTGAGGCCTCGGCAGGTTGAATGGAGGGACAGGGGGCAACAACTGCAGTTCTTCAGAGCAGTGAAATCCCTTGCTCTGCCCCTCAGCAGCACCCCGAAGCGCAGCTTTCCCTTTGATTCGGGGTATCTGCTAACGCTTTGAGCCCACACAGGAGCCAGGACCCTCTCACCGAAACGCAGCTGCTCTGTTGCAGAGGCGGGATAATCTCACGGTGACCTTTCCCGTCAGCAGCACATGATAACTGCAGCAGACTGGGGCAGCATGGGGCGAGGATGCTGGTAATGAAATGCTTTCGTAGCTCGACACTCATTATTCCATTACATTATCGGGCTCTTCCCCAGGGGCCCTCTAAAGAGTCACGGCTGAGCTCTTTTCCTGCAGAGACCAAAACCAGACCACCTAACAAGCTACACTGACTAAAATTTTCGCTCTCTCCCTGCTCAGGGGGAGCGTGGTCTTGTTCATTTCATCAGACAGAAGTGGAAGGACTGCGCCAGCTCAGCTACGATTTCGTCAGCCTGCTAACCCACAGCAAACGAAGCAGTCAGCCTGTCCCCAGCCAGGAGCGGCAGAGGCTGCTGCCACCCCAGAGGTCACCACGCAGGCCTGTGCTTGCCCCAGGGTGCCCAGCACGCCTCAGCCACCCTCTGCTACCCTGCGTCTGCTGCTGACTTGCAAAGGTTGACCACTGACCACTTCAAAAGAAACCACGCTTTCCATCTGACTGCTTAATTCCCTGCTGTTTCTTCCCATCCTCAGATAATCCCTTGGTCTTCTCAGTTCTGAAATTCAAAGTGGCCATCACCAGCATCCAGGACCTCACCTGGCGCTGGCTGCTCAGAGTGAAGCCTGCGCTGGCCGTGACAGCAAAGCCCTTTGACAGAGCTCGGCTCTTTACCAGACGAAATGAGCCGGTGGCCCAAGGGCATGCCCAGCAGCTCGAGAGCTCTACTGCCGGCACGTACAGCCCGAGAGAGATCAGAGAGGCTAAGCTTCGGGCCACCATCTCCCCCCGCTGCTCATCTCCGCAGGGGCAACCCTTTCAGTCAAAGGTGGTGGTGGGTATTAAGGGAGGTATTGAAGAGGAGAACTGGAGGCACTAGGGATCGTCCTTTGGCTTTTGCTGACTGTTCACAGCAATACTCAAAACGCATGCCAGGACCATAAAGGGAGAAATAAACCCTGCCGTAAGGAGCATGCGATTTGGAGCAGCAGAGGCAGCCAAAGGGTGAGAGGAGGGAATAAAACACGCCGGTGAAGCCTTCATAGCAGGGGTAGGCACTTGGGGTTGGCCGTATGTGTTTGAAGCCGCTATGCACAGGAAGCTCCTAAGTACTTCATTGCCTTCTGGTGGCTCCATAAACTTGAAGCAAGCACCCATGTACACACACACGCACCCATGCAGACACAGGCGCACCCTCAGCTGGGGGGTAAAACATGAAACAAAACCAAATATCCTCTTCACAGCAAGGCAGATTTCCTCCTTTTCTGTTGTGTTTTCTTACAAGCTTCCTGCAAACCCATCAGAGAAGAGGAGGCTGAGAGTGAAACAAGTTGCCCTGTGCGTTGAATAAAGCCTCGACTTTTCAGTTCCACGTTCGGGGTGTCTCTGACAGGCTGCCGTTTCTGCTTCATTTAAACTAGCTCGTTCCCGTTGGGAATTCTCTACCCACCACGTTCGCGGCAAGAAATACCACGTGCTGAGGTTTATTAGGAGCTTTCAAACAGAACAGGCAACTACTGAGTCCTGCCTTCCTTCCCTTCTGTCAGACGGAGAGTCATGCATTACCTTGCACTTCTTGTCTTTTCCCTGCTACCAATTTTCACAATTAGAAGTCTAAATGTTTTCGAGACTCCTAATGCTCCACCAAACTTGTTTGCAACTCGCCAGTGGAATTCAAAGGTTGACGAGGACAGATGGGCAGACATGAAGTGACAGAATCTTCATTTCCTCAGGAAACCAGGCTAAAAATACTGTCTTCAGAGTTCAGCTTTTTCCACGAAGATGCACAGTTCCCTGGAGGCCCAGCCAAGTCAGCGGACGCAGGTGGCAGTAGCACCTCTGTGTCCCAGGCGACACCTTTGCCCATCGCATCTGTCATTGCTGTTCCCACGCCAGCTCTTCCTTTCAGCTGGGAGGCTCTGCCGTTGCCCAGATCTTTGGGTCTGAGCCCTGAACGGGAGCCCACCAGGGAGGATGGTACGGAAATGTTCACGGGCAGAGCAGAGACCCACATCGTCTGAGGCAGGAGCTGAACGCTTCTCCAGCTATGGGAAGATGCCCTGAGGGAAGCTGTGTCTCAGGACTGGGGATCAGCCAGGCTTTCCAGCTGGCACTGTGGATGGCTCTTGATCGTCCTGTCAGAGCTTTGCTGGCAGGTACTTAAATTGAGCAAGTTCATCCCATAAAATTTAAGGAAGAAGCGGGAGGACAGAGAATGAAAAGCAATGTATTTTTCTTTTAGCACATCTCTTTTTCTCATTTTCTCCTGAAGTGTCAGCACCTTAAATAAAAAGCCTTTTACAGCCTCACCGCTGCCTGCATCCACTCACAAACAGCACACGCTGTTACAAACAGGCCAGCTCTGCCCCCAAGGGTGCCACCTCTGTGCAGAGCCCTTCGTCCCCCTTCCGCTCTCGTTTCTCCTTTGCTGTCACACTCGCTCCTCCCAGCTCAGAAAACACTCGCCTTTTGCTAGCAGAGGTCAGAGGAGGCTGAGGGCAAACCCTGTTCCCAAGGGCTGCTGTTTAGCTTCCATCCCATCAAGAGAACGGCCAGGAGGAGCCACGTTACTGACTTCCAGATTCTCACAGTTCATTTCCAAACATGCAAACCACAGCGAGAGCTGGCGAGGTACCGCTCTGTCCCAGCTTCTGCCTGCAGCCCCGAGGGGCCTTGGCTGGAAAGGGATCTCCTACAAACTCTGCTACCTGGGCAGCCCCCGTTAAGCCGTGTGAGGGTGCTGGAGATCAGAAAATGAAAACGGAAGAAGAAACATCTCTTCTCCTCAGCTCCTCCAGACAGAGTAAGGGTGCCCCATCACCAGGCAGGAGGATGATGAGGTGGGGTCCTGAGTGGGAGCTGCAGCCAGGCAGAGCGCTGGGCGGACAGACCACTCTTAACCATGTAGCTAAACCAGGGGCTTTCAGGTGTTTTGTTTTGTTTTGAAGTTGTTTGCATTTTGGCATCTCCTGACTGAGCTCAGGCAGCATCGCAGCAGAACAAATGCTGGCAACGTGCAACGCAGGACGTGAGTTATGGGGGAGCTGGGCAGAGGAGAAGCTTCGACCTCCTCTTCCTCCTCATATGCTGGAAGACTTGGCATCTCTTCTAACAGCGTAGTGGGAGCTCCTGTGGCCCAGGACCTCCCTCATTTCTCCTAAAACTGGCTGCATACATCATCTGTGATATATTTCTCCACAGGAAAATAGTCACCAGCAAGCGTAGCCCTGACAGGAGGGTCACACAGCACGAATGGGAGAAGGACAAGGGATTTACGGGCAGTTATACCAGTAGGAGTGGGATGTTATCCTCCGACTTCTCATTTTGTTCTTTCTTTATGGATTCAGCAGAGTTCTGTATTGTTTTAAAAAAACCCCACTTGCTTGTTTTCCCTTTGCCCACTTTCCTGAAAAATGTAACTGGGTACCTCTATATTTCTATTATATTTGCAGTAGTAATACTGAATTATTACGGTAAATGCAAACCTGCATATTAAAACAAATAGGGGTTTCAATTATTTGGAGCAATACAAAGTAGAAAGGGCCTGGGCCAGCATAAAAAGGGAATAGCAGTAACCTCTCTCGAGTCCAGAATAAATCCAGGCACCTCTCTCTGCCTTGGTTTTTCTCTCACACAGCACTTTGCACATACACACACGCACATAACATTGCATCCCCTCACTGATTTACTGGGACCTACTTTACTTCAGGGGTGGATTTCTTTTTTAGCCATTTGGCTGAGCATACCAAAGAGGTCACAAACTCATCTGTGATACTCATAAAAAAATTTTCAAGGCCAGAATGAATGTTAGGTATAAGAGTGGAGTTGATAAAAATAGTGAAGTTGGATGAGGATATTTTTGATATGCCCAGAGAGAAGGCAGTCATAAATGTTTCCATCAGGTGTGCAATCTACCCATAAAATGTTCCAAATATATTTTCATGCATTTGCAGCTGAAAAAAAAGACCCTTACATTTGTCAGCAGTTATTTTACCAGTGAGACAAATGATGATCTGCTGTTGGGCTAGACAGTGTGGATCAAAGCTGGTGACGGGGATTGTTCTGGTACACGTTCAGGTGGCTCTGTGCAGGTGTAACAGAGCTAAATATAACCTGGCATGGCTGATGGGCAACAACAGCTTGACAATCTACCTGTCTGCTCTTCATCAATATATTTCCATTTACTTCCACGAGGAAGTATGGATGTATTTCCATTTAATTCCTGAGGATCAGGCCCCAAATCTTTTAAACTTGGATGGCCCAGAACTCCTCTGCGGTTTTACTTTGCTCAGTGCAACATCGGGAGCCGCTACGTGTCAAGCAGAAAGCAACGGCTTCCCAGTCCCATGCAAGACCATCCAGTATGTCACCTGGAAGCATCTGATGTACCCAAGAAATGCTGGATCACTGTCACAGAGTTCAGCTTCACCGTGCCTCCGACAGCCCCCGGGCGGGCCCATGTGGGGACCGGTGTTTGCCAGGGGAATCCAGCAGCGCTGTCTCTGCTGAGAGGTCTCCCCGCTCACAAGGGGAGGGCTCCACAACCGTTTCTGGTCCTGAGTGTGCCGTTTTGTGGTAACCGGATCACGTAAAATGACCAGACTCTAGAAAAGCACCCTGTAAATGAAATAGGATTTTTCTTGAGCTATTTGTATCTTTCTCAGAAAATAATGGGCAAAAATCTATGAGAACAGTCTGCTCCAGAATTATCCATCACTCACTGTGAGATGCAAACTTAACTGCCATTACTGTATATATTTCTGTTGTCCTCCGTTTGCTTCATGAATGTTGCAGTTGTAGTAATAAGATTATTGGTAATACGAAACAGATTTGCAGAACAATGAGAAGATAATTAGATGATGCCTTGAGGGTGATTTCTGTTTGAGACACAGTAACTATGTCATGGAGTAAATAAACTCGGTGAGGGAAGATATCAGTGGCTATTAACCTCAGATACAATTATCCCCAAATTACCAGGACAGACATTTCATTACGGCGAAATACCTGGTGACTGATGCTGGCTCCAGGCTCTCCCGTCCACCTGCGAGGCTTGCCCAGGGTGCGAGCGGGCGAGCAGCTGTGGTCCCCCCCAGCCCAGGGTGCAGTGGCGGGCTGGGGACTCAGCACCCAGGCCGAGACAACCCAGTGTGTTACAGGAGCCATACTGCCAGTCACGCTGGGTCATGAGCTGGCAGCATGAACTGCGAGGTTTTGACAAGTCCAAGCAATCAAACTGTGTATTCAGAAAGCCTCCTGGCTTTCGAGAGCTCTGCCTTACGTCTTGTCCAGCTCCCGTAGCCCGTGTGTAACAGCAAGAAAAGCCCCAGAGCACAGCGGTGACAGGCTGTCAAAGCTTGGCCATCAAAGCTGTAGTCTTAAGACCACATCTTCCTTTCTAAATCGATGCTTAGTGACACTTCAGGATCAGCATTAGTGCGAGGAATCTGCTTGGACCGGCAGCGCTGGCTTGGGACAAAGCAGTAGCCCAGCCATGAACCTGCAGATCCCGCCGCTGCCCACCTCCCCTGCGTGAACAACGGAGGCGTTGCCCCCTTCCTCCCTCCTCGCTTGGACTTGGAGATGATCGTGTGACTAACCACGTGCTGGAGGTGACAGTCTCCAGCGAACACACAGCTGGTAATGTCTCACCGCTTTCTTAGAGCAACGACAACTAGCATACAGACGCGCAAGCAGAAACACAGCTCTCCAGCTTGCCCTCCGCCGTGCAAATGAACCGGCTGAGCTGCCTGCGTGTTCAGTACATACGGTCAGTCTTACTGGCTTCCTCAGCGCCTCGGATGGTCTGCGGAATATTTTCCTGGCTCTTTGCTTAGATTTTCCAGTCCCTGAAGGACCTTCGCACATCCATTTTGATCCTGACTAATGAGGATTTCTACATAATTTTGAATAGTAATTCTGCTAATAATGTTATTTACTTTCTCCATGGTCTCACCCTCAGCTGCACCTCTGGCAATCACACTCTGTCTTTTGTCCGAAGCAGGCAGAGATATTTGGTCAGTTGTTTGTCTAAGATCATTAAACACAAAATCTAATTCTAAGCTGCACCCACTGCATGTACACACAGGTAGCTGGGAGCGGGTCTGGGCCCCCGAAATGCCTGCTGGCTGTGCATTTACCTGAAAGCAGTGATTCCCAGGAGGAGCTGGCTTGGCCGTCTCGGTGACTGTGACACGGCTGATTTCAGCAAGCACTGCTTTCTGTGAATTAAAGCCACAATCTGTTTACATGCCGGCATCATGTTTCGTTGGCACCCGTGGCACAGAAGTCATCGTTTCGCAGCTTTGAGCATAGCTTTGCAGCACCACTAACAGCGTCCTTGGAGAAATAAGTGCATAACTTCACTCTTGTGCTGTGAACCGTTGGAATAGAGTCCCCTGATCAACCCCCCCGGTTTCTCAGACTCTCTATTAATATTGACATTGTGCATCCATTAAACATCACCATGCAGCAGTGCTCCAGGCGGCTGCTGCAAGCAGTTAGGTTAGGGGCGAATGTCTCCACGTTACCGACCTTCCCAGTGAACCTTTGCACATTTTCCTCATCTGTGTGGACAAACTCTCCTCTGCCATCTCACCCAAGATCTACTCATTCAACTTCTTATGTTAATGTCATTTATTCATACATGATTTGCATTATCTAGAATTTTCCACTCTGTGTGCTTAGCTTTGTCCTGGTACTTCTGGCACTAGCAGATACTGTGCTTTGTCCCTACAAAACAGAATGTGACGGTACCTGTTCTGTCACCCAGTGTCCAATGGCCCTACTAATGTCCCCCTGTGGTGGATGGCCTTGCTGGACTTGTCAATGACATGCTCGGACTCAGGTGCCAAGAGCCGA
The DNA here is from genome assembly GCF_030867145.1 of Opisthocomus hoazin. Taxonomy (NCBI): domain Eukaryota; kingdom Metazoa; phylum Chordata; class Aves; order Opisthocomiformes; family Opisthocomidae; genus Opisthocomus; species Opisthocomus hoazin. The sequence goes on along the minus strand of NC_134421.1, from coordinate 8,985,964 downwards.
GGAGTTAACAAAGGGAGCAATTGACTTGTGCTTATCTTACCAGAGAGAAGAAACGGGGAATAGCCCATCACTGTAAACCAAGTAATCTCCAGGAGCTGACGGAGGCCGCGCAGCCAGAGGTTGATTAAATATTTGGCCCCCCTGAGCACATATCAAGATGCCCACTCCATAGGCGTGTCAAACTGCTGAGTCCCGCTTCTGACAACCCAACATCCCACGCCAAGAGCCAATTGATGCATAATAATTGACTTAGTCCCAGCTCGCCAAAAGACTTTCAAATGTGTAAAAAGTGGCACTTGAAAACTGTCTTTGGGAGGAGGAGCCAAGCAAGGACCTTACCTGGCGGGTCGATGGGCCTGAACCTCTCTTCCCCCCCAAGAAGGGACGCCTTTTTGGTAAGAGTCGTGCCTCTGACTTTGTCAGACGTATCCCCGGGAACACATTGTTAACTGAAGCGCTAAACCGTTACCTTGAGCTCAACTTTTGTAGACAGTGCATTTATTGATGGCAATCCCCAATCTGTGATACCTGCTGCTTGAATAAATTCCCTATTGTTTCACCTTTGTGAAACTGTTTCAGTGAAAGTCCCTGGAGGGGCTCTAGGCAAGCTGAATCTGAGAAGTGGCTACACACTTTAGACGTAAAACGCTGACCGAGTCTGGGACTAGGAGTACATCCAGCTGCACCCAGACTCCTCTCTGAGAGAGAGTTTAGAATGCAAGGGGGTCTGCTCTGAACCTCGTCACTCAACAGGAGGGCCTTTCTTTTGCCACTTATCAGACCCCTTTACCCCTTTTAACGCGACACCTCTTTTGGCCGCTGATGTAAAGGTATCTTTCCCAAGGACAAGAATTGCAGGGAGGAGGCGGTAGCATGAGGCTAAGGGAGGGAGACTCTTCCAGGTCTGCCCTGTATTCAGCTGAGATCTGTCCTGGGTCACTATTACACATTATGTCTTTTCCGATATATTTCCCATTTATTTTCCAGTTTTGTTCACATACTTCTTTGTGCTTAATAAGCTTATCACTGTCCATTCCGTTTTCGTATTTACTTTCTGCTACATGTGACTCTCCTACAACCGTCTTCTGAAAGTATTTCTGGCAACACATTTGCTTCTGTATAACAGTTAAAAAATAAATGTCCTATTTATTTCCAGTCAGACCCAGACCATCTCATCTTTGGCTGCTGCGTTGTGTATTTTTGCTGTCTAGTTTTCATCTAACCAACTGGTGCTGTCCTCATTTTCTTTACCCTTCCTGTATATTCCTTCTGTTGGTATTCACACGTTTTTGTAAAGCGATGTACTCCCTGGCAGTCCTTGCGTCTTTTCTCATCTAGTGGACATTATTCCAACTTATCTTACCTGCTACAGTGCACATCATAAATCCATAAACTGTTTTACAGGTTTGATGCTTTGAGTCTCCTCTTTTCCATGACTTGGGATTCTCCGTGTATCTGTAACATCAAAGCGCTGTCCATCCTCTGCAAGACTCACTCTGAACCAAGTGATTTCTCTCTTTTGGCAAAGCTTACCTTCTCTGTTAATTCTTAATTGTAAATCTCCCGGTAGCGGTTTAACTGCTTCATTCTTTCACTCATGGTGTTTCCTTAATTTACTTTACTCCAGGTACCTTATGGTCTTTGGTACTTAAATTACTTTTCCCATCTGTTCTTTGAAAGGCAAAGCAAGAAAACAAAGCAAGAAAACATGTCATATAAATGGAGTCAATAAAACTTGTGCATTTGGAGAGTGTGGCTGAAGAGTAGTGGCTAGTAATTGTGGCTCAAACCACTTTCATTTAATGTGAAATACGAGGCTGTTCTAGTTGAGCTTAGTCAAGTCCCAGAGTCTTACACTGCCCTCAGCATCATCTTATCAAAGATCCTTAAAGCAGCATATTAAGTGAAAAGAATATCTAAACAGCACAAAAAGCAAAGCCAGGCTTTGAACTGACACCGGATCACAATGTGATATGAATTCAAAGAAACTACACTGTATGCAGCAAAAGAAACTACATGGAATTCAAAAGCAATGCCTGTGTCATAATTAGCACATGAATTAATAACATGAGAATAAAACCAATGATTTTTAAAACCACATCATTTAGTAACTTTCTGGAAGATAAATGCAATGTAAAACTGTACAAAAACTAAACTAGCCATAGAGCTTGTTGAAATACATTTGCTGAAAATGCTACAGAGTTTATACAGAAACATGTTTGGAGGAACTCTCAAATGTCTTCCAAAACCTAAGGAAACAGTATGTACAACAGGATCTGTAATTCCAGCAAGTTCTTCTCATGGGAAGAGTAAAAAGATGACCTTTGAAATAGTTGAAAGCTGGGAGACAATGAAAAAGCAGAGTATCGGATTTTATTCTAACATAACTGATTTAAAAATAAATGAAAAACCAGTTATGCATTTACCAACACCTGAAAACATTAAGACCTTTATTTCACAGACAAATGAAATGGCCAGCAACAATTCATAAGCAAAGGTCATTGTCCATATTAGATGCGGGATGTATCCTTTGGCAGTGACTGAACCAGACCCATTCATGGTAACTCAGCAGGATTATACTTTTCCAAAGTGGCTGTATTTTGTGCTCCAGAATCCAAGCCAATTAATCTTCCAGCTTCTACATAGGCAAAGCTAGTTTGCTGGTGAAGAGGAATGGGAGTGGTTCGTCATTACAGTGATGGATTTTCTCAGCCCGCCTTTGCCTGCAACTGATTCCATTGCTCCCCCGACTCCCCCTAAGGACAAGGATAAAACAGCTTGTCATCACAGAGCTCTGCCACCAACTTTGGAAGAAGTGAAACTTTGAGCAAACACAGCAATGTGCTGGGTATGCGATCTAAGATGTCAGCCAGATGTGTTCAGTGGGCCATGGTGATGCACACAATTGAGTCAAAACAAAATCAAAATAGAAGCATTTAATGGGAAACCAACTGGGAATCTCTCTTTTCTCCAAACCGTGGCTGTTGCTCTTTGATTACAATTGCCCAAGGCCCCACTCCATCTGGTCCATAGATTAGGATGTCACTGCCTCAGTGAAAAATGAATCACTGCTACAGATGTATTAGCAGTTTTCAGGAGCTCTTCTGAATATGAGATCAGCTGGCTACAGGATGCAACCAGGACGGTATATGGCAGCAGCAGGATTTTCAGGCAGGTGATAGCTTAGTGTAAACAGAGTTAAGTAGTATGTAACATCACATTACTGGACACACTGAAATCCAGAAACAGTACAAAAGCCTTAATTTCCTACCCTCTCTCTCATCCAGCTGTACAACACGGATAAATGGGGAGAATATGAATTGACTTCTTCTTTTTGTTAAACAGCGAGGATTAATCTCTGCCCGCAGCGAAATGCCCGAGTGGAGATTCTCACGGTTTAAAGCACCCGCTCAGGTTCTGTCTGCAGAAGTGAAAATACCTGCCTGCAGATGTAAGCCCAGGAGAGGTCAGGCGTCACCAGCATGCCGGATGACTATGGCTACCTCCCTTCCAAACAGGTGTTGCTTAGAGAGGCATGCATGTCCTGTGGGCATGTCTGCATTATGCATTTGGTCTCTCTCCTTCTCTCTCCCTCTCTGTATCGTACCATTCTCTATGCAGAGTCCCTTAATATGTAGCAGCATCATAGTAACAGCATCAGCTCAGAGAACAGTGACCTTAGCCTGGGTCAGTGGGACTTTCTTGAGGGTAGGAACCTGCACCAGTAATGAAACCGATGTCCTCCGTGTAGCCCTCGCTGAGCCCGTCACTGGAAAGCAGAATGTGGAGTGACTAGCATTCGCACGGGAGCTGCTACAGATTTTTCTGTGCAGGGGTTTGTGCTGCGGGGGGAATCCATAAATCCCAGTCCTGCAGGATTGTCCCTGTTCCTTCATCCGGAGCAGATCCAGAGGAGATCTAACTGGTGCTGGGAATCACAGAATGGTTTAGGTTGGAAAGGACCTTATAGATCACCTCGTTCCAACCCCCCTGCCGTGGGCAGGGACACCTTCCACCAGACCAGGTCACTCAGAGCTCCATCCAACCTGGCCTTGAACACTGCCAGGGAGGGGGCAGCCATGGCTTCCCTTGGCACGCTGTTCCAGTGCCTCACCACCCTCACCATAAAAAAAAAAATCTTTCTCATATGTAATCTAACTCCACCCTCTTTTAGTTTGAAGCCTTAATATAGAAGACTTCCTATAAAGACTTAATATCTCTGGCCAGCTCTGAGACCATAAGTTTAGAGAAATTTTTTTCTGTTGCCTGCTCCATTTAAAGCTTAGGGTCTACAGCTGACCACCCTAATGCCTCAGTGGCACCTGCATTTACTGAACCCAAACAGGTTAGGAGTGAGTGCAGAGCCTTCTCAAATACGTCTCTGCTAAAGGAACAAGGTCCCGACAAGATTGCCACAGAGCAATTTAATGGGTTTCTGCTGCTGTTCAAAAGCTGTGCATACCTCTATCCATTCCCTTGGAAAAAAGGCTAATATACTCTGAGAATCGGGGAATATTTCTGTGTAATAGCTCGGTCGTGGGAAGAGGAGGCAGGGTGTACAAGTGATGGGTTTTGCTGTAGAAATATGCTAGGTACGCTCCTGAATTTGCTTCCAGGGTAGGCAAAGCTCATGTCATGTTCTGCTCACAGAAGAGCCAAGGAAGAGCATGGAGCAGAGGAAGGGGAGAGATTATTCTCATGCAGAGTTTCTCCGAGTTACCCAACCAAAAATCCTGCTAGTGTGATTCAGATCTTTCTCCAAGCCAGTGGACTCATGTCTGACTGCAGACATGACTACCCCAGGGACTCGCTCCTCCAGCAAGAGATGGAAATGAGGGCAAGAGAATCCATCATGAACTTTCTCTGCTCTCACAGGCAGGAACTTTCTCTGATTAGCTTCAGTGGCTGCAGCACTTCCCTCTCTTACACAGGACAATGGAACTTACAGGGATCCAGGACACGCAGTGGAAGAACAGCTTCAGGCCCTGGACACCAAACCTGGAGAACAGAAGAGTAAAGCCCCGTTAAATGTATTCCTTGTAAAACAGAGCATAAAAGCACTCTGGTTTTGTCAAATTTTATTTAGTTGATTGCTTTTAGCTACTTGACAGAAGTCACACAATCAAATTGTGTTGCATGGAACAGAAAATCAGGCTGAAAGTGTTGATAAGTCTGTGATTTTGGGGTGGAAGGAAGGTAAAAATGCCTTTACCAGAACACTTTGTAATGCGAGACCGTGTAATGCAAGAGAAAGGAACCGGAACTTCCTCCATCTGTTGGTCATATGTTGAACAAAAGGTTTTGTATCATTGATATACACTTTTGGGTTTTCCTCTTAATAATGAAAACAGAGGGAAACTGGATTTTTTTCTTTTAGGGGAAATTAATTCTAAAATGTAATCTCAATTTTAGGGCACTTTCTAGCAAAGCACTTCAAGTGAACAAATCTGGGGCCAAATAAGAGCCTCAGCAAGTGTGTAAGGTGTAATTCTCTCTAAAGCTTGACTCAATATTTAGGATCCCAGCCACCTGTTTCATCTTTCAGAGACAGCCAGTGGTGCTGGATCGCCTGATCCCAAATTCTGATTAACTCCACAATATTTTAGACACTTCTATTGAAGTGCCCGATATTAAAAACCAAATTAGACGAGCCTAGTTTGGTCTTTACAGACCTTCTATGGTCTGCAGAGAGATAGAAAGAAGTGGTTCACTTCATGTAGGAATTGAATCTTGTGCTGGAAGATTTCCTTTTTCAGGAGATTGTATAGATGGATACTCCACAGGACACACACGTAGCTGAAGAGTGACTAACTCTTAATTCATTTAGACAGTTAAATTTAAGTAGGTTAGATCCAAACATCAATTAATTTATTTGTCAATGTGTAACTCCGTCTTCCTGAGGGATATTTCTTGGTTTGTTGTCTTCCTTTTGCACTTGATCAATACTGGTAGAAATGATTGAAGCAGGGGCAGCTTCTTCTTTTGCATTCCTAAGCCTTCTTTCTGGGCTTTCAAACACAAAGCAAGTGATATCGGACAGAAATATTCCGAGCATAGTGATGCTTAGGTTGTAATGATATAGGGCAGAAACAGGGAGAACACCGACTGGGAAGCCCACCAGAGATTTCAGCTAGCACAGGAACCCTCTTGGACAGGGAGAGAAAGAAAAGTCTCTGCAGCCCGACCTATGCCCATGGCTCATGGGGAGAGAAAAGCTGGAGGTGGATGTGCCTGCAAGTCTGGAGCTCCCATCCCACAGCCTTATCTGGAGAGACACTCAAGCTGGTCCTTCTCCCATCCACCAAGGAAAGGGCTCCTCTTCACCTTAAATTGTGCCTGGTGTTCAGGTCTTGTGGAATTAAAGCTGAGCAAATTATAACCTCCCTTGCTGGGCCAGAGGTATGGAGAGATTTAGAGTCTGGGGTTTTTCTCATCAAGTGCACAAAAGCTTGAAGGTTGTGTCAGAAGAAGATGCTCTTCCCTGTCTCTAGCCACAGTGATATTAATCACATGTAAAAAGCCAGGGGCAGAAGGCGTGGGCAGACTACAACCACAAACAACGGTGCCTTGGTCTGGCAGGAACATGGACTTACATTGGTGTGGCAAACACACAGCTCCTACAGAGCAATCAGTTTTGTTTCTGCAATACAAGCGGCTATTTGCATTTTACTTGTAAGGAAGCACCTGAAGACATATGACCACCACGACGGCAGGAGATGTGGTTGACAGCACTGCTGTTGGATACCCTCAGCCCATCCTTAGCTGAGTCACGAATGCCAGAATAACCAGCAGGCAGAGGGGTCTCAATTCTCTGTTGCTATGAGGACAGAACGACTACATTGCTCTGGGGATGCCCCTTTCTTTTATGCACACACAGGCACATATCCCTCATGTTACCATCACACAAAAACTCTCCTCTGCCCTTGTACAGTGCTGATACAGGACTTACTGGAGATGTGGGACTGGGTCATCCAGTTCAGCCGTGTGAGGATTACTTATAGACTACGTGGCTAGAATTAGCTCTCAGAACATGAAAGCCACTGGTACTAAGCGGTGGCTGTAAACAGGACTTCTGTTCCCAGTTTCGAAGGTCCCACTCCAAACCACGTGATGAAACCAATGACCTCACTAAAATGACTAAATATGTTGAATCCCATTCCCAGAGAAACGACCGTGAGAGAAAAACAGCAACCCAGATGAGTTAGCTGAGGTGAGGACTTGAGAACAGATTGTGCTGGGCAGAAAAGGAGACTAAATCATTCCCCGTCCGTGTCAGTTGTAGAGCATTGCCAAGTAGTAGACAAAAATCTCTCTGCTGTTTCACCCATATTCTCTGGCTAAGAAGAGAACTGAGATGGTTAAGCATGTGACTTCCCTAAAGTTACAAGTAAATACGTCCCTGAAGTATGGTCATGTATCTGAGGCTTGTTCTGCTAACACGCTTGACACTTATGGTGGAGATAGGATGATAAAAAAATTGCTATTCAGAAATTGGTCAGACATGAGTAACTGAGACGAGGCGCTCACCTGTCTTCATACACAACTTGTCTGAGAACATTAGGTGATGCATCCCCAGTCAAGTATTGGAGTTGCAGAGCAGCTTTTCAAATGATGACTTTTTCACACAAACCATCTAGCAATCGTAAGAAAACAAAACACATACTCCAGCCTCTTCTGAGCAGTTTTCTGAAAAAGTCATTTTACTTGGCCTAAAAAGTGACTACCGTATATAATCTAGAGGATGTTCCAGATCAGCCGTTTATCCTCTCGTTTTCCATTGCACATGCTCTAATACCGACTTCCATTGCTTTGACATGCAGTAAACTAGGAGAGCTAAAAGGGAAGCGCCTGGTACATGCCGCAGCACGGCAGGTGTGATCTGCCTTGAGGGTGATCAGATGGCCACAGCCAAAAACTAGGACACACATGTTTGCCAGGAGGGATTTCGGAATGGACGCTGCATCCTAAGTAAAGCCAGGTAATGAGACAGTGCACAATCTGCCATTGTCGTCTGCAGTGTTTCTTTATTCTAAGGGCAGTTCACTCAGAAAAGCCCCATCTTGAAATCACCAGCAGAAATTCTCAGATAATGTCACACGATCCCGGAATGGCTGAGGTGGGACAGGACCTCTAGAGCTCGTCCAGTCCATCCACCCTTCTCAGAGCAGGGTCTAGTCCCTCTGCTAGGAACGTGGAAAGACAACCAGTATTTGAGCTAAAATTTCTCATTTGTACTACCTTGGGTGTGTTTTCATGCATATGTACTCAGGGAAATTTCCATTCAGCCATCTTCGAGATACTCAGGTCTTTCATACATGTAAGCATTTTTCTGACTGCTCCGAACATGTATTGGCATACTAAAGGGGCTTTATTTTAAAAATTCAAGCTTTTTTTGGAAGCATCGTTAATAAACACAACTGTACTCAGTAGACTTGGTTGCAAAATAGGAAGTTACAGATGCTTGTAAATTATTTGTGGTATCTCATGAGAATTAGGAATTTGAAAACTATTTATCAGCACACAATCTTTTCACAAGCTAAGGAAAGCAGGATGAGAGGAGTAGTATCTGTTGCTATCGTTGCTGTTAGCAGTTGGCCCCACCACCCGAATCTTCACGAAAAGTAGGACAACACCAACAAAAAAAAAAAGTAGGACATTTAATCACTCCACACCACCTGGAACATTCAGCAGCGCATCAAGTGCACTCGGCACACGGAGATGAACTGGACAGATGAACCTGGAATATTTAAGTGGGAAGCGATGGCTACTGGATGAGGGTGTGCCTGAAATATTCATCAGGAGCTGATCATCTGATTTTTTCTTAGAAAAACAAATCCCAAATCTTCTACTCTACAAAATGAAGGGAAAAGAAAACCCAAAACATGGTAGGGAAACTAATCCGTAGGGTTTAATCTGCTCTCCTTATCACTAACAGCAGAGTGTCTTCTGGACCATTTCTGAGGGTTCATCTAAAAGAAAAGTTGCCTAGGAAGTACCTGGGGTTACTGTGTCCAGTGCTGGGCTCCCCAGTTCAAGAAAGATGAGGAGCTACTGGAGAGAGTCCAGCAGAGGGCTACGAGGATGATGAGGGGACTGGAGCAACTCTCCTATGAGAAGAGGCTGAGGGAGCTGGGCTTGTTCAGCCTGAAGAAGAGAAGGCTGCGAGGGGACCTAATATATACTTCAGGGTGGGTATCAGGAAGATGGGGCCAAACTCTTTTCAGTGGTGCCCAGTGACAGGACAAGGGGCAATGGGCACAAACTGAAGCAGAGGAAGTTCTGTCTGAACATGAGGAAGAACTTCTTCCCTCTGAGGGTGACGGAGCCCTGGCACGGGCTGCCCAGGGAGGTTGTGGAGTCTCCTT